>NC_061510.1:214017880-214121700 GCF_022539505.1 Lolium rigidum
CTGGTGGAAACAGATTAAAAAGTAGGGTCGATATTAGCAAGAAAACTGGACCATAAGAAATACTCTTGGAAATTGAAACAACCTGTTGTCACATTATAAGAGAAAGAAAGTCACAACTACTGAATGTATTCTGTGCATTAACAGACTATTCAAATATCTTAAATATTATGAATCGGAATAATGTAGCTGGAACAAATTTAGAGGTGCTAATGCGTTTGACTTCATTTACCTTGAGTCACCTTTCCTCCTTGTATTTTCTACATAGGAGTAAACTTGGCTTCATAGACTCCAGCCAAATCATCACACCAGTCTCTTTCTGGAAGTTTAAAACTTGCCTTAGACAGAATATATCCATTGGCGGAGAGAAGGATCATCAGAACTTCCCTTAGAGCCAGCTCCTGGACACCTTTGGACGATTTCATGGATCTGATGTACGACAAGAGCAAGACGTAAACATGAATCGGTGCACAACATCTAATTGTAACTTTATAATGATACATAGAGAAAACTAAGAAAGGCCTCTAGCCCACTGTAGCAAACAAGCACTATAGCTCTTGACAAAAGGCTCTAGTGGAGGACGGAACGAAGGAATGAAAAACAAAACTATTTGAATGCGCGCCTTGGCGCGCGGTCCTGGTTTTTCACGCCGATGATCGCTTTGTAATACATTTGAAAAGGCAATAGGCACAATATGATAACAGGTTTGTTCCAAAGATCTTTTAGTCCATTTAGCCAAAACCCCTTATACAGGTGGAACGAATAATCCCACCAACATATATATTCCCTTCGATACATATTACTTGACACTAATATGAATATATCTATATTAGAGGCAACTATATGAATCAGAAGGAGTATGTAAAATGCCAAAAACCATTGGTCAAGGTTACCTTGCAAATTCAGCCTGAGAACCATCAACATAATTAGTCTCCAAAATAGCGGTGGACGGGATCTCAACGTGCTCCATGAAGCTGCTGCCATCAAAAATATAAACATTAGAATACTTTAAGTAGATATCAGTATAACAAACTTTCTATTTGTATCTATAAAATCTTAGGTTACGACACTACTTACGCTAACCGTGTCCGAACGTCTAACCGCATAAAGTGTGATGTCATATAGAATGTGGACCTGACCAACAACGAAGCTGCAGACCCACCGCAAACATGACATCCCACTGGATCGGAGCACATCTTGAATTACTAATATAACTATCTAATCGAACAACAGCAACTACAACATCCAGCAATTGGTTTTGTAGCATTTGAGTAAATCAGTTATAGCCTAAATCGATCACGTGTGACCTAATATGAACGAAATATAAGCACATGAGTACATTGATATTGCCATTCATATGCTAGAGTTTGCTAAATCCATATAGAATTTTTTAATGCTTAGGAGAAGGAATTACAGAATTTGATATAACATACTACATATTACAGATAACGAAAGTATCTAAACCACATTCTTGTTGATAATCTCACAAAAGGCGCCTCCTCGGCACGACTAATATTTGAGGGAAAAATTAGTTCAACTGATTCAATATTTGTTATTTCGTACTGCTCCAAGAGGAACACACAAGTTGAGAATAAACTATTGCGAGTTAAAAAGAAACAATCTTCGTGAGTTGCTTGTTTCACGAGCTAACTCGGTGCTAGAGGTGCGGGAAACCACCCCGAACTTGCAAAAACATTTCCACTCTAGATAAAAACCCAAGAAAACTAACAGCTCACAGATCCTAAGGAATCATAAGGAAGCTAACAGTTTGTGGTTGTAGCATATAAAATCAGCATCTAAATCTAAATGAGCATCATCACGCAAAATCACAAATATGAGCCTCGATGCCCCCGGATTGTTATTCTTTCATCACTTCCAGCAGCAGTGCAAAAGGGAAGACATCCTCCAAATAATCAACTTGTATTGTGGAAATCATTAGGAAAAATCTAAATTGATATGAGTCCGCTGTCAAAGTTCAGTATTTCGCCAACCAATGGATATGATATTACAGAGTGAAATTTTTTAACCTCTAACGCTTGACACAAACTATTCTCACAAGAATCGGGAAATGAAAATAAGCATGATGCTTTACTTACCGTCATGATATAGGCAAAGCTGAGCCAGGTTTAGTCAAATTCAGCCTGAATGCCAACATACAAAAGCACAGGAAATGATATTAGATACCAATAAATAGAAGTATGGTGGGTAATCAATTGCAAATATGAGATGTGTGTGAGAGAGAAGGGTCTGTGTACAAAGCAATAACACAGCCCAAGTTCAAAACGGAAGTTAGCTCTAGCCAGACATCACTGATTCCATTTGTCCATGACTCGTTGTGCCCGACACAACGGTGTTCGGTCGCAGAGCTACCACTGGACGTCGTCTCCTCCTAAGGTAAGCGCCTCCACCTTTCCCTCCTCGTCACCAAACCCTATTCACCGTTGATAACCTGCAACATAGTCCCCAAATAAACAGTTACATGTCTTTTAATCTTCTTCACTACACAAATTGCAAAACTGTGCCCCTACTTGCCAAGAAAGAACCTAGCCACAATGTTTCTGGCTCCTCCACATCTCTGCCTACTCCACTCTTGTAGACTTTGTAGTCTTGCTTCTCCATCTTTTTATTTCTGTCCTCTTACTCCTCCAAGTTCTCACGGGAGTTTGCTGCTAAGCACCACCACATTGACCCCTGGAAAAGGCACGAGATACACATGAAGGGGCTGAGATGGGTAGAAACCTGATGCACAAAATTAAAGAGCAACCAGAAAGAAGAATAAAGAAATAGAACAAATCCGACCTGGGATGAAATAGAACACGAAACAAAATCTGAGGCAAACCAAAAGGAAATCTCATAGAATCTCAAATCTAGAGCGAATTAGAACAAAAGAACAAACAAATGGTAGACAAACCAAAAGGAAATCTCATACAATCTCAAATCTGGGACGAAATAGAACAGAAGAGCAAACAAATCTCACATAAACGAAATCTCTTCTCTCGTACCAAAGCACAGCTCCTCCCAGCGAAGCCATGGCGTGTGGCGGCGAGGCTGCTCCTGCCGACTACCACCTGCTCGTCCGGCAGCGGCGGCGCTGCTCCCACTGGCCACCACCTGCTCGTTCGGAGACGGCATGACGGGGACGAGCCGCTCCTCCCATAGCGCGGCGGCGTGCTGCGACGGGGACGAGGGCGGGCGAGGAGACCGATGGCGGGGAGTGGGGAGCGACGGGCGGGGAGCGGGAGCCACGGCTGCGGGAGCGGGAGTGACGGGCGGGGAGCGGGAGCGGGAGAGGCGGCGGCTGCTGGATTGGGGACGACGCGCCAACGCCGGGCCGGATGGGCTTTCATCGACCCGTGGATAAAAAGCGGGTCGCGCGAGGGCCTCGCGTCCTGGACTACTTCACCAGTAAAAAAATGGACGGACAAGATACACAGGTGGGGAGATCTGACGGTCGAGAAGCGCAAATCGCTGTGAAGTCCCCTATGGGGGGCATCATATACAACGTTAGATATCAGGGCTTTATTGTGAGGCCACCTTGTAAGCAGGAGAAGTGATAGTGTTTTATGTATGGCATCTTCTCTGCCTAGGGATCCGAGATGGAATATACAAAGTGATATAGATTAGACGTACATATCCTCTCCTTTAGGCGATTTGCACAAAAATAATCTAAAACTTAAAGAAAAGCACAGACTGACCCTCCGGCGAAACTATTTCACCCATCTAACCCTTTTGTGTGGCGCCCCTCCCATCGGCGCCACACATGCCAGTGTGGCGCCCCTCCTGCCGGCGCCACTCTCCCAGCCGACGTGGCGCCCTCGACGCTGAGCTGGTGCGCCGATCCGACGTGGCAGCATGTGTGGCGCCCCTCCCAACGGCGCCACACATGCCCTTACAATTGCCCAAAACATACTGTGAGACAATTCGTCTGGGACTTAGTCGTTTTGGCGAGGCTCTATGTGTGGCGCCGATGCCACGGGCGCCACACTAGAATGTGTGGCGCCGATGCCACGGGCGCCACACAAAGAGCATCGCCAAAACGGCTAAGGACTTATCGCCCGGAGCCCCTGGATGTTTTCGACCCAATAGTTGATATAGGTTGGCATGTGTGGCACTGATGCCGCGGGCGCTACACAGTGCAGTGTGGCGCCAGTGTGCAGGGCGCCACACATTGACTTGTGTTAAAAACATGAAAAATCCTACCAAACTCCAACAGTTTTGAGTACAACATTGGACACAACAAGTAGCAATTTCAGAACATACACATATAACACTTCATAGCTCACATCGTAGCAAGTAGATTCAAACAACAAGTAGCATTACAGACATGGTTCGAAATGACATGGGGTTCACAACTCGATACTTATGAAGATATAGTTCACAACAACACGGAGCACATCCTAGTGTCGTCCTCGACGTGTCCTCCTCACGGGCTGCTTCCGGACGGCCATCCTCTTCGTCCGCTGTCGTGGCTCTTGTTGCTGCTGCTCCTCCTGCTCCTCCTGCTCCTCCTCCTCTGAAGATAAGGGCTCGTCGTTCCTCATCCTCCTCAAAGATGATCTCCGCGGCGGCGCCTCATCCTCCTCAATGACAACCTTCTTTCCTCGGTTGACATAATCTTCCGGAGTGTACCGGTTTGGAGCATTGCCCCTTGGCTTCAACTGGTAAGCAGACCGTGGGGCTTGCTTCTTGCTTGGAGGTATGCTTTGACTCAGAATTTCGTCGTCATCAGGAATCTTCACAAACATGAACACATGAGATTACAAAAGTTGAAATTAGTAAGAACATGTTTGACAGCAACAAAATAGTCCATACCTCCGGCTCTTCGGAAGAGGAAGATGTAGGAATTTCGGTGTCGCGGCAACCTAGCAAGTTGGCTAACCGCCGCATCTTTCGTATAGTGTTCTGCGTCATGGAACTCATGGTTACAAAGCCACCAGAACATAATAGCGTACATTCAAAGTTGGTGATCATACCTTAATGAAATGCCGCAACGGTCCGACAGGCTTTTCATCTCTCCCGCTCTGCTCCCACATAATCTCGCACTCCTCAGCTGTTTTTTGTGATCTCCGTCCGCTGTGACAAACATAGCATACACAATTTACGCGAGCACATGGCAATCTAGATGATGTACTAGTTAGTGAGAGAATCCATTACCACGAAGTTCAGCTCGAAAGCAATAGAAGTCGATCTCCCTCTGCGAGCAAAGGTGTCGTGCTGGCTTTGCGCCACCTCATCGAACTCGATGGGGTCGTCCAAGATGTGCTCAGCATACGCGTGCTTCACTAACTCGATACGCGTGTTTTCATGGAATCACTGGAGGTAGTTTTTGAAAGCGGCCAAGTCGTGAGGCACAATCTCCACAGGGCCAGCAGTTCGTGTCGCTTCCAAACAGTGTTGGAACGCTGCGACATGGCCGCTATGATGGACTGGCCAATTTGTGATCTTCCTCTGCCGCTGCCTATCAAGCCTGCAAGAATCAAGAAGTTAGATTCTACCTCTTCTATCAAGAATCTTCCATCGCATGATTCCAGAAGTTTATCTATGAAGCGCATTGTCCGTGTCTTGCCACTGAGGTGGGCACTCCTGATACAGCCCAAACTGTCTCATCACTCTGTGCGGCTGGTGGTATTCAACAAGCCACATGCATATGAGTGGGCAGCGCATACGCCAGAACAGCGCCTCCTCCGTGCACTTGTGGTTGAGGTCAGGCATCCCCGCGCCAATACGGTAGTAGGTACCATATGGCTCCCATTCCACCTGCAGCATACAAATATTTCAGAATTTACAACATGCCAGTACAATCAATGAAAACTAGGATTGCAAAAGAGTGATCGGTTACCTGCTCAGCGGTAAAAGTGTCCAACTCCGCAGTGTACTGCCTGTACATGATATTTGGATCGCTCGTCATCTCCGAGACATTGTCCCAAAGAAATGCCCAAGTCGGCTCCCGATCAAGGTTCTCATGGTGATGAGGCCATGGCCTCTCGTGGAGTACCCTGGGACGCCCAACTGATAGACGGTCCCAGCGTCATACGGAAAGTAGGAGCAAGCATCCACCAATACCGCCGCTCCCAGTCCTGCTCCAAGTCCTGCGACAAGCTTCGTCCAACTGCGTACATAAGACATTTGGTTAGTACTTTGTCTAGCACACTACTATAGGAAAATAGTACATAGAACAAGTCATCACCTGCCGGTAGAGGTAGGCAAGTGCCGCTGTTCCCCAACTCCACCGGTGGTCCAACACCGTAAGCGACTTCAGCCAACACCAATGGGCTAGCTTCCCCCCACTGTCAGTAAAGAGAGTCCTCGAAATCATGTACCATAAGTACACGCGGGCGTACGTCCTCCGAGTGTCCTCGTTGGCCCCGTCCGGGCATTGTCGAAAGTTAGTCCTGATCCAAGAGAAAGACGCGCCGGCGGGAACTCTCTCCTTTGGATTTGCTGGCGCCGGAGGAGCCCTGCCAATAAGCGCCTCCATCCGCCGGCGCCACCCATCGGAAGCTGTGTTCATACACGGTGGCTCGCCCCGAATAGGTAGTCCAAGGATCATGGAAACATCCTGGAGAGTAGGGGCCATCTCGCCGGCCCTCAAGTGGAAGGTGTGCGTCTCCGGCCTCCACCGGTCGACAAGAGCGGTGAGTGCCGCGGCGTTCATGTTCGGCCCCCTACGGCTTACAAGGGATATGAACGGGAGAAGACCGGTAGGCTGGATGAACTCCGTGTACCTCTCGTCATACGGTATATCCACTGTGCCATGGTAACGAATCTTCAAAGGGTGAAGATCCGTTGTCCTCTCCGTCATATGAACAGCCCGGTGATCCCTGTCATACTCTTGATCCAGGAGCCACACCATCCTACATGTTTACACAAATACAACATATTATGAGCAACACATACATGAGAATATATCCAAATAAGCCATCACAAATACATCAAATACATACATATACATTCATATCTAGGGATAGAACACCATATGAGTTATTCCTTCATATACACATTCATGAAATTTGATGCCTAGGGTTCCTCCACAAATCTAGGATACATACATATCTAGGGTTCCTACACATACACATTCAACACTTACATACTCATTTCAACACATACATAGCCATTTCAAACATCTTTGGATACAATGCATACAATCTAGCAAAATTTAACATCTATGGTTCAAACGCATGCATACAATCTATGGTTCCAACAAATCTATGGTTCAAATCTATGGTTCAAACACATGCATACAAATCTATGGTTCAAACACAACCAACATTTCCAATCTAGGCAAAACGGCTAAATCGAATTAAACCGGAGCAAATCTTGGATGAATCGAAGGGGAACGAAGGGAAATACCTTGAGGATTGTATGGGGATGGATTTGGCCGGCCAGATCTGTCCAATCCGTGGAGGATTTGGTGGGGGGGGCGGAGAGGCGGCCGGCGGCGGCGGTTGGAGGAGAGAAAGAAGAGAAAGAGAGGGTCGGGCTGGGGGCGGGCGCGGGCGCCACACTTAAGTGGATGTGTGGCGCCCGTGGCATCGGCGCCACACATGCTAGTGTGGCACCCATGGCATCGGCGCCACAAGTAGAGGCTCGCCAAAACGGCTAAGTCCCAGACGTCCGGAGCCCTTGGATGTTTTCGACCGAAAACTTGATATAAGTTGGCATGTGTGTCGCCGTTGGGAGGGGCGCCACACATGCTGCCACGTCGGATCGGCGCACCAGCTCAGCGTCGAGGGCGCCATGTCGGCTGGGAGAGTGGCGCCGGCAGGAGGGGCACCACACTGGCATGTGTGGCGCCGATGGAAGGGGCGCCACACAAAAGGGTTGGATGGGTGAAATAGTTTCACCGAAGGGTCAGTCTGTGCTTTTCTTTCACTTTTGGGTTATTTTTGTGCAAATCGCCTCTCCTTTAAGAACAAGCGAGATCAGTTGATTTTGCAGGCACTTGATGTAGCCCATGGGTGGATGATGACGACGGCGATGATTCAGGCTCTTTCAAAAGCTAGCTCAGAGAAATATAGCTAGGAAATTTTGACACACTGGGGTCATCTCTATTTCCACTCTGAGGTCATGCTTTATAAATTAATATTATTTAACACTATTTAGTGAAGGTTTTGCTAGTATCCAATGTGATCAGCTAACAGCATTGGCTATATATAAGTGAGCTCCGTCCCTGCTCGGACATCGCCCAATGAGTAGGGGTGATGTGAGCGACATTTAATGGGCGATGGGTAGGTGCTTTCGTTCTCCATCTTCGACGTGCTTCTTTCTAGACAAACATCAATTCAAGCACTTTTCTTAAAGCATGTCATTATCTATAATAATGAACTATAAGAATAAAGTAGCATGCCATGCCAGTACCTGGGGCTGCCCCTTTCCAACGGGAAGCCAAGAAAAGCGGAGCTCCACGCCGCCATCGACAAGCTCGTGGATCAACTCCCTTTTGGAAAGCGCGGCTGCTCTCGCAAGAAGGACGTCTCATCTACGTCCAAGCGGTCATGGGTGCGTCGGTCGTCTACCAGTTGCTCGCACTTGATCCTTGATCCATGGTTTTTCAAGGCGGTGGACAAAATCCGTCGAGGCTTTCTGTGGGCTGGCACCGACGACGCAAAAGGTGGATATTGTCCGGTTGCTTGGAGGCTGGTTTGTCAACCCAAGAGCCTTGGGGGCTTGGGGCTGCATGACATGCGTCGCATGAACATTACCTTGCGCATGCGGTGGCTGTGGTTCAACAAGATCGACAATCGGAAACCATGGGCGGGTCTCGATGTCAATGTCGGGAAGGACTGCGTCGCGCTATTCAACGCCTCCGTGTGGATCGATCTTGGCAACGGGGAGTCCACCTTGTTCTGGGAAGATCCCTGGATCAGCGGCCTTGCGGCACACGCCATAGCGCCGGACCTCCTTCCCCTTGCGAGGCCGGCAGCGCGCCGCCGGCGTTCGGTTCGTGACGGTCTCCTAGGTAACTCGTGGGCCATGGACATCTCAGGAGTGCTCACGGTTCCCGTGGTGATCTAGTACCTACGCTTGTGGGCTACGGTGGCGGCGGTGCCGTTCCAGGGGCATGGCGAGGTTCGTGCTGACGAGGTCACTTGGGAGTGGCGAGGTAATGGCCAATTTTCTTCTAAAACGGCATACCGCCTGCTGTTCCAAGGCATCGTCGGCCTGCCCGGAGCCCACTTGGTTTGGCAGTCATTCGCACCACTCAAGTTCAAGATGCACGCATGGCTCACATTGCGGAGGTGATGCTGGACGGCGGATCGATGTCTGCGGAGAGGGTTGTCGTCTCATACGTTGTGCCCGCTCTGCGGCGCCGCGGATGAAACCCTGGACCACCTCTCCTTGCAGTGCAGCTTCGCACATGAGGTTTGGTCTGGCATCGTCGCACGGTTGGGCCTCCCTGCCATTCTGCCCGGACAGGATGCCACCCTCAATGAGTGGTGGTACAATGTCGCTGGTCGCTTCCTTCGCACCGACCGCAAGAAAGCGAACTCTATCATCATGCTAACCCTTCGATATCTTTGGTTGGAACGCAATGCTAGGGTTTTTGAGGGGCATAGTTCGACCGCTGCAGCGACCTTGAGCTTGATCATGGATGAGTGGCGGGTTTGGTTAGATTGTAGAGGTGGGATAGTGAGAGTAGTACATTAGTTCTCCTCGGCCTTAGGCCGTTTTCAATCGCCCAAAATGGCGGTTGAACTGGTGGTGCCTCGAAGGTTCACCTTCTAAGGTTGTAATCATGTTGTTTGGGACATTCTTGATTCGTCTTCTCAAGCTTAATACAATAGCGCGCAGATCTCCTGCGGGTTCTTGAAAAAAGAAAAAAAAAGTAGTGAGCTGAGTGAAATGGTTTAGATTCATGCGGACTGACAAAACCGAATTGTATGGTACTACTATTAAGGAACAAATACACACGATATGTTACTCTATTAGTGTAGCTTGCTGTAGGAAAAGTTACACTCTAGGGATTTTTGCGAGTTAGGTAATACTATAGTACAATCACTCAAGTTTTTTTTCTTAAAGAACTTTCATGGGGAATCATAAAGACTCTTTTTGTCTAGATCATTTCATTTGCGTGATTGCAACCTTTACATACTTTTATTAAGAATCCTACTCACTCTGTCGTGTAGGAAAACACGCATCTACTTGAAGCATTTTTCCAAGGAAAAGAGACCCTAGGGCCCCATTTTTATTACAGTACATAATTGAATATTTTAGGTATGGCTGGAAACAAAACTCAAAACCCGAGAACAAATAAAATAACTAATGAAACAAGCCAAGCCGAGACGATACGATACGAGCTTGACAAGCTGATTTAACGAGTTACTCATTTAATTCGTTAAGCTTGGTCGAAATCACCATAGGTGGTTGTATAATGGAGATTTTTTTTAACTTGTATGTATCTATTTTTTCTTCAATATGAAAAATTATAACAAGTTAGATCAATCATACATTCTCATATGGTTTATTCCTAAGGTGTTCAAATTAATAACGAGCTAACAACTCGCGAGTTACCGAGTTGAACCGAGTTAATTTTTGACATTGCTATATTAATGGACTGAACTCCTAAATGAAAACATAACAGGACATTTGGAAAAACTATTTGCTTTTGATCTAGTTATACTTTTCGAGTACATTGATGATTCCAAATAACTTCACATACTAGATTCTAGTATAATCACAAGTGGTTATATGGCCGTATCGTCTAGTGAACAACTTTGTACGTATCTCCATAGATTTTCAGGAGAAACTGAAAGATGATGTTCATTTCGCACACTAACAAAGAGTATGTGTGCACCTAACAAACGCAGAGCATTTTTGTGGAAGTGTGAAGTTGAAGCTAAGAGAACCTTCTCTGTTGGGACTGGCTTATTTCTTTGACAGATGGTGCAAACAACGAGATAAAATGGCTTTCCAAAATACGGCCCATGCACGGAAAGCCCGGATCTATCTCATTCTCGGCCCGATTGACCAGCATTGCTCCATCATTTGTAGTTATCACAACTTAATTGCTCAAGAATTCTTAACAAGAAATTTGCTCGAGATGCCGTCTCCTTCCTTGCGAAGTAGCTATGGCTTACTACTCATGAATTGTATATATACGATTCAACTGTCGGACGGGAATTTTTGGCTCTCGGATGCTAGCGCACCTTATATGTGCCAAAACAAATTTAGTAATTTCAAATGAAGTCAAACAATCTGAATTTTTGGGAAATCAAAGATGATTAATTATTGTCCTCGTATAAAATATTTGGCCACGAAATAATTTCCGTTGAGCTCAGGACAAATAAAAACATATTTATTACGAATATAGCATGAGTTGTACTTGTATATACTAGAGCATTCAAGTCTCTTTCTTTGACACAAGAAATAAATAAATAAAAAGATCATTCCATAGAATTTTTTTTCTTATACAAGTACAATACATAATCATCTTTGATTTCAGAGAAATTTCAGAATTTTTGATTTTTTTTTAAATTACTGAATCTTCCCATGTATAAAGTGCGTTGGTACCCAGGTGCACTAATCAGTTTTCCTTTCAACTGTCTTGATACTCTGACGGTACTGCGCACCGTTCATTTTTTGGTTGGTTTGTTGATGTGTGATGGACATGGTTTTTCGTATTCAGTGATGAATGCAGCATGTTGCTTACAACTTTTTCCCACCTTCCCAATCATGCATGTTTGGACGTGAACGCTCCTGCAGCTAGTGCAAATGTTTTTTAATATGTTTCCACATATATCTGGCAAAAGTTGAGGCGAGAAAAGAGAAGAAAAATAGTTATAAAACAAATACACCTTATGTCACATAAAAGATATTTGTTTAAATTTAGATGTATGGTGACATGATATCACACTTTCTTTCGAGAATCGAGATTGACAGGGGAGAGATTCCCGACCTTATCACGTACTATACGGGTACATGTACAGTAGTTATCGAAACGTATTGGCTAGGTTTACAAATACTGATACTAAGTTTTTTTTCACTTAGACAATCATTTTGCTTGCCCTGCATTCTTTTTAGGGAAAATCTAAGCGAAGGCGCCGCATCCATCGCCCTTCCGTGCGGCGGGCGTTGCGATTAGTAAAAGTGCATCGCTGCTCTTAATGAGCGATTGCATCTTATCCCCTCCGTGTCTTTATCCTCTCACAAGTACTGTACTAGTACTCTTCACCACACAGACCACCACGGAAATAGCACCGCACTGGAAAAGTGAAGAGAGGAGGAGCCTGTCGCCGGCTCGCAGCAGCGGGAGAGGAGGCCGCCGGCTCGCAGCAGCGGGAGAGGAGGCCGCCGGCACGCAGCAGCGAGAGAGGAGGCCGCCGGCACGCTGCAGCCAGGGAGGAGGCCGCGTCGAGCACGCAGCAGCGGGGGATGTGGCCGCGCCGAGCAGCGGGGTTAGGCCCGCCGTTGAGGACGCAGCAGCGGGGAGACCGCTGCCGCGAGCGGAAAGGCACGGCGACGAACGCATGGAGCTAAGCGCGCGAGGTGGCGGCCGCTCGGAGGTTTCTGTCCGCTTCTCACGTTACCGCCGCCGAGCACGCACGCGAGGAGGAGGTCGTCGTCGCCAAGTACCGAGAGGCGGAGGAACATGCGGGGAGTACGAGAGATAGAGGTTGTCGCCGACGACGGCGAGGAGGCTCGCGCGGAGGAGCAGATGGGGCTTTCGGACACGAGGAAGAGACTAGTTATTCATCTGCGTAATTGACTGGTTAATTAGTAGCAATTGCCTTATTAGGGCATGTACATTAGTTTAGACAGCAGGTGTCTGTAACAACCCTCCACGTCATCTCTAGATAGCAGTAAAAAGTATTGCTACAATGGCCTGTCGTTTTGGCTATCTGCAAGCTCGCCACCACTGTCTCTCTCCCGGCAACCACCACGACCTGTGCAGCTGTGCTCCTCTCTCTCGGTCTCTCCTTGGATATAAGTCTACCAAATCCTCCGGCAGCATCTCCCGACGGGTGTGAGGCGACGCACCACACCACCACCATGGGCACAATCGTTGTCTCTTTAGAATTTCACAGCTGCAAGAAACTTGGTAATCTGTTGGTTGAAGAATTACTCCCTTCAAGAGCCGAATTTTTGACAGAAAAGACCACTTGCTCCACTGAATTGGCAAAAAGGACCACCTCCCAAAACAATTGGCAAAAAGGACCACCTCTTCCATGGCGGCAGGCCGGCCAGCCGACGCGTGGCACTTGCCGCCGGCGAGCGTGGCGGCAGGGCCTGCCACCGGCGAGGGTGGCGGCACGTTTGCCGACCTGGACTGCCGTCAGCTGGCGCCATTGGGTGGTGGGCCATGCCGCCCTTGTCCGTGGCGGCAGGCTGACCCACCCGCTGTAGCATGCCGCCGGCCCGGCTCTGGAGCTCGACGCGGCCGGCATCATCTGGGGTGCGGGCGTCGCGCTGTTCTCATTGCCGGCCGAGATGGAGTATGCCGCATCTCCAGGATGTTCTTGGCGCGGTCGCCGACGTCGGCCAGGTCGCAGGTGGCGTCGGCCTGCACGAACGGGGCGCCCTCGCCGGTGCACTCAAGATCTTGCCGCTGCTTTCTGCGATTTTGCCCATAGTTCCATAGCTAGTTCAGGTTTTTCTCCACCATGTTTCTCTTTCCAATCTGTTTCGGATACGATTTGTTTACAGCTTGATCCTCCGCTTATCAAATCCGTCCCAACTGCTAGTAATCCCAACAGCACAATTTGATGATCAGTACAAGACACCCAGGCAGACACATTTTCAATCTAGTAGTGCATGTAACAGCAGGACTCTGATGATCAGTACAGGACACCCAGGCACATGGCAATTGCTAGTACTTAACATCTTCTTTAAGCAGCTATCGATTCGGTGGTTGTAGTAGTAGTAATACATCGAGCCTCTCCGGGGAAAACTGACAGAACCAGAGGCTTGAGTGTGCCTCGCGCACAGAGAACGTCGCCGCGGCGCGCTCCCGGCACATGAGCTGCTTCTGCAGCGGCACCCACCCGCACTCGCTGCACACATCCCCGCGCTCGTCCGACGGCCACCGCTCCGCGCCGGCGCTGCACCTGCCGCCGTACTCTGCACTCGCTGTACGGGTCCCCGGCGCCAAGAACATCCTGCAGATGCGGCGTACTCCATCTCGACCAGCGAGGAGGACAACGCGACGCCCGCGCCCCAGATGATGCCGGCCGCGTCGAGCTCCAGAGCCGGGCCGGCGGCATGCTACAGCGGGGCGCATCAGCCTGCCGCCACGGAGGAGGGCGGCATGGCCCACCACCCAATGGCGCCAGCTGACGGCAGTTCAGGTCGGCAAACGTGCCGCCACCCTCGCCGGCGGCAGGTCCTGCCGCCACGCCCGCCGGCGGCAAGTGCCACGCGTCGGCTGGCCGGCCTGCCGCCATGGCAGAGGTGGTCTTTTTTGCCAATTATTTTGGAAGGTGGTCTTTTTTGCCAATTCAGTGAAGCAAGTGGTCTTTTCTGTCAAAAATTCCAAGAGCCGGCAGCGAGAATTTCTTCAACGCTATGCAGGAACCCGCGTGGATTGGCGCCCCATCCTCTCAATTTCTGGACAAAAACTACAGCACAAGATGTGGAACGAGTGCATCATGGCTGATTGAGGAACGCATCATAGAGAAGAATGTGTTGCTCGATCTCGATTTCGCTCGCGCATACAGGTGAATCTTGCGGCGAAGGGGAAAAGAGATTAGTTAGCTGGACACGCGATTATATCGGGCCACGATAAGCGACGATCTCCCCTACAACGGGAAGTATGCCGTCTGTAAGGAGCGATTCGGGCGGGATTAGACCGTCTGTAGATTAGTCGACGGACTTGACGGTTTTTCAGTTTCTCTCTCCCCCACGTCATCTAATTGCCTACGTGTGATGTCTTACCGACGGATGACTGGATATCATTGTACATGCCCTTAGTTGGCAGTAACTGCCAGATTCACCGCCCCTAATTTCCAGTTCAATTTCCCAAATAGTTGTATTACGTATCTAGTTGTCATATTAACACTTGCTAGTAGTAATTTCCCGATTAATTAGTAGTAATTGATTGGTTAATTAGTAGCAATTGCCTCATTAGTTGGCAGTAACTGCCAGGTTCATCGGCGGTTAATTTCCAGTTTAATTTCCCAAATACTTATATCTAGTTACCATATTAACAGTTGCCCGATTAATTAAGAAAGGTATCCAGCATGTTTTGATCTAGAGTGGTGATGAGATTTGAGATTTAATATGAAATCAGTCGATGAGAAAGGAGTAGCATGCTTTTTTTATGCATCGGATGTCTGCAGCGCGCATGCATGGTTGCATGGTCAAAAGCTAGCTACGAGTCACGGCCGAATGGAAAGAGTAGTTTCTGCGACGCATGCGAATTCATTTCACTGCCCTCTTCACGTGGTGGGGCCAGACGGATCCGCCGCACGGATCTTGTGTTGTGCGGCGCCGCCGGGTAGTGCTACCCTTCTTTTTATATGTTCTTGTTTGGGCTTCAGATTTCACGGGAGGTGATTGATATATATATATATATATATATATATATATATATATATATATATATATATATATATATATATATATATATATATATATATATCCACCACGTCTATCTACGGATATCTGGCTATCTGCCAGCTGACAACCTGACGTGGATGATCATCTATCCCTACCAAAGGATCGATCGAGATAAGTTCTGTAGTTAATTGAAGTTTAGACGAGAGCACGTGATGCATGTGTTTAGCTGGAGTAGCGTGCACTTTAGCTCGTGGCCAGGGCAAATATTCAACGCTACGCGTCCCCTTGCAAGATCTCGTTCCACATGTTTTTGATCCAAGGACCCCAACTCATACATATTGCACGCCCGGCATGCAGATTGGATATATACTATCTAAGAGCATCTCCGCTCGTTTCATCTAAAAGTTTAAAAACGTAAGAATAGAGGCGCCGATGATAAATCACTTCTAGCCACCGCTCCTAATATAGTTTTTGCCCCTGTGTGGCCCACGTTATCATCCGGCGGCCCTACGTCAAACCCAATCGGGATAGGGGGGGGGGGCTAGCGGGAGCGTCGGATAGACGACATAACGCCGTGGACTAGTTCTGTCAGCGAGATTACCAGAAATTCCTCTCCATCTCACCCTTCCCACCTTGCGACGTCGTCATGCAACCCACATCGACACCGCAGTCTCCCCTCGTCACCGTTGGCCAGTAGTCTCCGGTAGAAATCCCTCCACCGCCGCATATACTTTTCCACCACTTGCTTATCGCGCTGCTGGCAAAGAGTAACCTTGGCAATGTCCATTGATGATGGACTTGGGTTTTCAGGAAAGGAGAGCGCTCGCGATTTCGAAGACCGGTCAGCCAAACTAGGTAGCCGACAAAAAGTATGATCAAGGACGCTGAGATTGTATTATGAAATTAGGGTTAAAGGGGTGTTGCGTGTTATGAATCTAGATCTCCTCCCCGGTGGCTCCTCCTAGTCCTTATATAGTGGGCTAGGTCTGAGAGTCTGCACCCAGGGCGGTTACACGTCGGTATCTTTGTTTACCCGATATGGGCCTAGCATGCCTAGTTTACATAGTTCATGGGCTTCGGCCCCGTGCTGGATTCTTCATGGGCTTCGCCTATTCCTTCCTAGATCCGCACTAGGGATGATAACGTCGAGTACAAATATGTTATACCCATGTCATCTGCCCCATTCCATCGTCATCCCTCCACCGCTAGACCGTCGCCCATACTTTGTTCTCACCCCGTGTCCACCTTGCATGCCAGGTGTTCGGCGGTTTGCCAAGGAGATGGACTCTGACAGCGAGGAGGCACTCACTGCTTTGCGGCGATGGAATCTGTCGACAATGAGGAGCATCTCACGATCCTCGTCACCCTCCTGACCATGATTGCAGAAGAGGATGAGTTGAGGATTCATGGTTCCGGCCCGGGCGCCGCAAGGGCAAGCCGGGGCAGAGGATGGAAGACTATTGCATGCTATGTGCCGACTACTTCGCCGATGATTCATTGCACGACGATGTCATATTCCGCCGCCATTTTAGGATAAGCATAGAGCTTTTTTTGAAGATTGTCGAGAATTTGAGAGAGATCGACTACTTCAAACTGAAGAGAGACGCCGTAGGCTTGCTTATTTTTCCATAATTCAGAAATGCACAATCGCCCTTCGGATGCTTGCATATGGAATGCATGGAAATACAAAGAACGACTACCTGCACATGGTCGAGTCCTCAACCATTGGTTGCATGTACAAGTTATGTCGGGCTATTCCCGTAGTGTTTAAGAAGAACTACTTGCGCACACTCAATGCAGAAGACATAGCTCGGATCTTGGTACGAAACGCATTAGAGGGTTTCTTGGGATGCTTGGAAGCATCGATTGTATGCAATGTCATGAAAGAACTGTCCATTTGCACACCAAGGCACGTATAAAGGTCACAAAGGATCATGCAATATGGTGCTTGAGGTAGTGTCCGATCAAGATGTGTGGATTTGGTATGCTTTTTCAGTATGGCAGGACCGCAGGATCACACAATAACATCAATATGCTACAATGCTCGAATGTTTTCCAAAAGCTTGTTGAAGGATTTGCGCCTCCAGTGCAATTTGAAATCAATGGTCACCAATATGACAAGGGATACTATGTGGTTGATGTTATATATCCAAGATGGTCAACATTTGTCGAATGTTTTGTTTCAAAAGCTTGTTGAAGGCATGCTCAGACCCTATGCCTAGAGGGAAGAAAGCTTGGTTTGCTCGGCAGTAAGAGCCTTGCAGGAAGGATATGGAGTGGGCACTTGGTGTGCTGCAAGCTCGATTTGCCATTGTCTAGCAGCCCACTCTAACCTGGTCGAACGATCATATGTGGGAGGTCATTACTACCTATGTGATATTGCACAACATGATCATTGAGAGCGAACATGAATTTCTAGTGTTTAACACTGAACTTTATGAACGGATGAGTCCTCTTGCAGATGATGATCACTTGGTGTTGCCCACATTTGCTTCTTTTCTCGCCAAGCTACAAGAAGTTCGAGACACAAATACTCATCACCAAGTGCAAGATGATGAGCATTTGTGGAGGCTCAAAGCTATCGCCTAGTTTGTTTATTTGTTTGTCACTGTGATTCAAATTTGTTAAATTATTTGTGTGCTTTATTGAACTTAAATTATTTATTTACTATATTGAACTTGTTGAACTATTTCTATGATTTGTTAAACTTGTAATAAACTATTATAGTTCATTTTATTTTTAATTTAAACTATATTAAAAATAGTGTATGAAGGGGCGCGTATAAGGTGACCGGATAGGCGCCGACACCTCCCCATAATCGCATCCTCACCGTGCCCTGCCCCTCCAATATGGGCAAAAAAAAACAGCTTCGCCAGACTTTGTATTGGGGAATCGATTCAATTGAGCCAAGATGCTCTAAAGATGTTTTTTATTTGCAAGGCTACCGCTAGTTGCAACCCTTTTTTCCACTTATTATGATACAGAGTGCTACGCGTAATTTCTAGAATACAAAATGGACGTAATGTCGTATGCTTATAATTGGTACAGTGTATGAGAGGTATATGTATATTGGGCTATCATGCCATCTAAAAAAGTGGATATAGGTTTTCAGTTTAGCAAAAAAGAAAAATAATAGAATATGGTAAAAGCCGTCACTATATCACAATTCACAAGTAGGTAGCAGAAAGTGGGATTTACTTATTGAATCTACACAAATATGTCACCGATTAGAAAATCAAACTTCTATTCAAGATCAAACAACCGAACAATAAAAATACATCGTATTCACTTATTTACCAGGTACACACAAATACCATACTGACCAAACAACCCAATTTATCTTTTGCATTCGAGAGTAAGAGAAAACAAAGTGGAGCTGGAAGTCCAAGGTACTATGATATGATGTGTACTTTGAACATACCTCTTTTACGAATGAGAGCTTGTCCGATTCAAAGAAATTCTATAGAAAATTTTGTAGGATTTTCATGCTCAAGAATTTTTCTTATGTGCATCGTTTGATTCTTAGGATTTAATTCTTAGGAATGCATAGGAAGTTTTCCATATAGGATGGCATTGCACTATGTTTTGGAGGAAAATTTTCATCCACTTAAACCGCATGTTACAATTCATTTGATTTTTCGGTGAATCCAACGCTACTTGAAAACAATTCATGTAGGTTCTAAATCATGTAGGGTTCCAATAGACATGACATTCTAATCGTGAGGTTTTTCTCTTCATGTGTTCTAAAAATCCTTAATCGACACACCCTAAGTGTTCTGAACATGCCATAGGCGCACAATCAAGAATTAAAAATTTATGCAGCGGGCAGCTAAAACAAAATTCTTATAATCATATACACAACTTAAATTAAATCAAATTACATCACAAGAATTTAAAATTAATCAACTTACTTCCACACCCAACATGTGGGAAGTCCATAAAACAGGTTGCAAACATCCTTGAGGTTTTTTGTGGATCGCCTGACTTTGTCATCGAACTGACTAGTAGAAACGAACCTGCCACTGTCACCACCAGCCTACTGTTGCCTTGCCTTGGAGGTGGGCTGACTGCATGGTGGTTCGTAGCATTTACTGTTGCTTGACAGCCCAACGCCGCTAGGACCTTTTTAGCCGCCACACGTCCCCAGGAAGATACACCCAACAAACGGCACAAGCTCCGGCGGCCGCACGGTCTTCTTCCTTCCAGACCCCAATTCAAGCAGAGGAGGAGGAGGAGCACCGGGGCTCTAGAACCTTTCAGCCAGAGACCCCTCGGCAGAGGCGGGAGGCATGTGGGGGCGCCACTACTGGGCGGGCCCGCGGCCGAGCGGCGGCGGCGCCGAGGGAGCGGAGGTCGCCGGCGGAGTGGTGGTGATGTTCGCGTGGCTGTCGAGCCAGGAGCGGCACGTGCGGGCGTACGTAGAGCTGTACGCGGCGCTCGGGTGGGCTTGCCTCGTCTGCCACTCCGACTTCCTCACGCTGTACGTTAATTACGCCTCTCCCTTCCGTGCTTTACTGCTGGTGATGAGCCGCCATCTTTACTTCTTTCATCTCCGTACATGAGGGCGAAACGTTTAGGTTACAGAGGCCTTAGCCATGCTTCGCTGGTGATAAAGCTTCACTAGCTTTTGTGCTCTTTGCTACTAGGTTGGTATGCGTTTACTTTGGAACTTCCAATCCAAATTAATCTGAAAACCCAGAATTTTAGATGGCTAGGCTGGAATTGGATGTACCAAGAAAGCTATGTGGACATGTGGAATTGTGGATTCTGTTGGATGGCTAAAATTTCCAGTTATCTGTACTGTGATGCAATAGCCTGTACATTACAATTGAATCCCTCGTTTGATCCCATTTGCATGTTTGCCAGGTTTATGCCCGACAAGGCAGCCGTGCTTGCTGACCGGGTGCTCACCGAGCTCGTTAAGGTCTGTGCAACTGTCATCCCACGGCACTATTATTTCGACCTGGCTTGGTCCATTACTTGTGTGGAATGTTAAACTGTTTCATTATGCTTAATTAGTTGTTGCAGTCGTGGATTGTTGTTGATTTGATCTTCCAAATTCCAGGAACTGAAGGTTAGACCAGTACCTGTTGTGTTTGCATCCTTTTCGGGAGGACCAAAAGGTTGTACATACAAGGTTTTTCAGGTAAAAGCTAGAAAATCTTGCTGGAACAGTTATCTCTTGCTGACTCATTTAGGATCTTTTGGCTAAAGCTTTCTTTGTTTACTGGCAGCTGATCGAGAGAAGGTGTGAAGGCCAACTGACTTTGGTACGGCAAAATTTTCTTTTGCTGTTTCACCTTTTTTGTTTGTTTGCACTCAGTCGTCATAACAATTGTATTCAAGAAAGGCAACTTGGGTCTACCAGTGAGGGTTACTTTAGTTTGTATTTACTCATGTTGCTGAAAACTTTATTATATTCCTTATCACAGGGCGACTACCAACTTGTACGGGACTGCGTATGTGGACAAATGTACGACTCAAGTCCTGTAGATTTTGTGAGTGATCTAGGCACTCGCTTTCTCCTTCACCCAAGTGTCCTGAAAATTCCTGAACCTCCACGTGTCCTATCATGGATGACTAAAGGAATTGCCTCGGGTCTAGACACTCTTTTCATTGGCAAGTTTGAAGCACAGCGCAAAGAATATTGGGAAACACTATACTCATCAGTGGTATGTCACTCCATGGACTGTATGAATGTCTTATAACCTGACTGCAGATAGACATTTTACAGACATATGGTGACATCAATCCATTATGTGTGCAGCATGTTGGCCCAATACTCATATTATGTTCGGAGGATGATGAACTTGCTCCATGCTCAGTTGTTCAAAATTTTGGACGACGTCTGCTGGAGCTGGGTGGTGATGTGAATTTTGTTAAATGGCACAGTTCTGCACATGTAGGTATGTTATTTCCTACTACTACAATCCTCCAGGTTATGGGGAAGAAAGTTAATGCGAAGACTAAGCGTATTATACATTACTTAGTATGGTTCTCTAAAATGACCAAAAAGTGCCGATTCGTTTTAGTTAGAATATGTATTGACAACTATATGTGGGCACGCATAATGATGACTTGCTGAAATTGGATAATTACCAGTTATCACTCATCATAGTTCCTAGTGCAAGGTTACTACCAGCTACTAGTCGTATACAGACCCATAAGTGATCAGCTTTAATACTTCAGTGTCAAATCATTTGGTAGTGTTCAGAGTTGTTCACTTCTGCGACTTTCTGGACAGACTTGCTTATATAATACTTGAAGGTAAATACAAATATAAGTTTATGTAAAGTATTCCAACTTATTCTGAGATCATCCTTCCTAGTCATAAATGTACTTTAAATACTAATGGTTGGCCAACTAGGAGCAAATTGACAGCATGAATGGCACAAAATGGCACACTTTGTGTCATTGACAGTGGCCCCAGAACTCACATGTCAGTGACACAAAGGCATACCATTTTGCATGACAAACAAAAATGTTGTCATTTTTTTAAAATCCTCGCCAATTGGGCCATTACTACTTTCACATTTCAACAATCATAGCAAGAGTTCTGTGTGAATTTAAAAAGGTTGTACGGAAGCCTTAATTATGTATCCTGTTGTTCCCATCGCGTGGAACTCATTTTCATCCCTTGAAAAATCTCGCTTCTAATCTAAAGCTGTGCACAAACCGTGATACATCATGGACGAAATTGAAGTTCAAACATAGTCCAACTCAACAATGTTCGTGCTATTTAAAAGGTCCGATAAGTAATGCTTGGTCAATCAGGCATTTGGTTACACTAGATAGAGCCTATACTGAACTCGGAATTGGACAAATCTAGCCGAGCTTGGACTGGTCTGTACTGAAAGAGAAGATGTCCTATGCGACTAACCTGTATATGAACTTGTCACGAATTTTATTGTATTCCTGTGAGGCTGTCACTGCACGAGAGCCTCAAGCTATACGTTTCGTGCACATTTTACTTCACAGGGAACTCTGAGATGAATAACAAGGTCACCGGCCAGCCCCTTCTTCCTCCTCCCTGACTCCTCCTGCCGCTCATCACGGCAGATCGATGGGACTGAATGTGTTGCGCTGTAAAACCATCGATGGAACATGTTTTTTTCGAGAAAACGCAAAAAGCCTTTGCGTTTCATTTCATTGGATAGATAGAAGGTTTACGGTTACATGCCTCCTAAGAGGCGATACAACACAGAAGGAACCAAAATGATAAACAAGGGGACTAGTGTACATCCCAAGTCTGAGGGAGGATCAGACATAGCCCCTGCGCTCCTGCCCTTGCCCATAAGGCGGCCTCCTCCTTGATGTTGTTGACGACAGTGCTGATGGAGGGTTGAGCTCCATTGAACACACAATCGTTGCGGTGCTTCCAAAGCATCCAGGGGGTGAGCAGGGTGATGGAGGCCAGGCCCTTGTGGCTGGGTGTAGGGGAGGTCTGTCGTGCTCTGTGCCACCAAGTCAGAAGCGAGTCGTCGCGGTCTGGGGGGTTGCAGGTGGCGCACAGCCAGGCCAAGACCTCGAACCAGACCTGCTGGGAGAAGCAGCATCCTATCATGAGGTGCTGCATGGACTCCATCTCCTGATCGCAAAGGAGGCAGCGAGGGTGGTGCTGAAGTCCCCGGCGTTGCAGGCGTGCAGCCGTCCAGCACCGGTCCAAGTTAGCAAGCCAATGGAAGAATTTGACACGCTGTGGGGCCCAGGTGCGCCAGGTAAGCTTCCAGGCGCTGCAGTGGGTCGATCCCTGGAACATGGCGTTGTAGCAGGACTTGGCGGAGACCACCATTAACACCGCCATCGCCTGGAACATCTGGAAAAGGAGGAATGCTCGCACCTTCAATGGTGTCCTGGAGAGTCTCTCCCTCGTCTCCAACAGGTGCATCGAAGACGTTAGACTTTGGGCTTACAGATGCAACACCCCCTCCTCGACCTCCCTTCTAAATTCTTGGTGTAATGGATATGCCCCCCCCCCCCTGATTTTCCTCACTGGCTCTCTCCCCCTCTCTCTCCCCCTTACCCCTCAAATCAGTTGTAATTCGAAACCCTTGTATTTCCGATGATTGGTAATAAAGTTGTTCAGGCTGGCGTAAGCCCGCCGTAGTCCAGGTCAAAAAAAAAAAAAGAGTAGGTTCCGCTGTCAGTCCACTTCCAGGTGAGGGTCTTGGCCTGGTTGGACAGTTCCACGGGCTCGAGCTGTTGCCAAAGCAGCAGGTACTCGCCTTTATTCTGTGATAGCTGGGTTATCCATTTATCCTTTATTCTGCCCATGTAAAAGAATATAGCACCCTTACACCCTGTTTTGTTGTCTGCTTACCACCTGGATAATTATCACCCTTTTATTTTTTTACTTTGCCCATATGTAAGAATATAGCACCCTTACATGATGTTTTATCTAGTTGTCACTTGGAGGATTATCGCTCTTACATCTTTACTTTGCCCATATATGAAAGAATATAACAACTCTCACACCCTGTTTTATCTGCCTACCACTGTTTCTTCACCATTTGTTAGTTGTTACACAGGACATTACAAACATCACGCTGAGGAATACCGTGCTGCAGTGACTGAGCTGCTCATGAAGGCTTCAGCGCTTTACATGAGCAGAAGACGAGTTAACGACTACGTGATTGGCAGGAGTGAGCACAGTGATACACCTTATTCGGCTAGCAATGTCCATAAAACTGCTACGAGCTCAAGCGATAGGATAAGGAGTGTCCCAGCTGATCCAGCCGACCATTTCTTCTTACCGAGTTCCATGGAGTACCAAGAAAGCGGCAGCGAAGCTCCAAAACTTGAGTTGTTCAACATGCCGAGCGTCGAAAGCATGAACCATGATGGCGTGTTGGGGAAGATGCTCTATGATGTATGTGTCCCGAAGGACGTGGAAGGCTGGGACTTCAAGCCTGCGTCAATAGATGGACGGCATATGCATTTTACGGCTCGCCGGAATGGTAGCTTGAATCCGGTAAAATGCATACGCCGCTCGAGATTGTAATGATTGACTTGAACATCTCAGCGCGTTCTAGCTGACTGGTGTATACTGCGGGAGTACTCTTGTTTGATGGATACTGGTGAGAATTTGAGATACCTAGAATCCTGAGTAAAATGCGACATTGTATTCTCTTTACAATGTTGTTAACTGGTAAAGTTATGCTTTTCAGTGCTGAGAAATTGCGGTTGTGTACAGGATTGCTTGATTAATTTTGTTAGTGTGATGACTGCTTTTCCGCGTTCCTAATTCCCATATAAAATAGGAGGTATCGTGTGTGTTTTTTTTGCATAAATACATGTGTTAGCATTATCTACCATTGGGACAAAAAAAAAAGATGATGAGCAAATTCGTATACTTCCGCGGAGATTGATGTTTTTTTTTTTGGTATAAATAGCACAGGGGCGTACACGTTAAGGCGCTGTCTGCCTGATAGAATCGCAGGGATCTATCGGTAATAAAACTGAGGATCTCATGGTCACAACTGCGATATTTACTGTAGAGCAGCGAGGGGTAGCCGAAAATTTCAGGAAGACATAAGGGCCTTGGTGTAAGTGTTAACAGAAGAGACGACGCAAGGCAGCCACTCCAGCCAGGGACGTACCTGTAATAGAAAAATTAGCGTGCAGGGACTCGGTTTGAAATCTCAAAAAAATTTGGACCATTTCTCGATTTGTGCGTGTCATCCTTGCGCAGGGGCCATGCTAATCTTCTCTGTATCGTTCCAATTTTATCGGATGTCCCCGAAGGGACGATGGAAGTTGCAACGAGCGAGCTTATAAACCGGTCCGATCTTTCATCGGTAGTCGAGGTGGGACTAAACTTTTGGCTGCTCTCTTGTTCCCCGGCGGTCCTGAGACGGAGCACCATCTTACGGGCCCAAAGGCCCAGCATGATGTCTCGCAGTAGGCCGCATATGGACTGTATCTCTTTATGCAGCCCATTGTATTCTCCGGTCAACGAGCCTGTTGTGCCGTGCGCCCCAGCCCATCGCCTGATCTGAGACGGTAACGACCATTCTGCAAGCAATCTTTTTCTCGGAGTGCAGAGGTGTGGCAAATGATTGGAAAGTGGTGTCCCTTTCTGTTCCTGCGGCTAGCGCACGATGTTGGGTAAACGTGACGTTAGTGCTACGTCAGTGTCTTTCTGTTTCTCTCGCCTGAAATGAGGTATCCAAACTGTTGGGTAAACTACCCGTACGAAGACACTTTCTATAAATGGTTGCTACCTGCAGCACAGGGTAGATGCAAATAACATAGCGTCACATAAGTGTCAGCCTAGTTATCAAAGAAAATGAAATAATCACAAGGAAATGAAATATCCAATATAGTAGGAATAGAACCGAAACATTACTCTTAGGAGGGAATGAAAATTCAGAAATCTTGTAACCCCTCGATCTGTGTTACTTGCCGCTAATATAGATGTATCTAGATATATTAATTTTAGTTTATGACCTGGGTCATCCCTCTCCTTGGATGATCCGGTCTTGGCAACGAAGGCGGAGGACCGGATGATCCAGCAACACCCTAGATATTGGGTATTTTCGGGGGCAGGATGAAGATATCGACTGCCCCCTTATTAGGAGGTTGCCACCACAAAACTGGGGAGGGCCGGATGTAAAAAACATTTTGCGGTGACCCAGCATACCACTGCATGTTGTAGTATACAAGTCGTTGATATGATCTTTGCGAAGGGACTTCTTCACAATTTGCCATATCCCTCAGAGTGGTACAACAGAAACATTGCAGGTCATAACACTCCATACTTTATTACAAACATTGTCTTAACAAGTTGGTATTCTCACGAGTCCTATGAGAACACCCTAAGATACTACTTAAATACGATTACAACTCATAACAAATATAAAGAGCTCAACAACTTATTTAGGTAAGTTCTACGCTGCTCGGCTCTAAGATGCTAGGGTATGTCACTACTCTTCCACCTCCGTGTCATCTGGTTCGTAGACTATCCCATAATCTACGCCTTCCACTCCGCCGGTAAGATCAGGTTCTTCGTAGACCAGCTCGTAGCTTCCTTCTGGTGCTCCATCGTTGATAGCCTCCACTTCCGGATCACGATCTAGCAAGGGTGTCGAAAGAAAGTGAGTACGAGAGGTACTCGGCAAGTTCTAAAAGAATAAAAGGTGTTTGATGCACTAGCTACGACCATTGATCGAGAAATCGCAGGTCAATGCATGTTTTGAAAACATTTCTTCAAAAGGTTGCTTTTATTATGAAAACTATGCCCGTCGGTCTTCACGAGTTGAATAGAACTTCGTGGAGTTCCTTTCTGCCGCGTTCGCAGTTCCCTTCCGGAACAGGGAGTGACAGCCACAATTTGATACACTCTGCAGAGGTGCGTTACTTTTCCCACAAGAGATCTCACCCTTTTTGCCATCCGCGAGGACTTGCCCCCGTTCACACTTCCTTTGGTGTGAGGCCGGGTATAAAGATCCAAGCCCACACCGCCTTCTCCACGACCTGCAAACCCACCCTTTTGTCCAACCGTACACCTCCGAGTAGACTTCCCAGATAATACGGCTTTACTCATGGTGTACTCCGGACAATCCCTCATAGATCGTTGAGCTTATCATCACTAATGGATGGGGATTTAAAAGGATTTCCCAACCTATTGCGGCAGTGCCTCCAGCACCCCACCAGCTCTCCGATCCGTTGGCGTGCAGAAGGGAAAAGATACAGCTGGCTTCCCCAGAGCCATTATAGATCTCATGGTCAACGCGGTTTGTACGGCGCTCGAATCACTCGGACGGCATTGGTAATTAATCCTAGGGTGATATAACCCATTGCAATGGAACCTCCACCATATCAACACATACCATGGTTCCATTGCCATCCACATAGTCATATTCATAGTTGGAAAATAACATTTCATTTGCGATGCAGGAATGATAAGTATATAGCTTTGCATTTAAAGTAGTAGAAAATAATCAAATTGACATGAGCAAGGGTGAACTTGCCTGTGGATCGCGAGATAGTGCGGTTCAATGCAGTTGATGGAACCTGGACCTCGGGTTCTGTAAGAAGCATCATTGTCCGGTAAGGACAATGTTATAAAATCCAAATAATGCAATCATGGATGTATTATTTTAGGTTGAATCCCTTTACCCAATGAGTTATTACAATTTAGGGTTGTATTTAAGATTTATGTCTTTGACGGTAATTTACAATTGATTTAAAAGTATCAATCATTGTGATTCACACAAAGTACCACAATTCAGAGTAAAATGATTTTACTTGATGATTACCTTAGTCATTCCAAAATAATTTGAAATTATAGAGTTACCTCCATAGTTTTTGGGAATAAAAGGGAATATAGTATTTTTCTGGGAAAAATACCCTTTTTCAAAAGAAATGACTTGGAATAATAGAATTTCATTTTGAAATGTTTGAAAATAAGTATTTGAACTTATTTGAGATTTTTCCTTGAATTTTAAATACAAGGAAATAACAATTTTAAATTCCAAGTTATTATTTAAATTCTGAAAATTCATAATTTTGAACTTGTTTCATAAATTCCATTTCATATTTTATTCTTGTTAAGATTTATTTTTCATTCATAAATCCAATTTTTATTGGATTTTTAGAGTTGTTTATGATTTATTAAAATTTGGTAAAGTTTTGGTCTTTTATTAAATGTAAAAAGACCATAATACCCCCTGGACTCATATTGGGCCCAGCCCAATAACCTAACCCAGGGACGGCCCACTAAGGCTGGCCCCCTTTTGGGTTCGGTGGCGCCGAAGCGGCCCACCTCACTCACTCTCACTCGGCCCTCTCACTCACTCGACCTAACCCTAATCTCTGGCGACTCTCGTGGCGATGGCGTCGCCGCCATGGCCGCCGCCCTGCTCCGGCCATCGCCGGCCTCCTCCGCCGTAGCTACCTACCGATCCTGAACCGCCGCGAGACGATCTATCGATCTGTCCGCGTGGTTTCCTCGATTGCTTCTTCTCCTGGAGAATCGCCTCCCCTCTGGATCTCGTGGAGAATCGCCTCGGGCGATTTGGAATCTCCGACGAGCTCTCGCCCTCGCCGTCGACTTGTGCGCCTCCGAGACCGACCTGGCGCGGGTGCTGCTCGCAGCGCCTGTGCCGTCGTCTCCATGTTGTGCTGTTGTGGTGGTGTTCGTCGGCGTAACGCCGGCGACTTCCCTGGCTTTGCAGCTGCTATGGCCGCGCGGGCACTGCCTCGCCATGCCATAGCTTCTGCCTCCAGGCGCGGGTAAGGTCTTCTGCTCCTCCACCTTCTCTTATGTGCGCCTCCCTTGCCACTGTTCTTCTTCCTCCTCATGATCTGTTGCTCTCTGGTGATCCTGTGATCACACAGAGCCATGCTATTGCTGTGCAATCTTCCTGTGCTTCGGTTTACTGCACGCTCATGGTCAGATTACCAGTTACTGGTACTGGCACATGTCGATTTGCTTGCTATTTATGTTGTGCTTACTTCTCTGCTGCTCCTAGTATGCTCTACACTTGCCATACTATGTTGTGCTTGCTTATGGCTTGATATACCCTGCTGTTCATGCTTATGGGCTTGCTATGCTTACTGGTTTATCATGCTTGCTTGTCTAGGTGTACTTGTGATGCATCTGTGACACTTGTGTGTGTGCCAGAGGTGCCTGTGATATGATTCAGTGCTTCCTATGCAAGCCAATGATCCATTGGATCATTTCTTGCCTGTTGGCTAACCTCTCTGTGTAACTTGGCTTGTTATGATTGATCCATTTGATCAATTGATTGTCAGTGATTGCTTACTGGCTAATACTGTGGCTATATGAATCAATTATCTGGTGATGTTGATGCTCAAGCATCACTGTGCTGTTGCTTAACTTAGCTATCTAGACTTGCTCTTGTGGCTATGAATTAAATTGGGTTGCTTAACAGTATGCTACTGTTATGCTTAGCATGAATCTGTGATAAATTCATGTTTGGATTACTTAATTATGATGAACTGCTTATGCAGTGATGATTTAAATGACTTGCTTGTATATGAATTTGCTGTTCATGATTCTTTTACAAGCAATTAAAGTCTGAATCCATTCCTGGATAGTGATGTGATCTATTTGGCTTTCTCTTAATTGGTGCTAAGTGTGATGTGACCTCAGTAGCCTTGCTACTGACTGGTTGCTCACATGATTGGTTGGATCTTGTTGGCTACTCATCTTTGCTTGCATATTTGGGGATCATAGTAACTATGAATGCCAATATGCTTGCCTGTGAAGAAATCTAGGGTTTCTGATGGTTGCATGCTTAGGATTTTTCGTGTAGTCTTGGTCTGCTAATCTTTGCTATCTACTTGGTGCTATCTCGTGCATGTGATCTTGCTAGTGTGTGCATCCGTGCATGATTTCTAGCTTCAGTGCACATGATCCGTATCCGGATGGTTTCTATCTTAGTAGCTTTTGGATTGGCAGTAATCCTTGGTGAAAACCAAGTGATGATCTACCCATATGAGCATCTGCTCATCCCATGCTTATTTCATGCATATGATGGATTAGATCCATTGGATCTTTTCCAGGAACTAGGTATACCTTGTTCCAGCTCCTGGAAAGAAATGTTTTGTTGATGCAGACTTGGGTTTGTTCACAGCCCTTCACCTCCAGATCTTGGATGATCTTCTAGGTCACCATGATTTACGGTGGCTTAAGTGGTTGTGTGTGTTGGTTCTGTTCTTGCTCAAGAACAGGATGAACTATGCTTGTTTTTGCTTCACCCTTACCTGGTGAATCCTATCTGGTCGACTGGTTATGATTTCTAGGGTTTGTGTCCCTTTTATATGAACCCTGCTTCTATCCCTGCATTGACACACAAGCCTGGCTTGCTTGGTGACTATGTCTGCTGCATGGCCTTGCTTGTTGTCTGCCTAGCACACTTGAGTCTGTGTGCTCTCATATCGTCGAAACTTGAGCCCTGGTGTGTGCTCGGGTTTGGTCTCGTCGTTGCCCTTATCTTGTGCTCGTCCCTGGTTTTGGACAAGCACAAGTGTGTTGTGACTGATTTGCTATCGTCCAAAGCCGAATATTGTTTATTTGCTAACACTAACATTCTGTCTAGTTTGATTCTTTGTTTTGCGGGTTATGGAGATGGACATGGCAGAAGACATTCTCCAAGCCATTTAGTCTAGGTTTTAGTTTAGGAGCAATACTGTAATCTTCATTTAATTTCTGTTTATTATTCATCTATTCTTGTATCAAGAATATTGTAAAGACTTTGTAATCTGTGTGTGATATCAATAAAGCCCAGGTTTTTGTTTATGAGCTTTTGATTTATGTAATATTTATATTCTGAAATAAACATTGTATTTATGATTCACTTTGAAATTCAAAGTGATTTGAATTCCTAAGTTGTGTTTTAAATTATGAATTCCATTTTATATTGTTCAATGTTTATTGTTAAATGTTTTAACACTTGTCAAATGAAATCAATTCCCCAAATCAACAAGATACAAAAGAGATCATGTCGAAATTTCCCTAACTCACATTGCCTAACCCTAAGTGCAAAATGAGAGAGAACCTCGATCCCTCTTAGGTTTAGTTGCAATAAGGCGCGAAAATTTCCCCGTTTTGCGATGAAATGCACATCCCATTTCTAAATCTACCCTTCGTTGTTCCTATGTTCGGGTTATTACAGCCTCTCCCCTTAACGAAACTTCGTCCCGAAGTTAAGATTGGTACTCGAACATCTTGGGGTAAGACTTCCTGAGTTCTTCTTCTGTCTCCCAAGTGGCTTCTCGCTCAGGATGATGTTGCCATTGCACTTTACAATATTTGATTGCCCTGTTTCTTAACTTCTTCCATTGTACTTCTAAGATCTTTTCAGGCCTTTCCACATAAGTTAGATCAGATTGCAGTTCTATTTCCTCATATGTGATAGGATCATCCGGTGCCTTCAAACACTTTCTGAGTTGTGATACATGAAATACATTATGAACTTGACTTAGTTGTGCTGGTAATTCCAACTCAAAAGCTGTTCCTCGATTCTGACTGAGTATCTTAAATGGTCCGATATATCGAGGACTTAACTTTCCTTTTACCCCGAACCTCTTAAGTCCTTTCATTGGGCTAACCTTTAAATATACCATGTCTCCCACTTTCGGTTCCCAATCTCTTCTCTTCAAGTCGGCGTAACTCTTCTGACGACTCTGAGCTATCTTGAGTCTATCCCGGATCACCTCGATGACATCTTGTCTCTCCTTGATGTAGTCCGGTGTAAACTCCTTGTTTTCTCCGGTTTCAAACCAACAAATTGGTGATCTACACTTCCTTCCGTACAATGCTTCGTACGGTGCCATCTGAATGCTACTCGATAACTATTGTTATATGAGAACTCGCTAAAGGTAAATGATCCTCCCATGAGCCTCCAAAGTTCGGAGCACAAGCTCTAAGCATGTCTTCTAGTATCCGATTGGTTCTTTCGGTTTGTCCTCCGGTTTGTGGATGGTATGCTCGTATCGAAATCCAACTTGGATCCCAAAGATTCTTGTAGTTGTTTCCGAATGCTCGATGTGAAAATCGAACCTCTATCCGAGACTATCTTCTTTGGTACTCCATGCTTACTCACAATTTCCTTCACATATATATCCACAAGCTTTTCTGCAAGTATCTTTTGTGTTTACGGCTATGAAATGAGCACTCTTGGTAAGTCTCGTCCACTATTACCCATATCATATCCTTCTTCTTACTAGTCATTGGTAAACCAAGTAACAAAATCCATTCCTATTTCATCCCATTTCCATTCCGGTATCTCTAGTGGTTTGAGTAATCCCGCAGGACTCGATGTTCCGCCTTCACTCGTTGACATGTATGACATTCCGAGACATATTGTGCTATTTCTCTTTTCATGTTGTTCCACCAGAACATCTCCTTCAAATCCATATACATCTTAGTACTTCCCGGGTGTATGGAATAAGGGGTTTCATGTGCTTCTTTTAATATGATTGACTTCACTTCTGGATCATCTGGTACACAGATCCTTTTCTGGAAGTATAATGAATCAAAATCTCCTAGATGGAATTCCGATGGTCTTCCTTCGCCAATCCTCTTGACTTCCTCTTGAATGAACAAATCATCCGCTTGCTTTCGGATAATCTCATATTTCAAGTCTGAGTACATCTCATCCATAATCCTCATGGTTGCTATACTTCCTTTGACATCACCTTGGATAAACAAAATCTGAGCATCCTCTAACTCTTTCCGAAGTTCCTTTGGAATTTCCCATTCCGTAGGTTGATTCTCCGTACTCTTTCTACTTAGGGCATCTGCTACTACATTAGCTTTGCCTGGTGTATAGTTGATCTTAAGGTCGTAATCCTTAATCAACTCCAACCATCTCTTCTGTCTCATGTTTAATTCTTTCTGGGTGAAGAAATATTTCAAACTTTTGTGATCGGTGTATAACTCACACTTGGATCCATATAGAAATTGTCTCCAACTCTTCGAGCATACACAACTCGCCGCTAACTCGAGATCATGTACTTGGGTAGTTGTGTTCATGTGGTTTCAACCGTCTTGATCCATAAGCTATTACCTTCCGATCTTGCATAAGAACACATCCAAGTCCATTCTTGGAAGCATCACAATACACCGTATAATCCTTTCCAGAGTTCGGGAACTGCTAATACCGGTGCTGTGGTTAACTTATCTTTGAGTGTTTGGAAGCTGGCTTCACACTCATCAGTCCATACAAATGGAGTATTTTTCTTGAGTAACTTGGTCATTGGTCCTGCAATCTTCGAAAATCCCTCTATGAATCTCCGATAGTAGCCTGCCATACCAAAAGAAATCCTCGTATCTCCTTAGCATTTTTAGGTGATTTCCATTCCAATACGGACTGAACCTTGCTTGGATTCACCGCTATGCCTTCTTTGGTTATAACATGTCCAAGAAATTCAACACTATCTAACCAAAATTTGCACTTGCTGAACTTCGCATATAGCTGATGTTCCCTTAAAGTTTGCAGAACTATCTTCAAATGCTTGGCATGTTCTTCTTTATCTTTGGAATAGATTAGAATATCATCTATGAACACTATCACAAACTTGTCCAAGTACTTCATGAATATCTTGTTCATCAAATTCATGAAAATTGCTGGTGCATTTGTTAGTCCAAATGGTACAACCAAGTATTCATGGTGTCCATACCTTGATACAAATGTTGTTTTTGGTACATCCTCCTTCTTGATCTTGATTTGATGGTATCCTGACCTTAAATCTATCTTCGAGAAGACTCCCGCTCCTTGAACTTGATCAAAAAGGTCTTGAATTCTGGGTAAAGGATACTTGTTCTTGATGGTTACATTGTTCAAATTTCTGTAATCTCCACACATTCTCTTTCCTCCATCTCTTTTATCCACAAAAATAACTGGTGTACCCCATGGTGACACACTTTCTTGAATAAATCCCTTCTGTTCCAGTTCATCTATCTGAGCTTTCAGCTCTACTAACTCCTTTGGCCCCATCTTATATGGTGGTTGTGCTATTGGTGCTGTGCCTGGAATCAGATCGATTGTGAATTCTATCTCTCTATCGGGTGGCATTCCCGGTAGTTCCTTAGGAAATACATCCTTAAACTCATTCACTACAGGAATATCTTCAATTCTCACTTCCTTCAAGCTATTGAGTTCCAATCCGATCTCCAACTCACTGTACCTATCTCCTTGGAACACTATTCTACCTCCGATGGAGTTGCGAAGTGATACTGTTTTGTCTCCACGATTAATCACCGCTCCATTTTCTCGTCAACCAATCCATCCCTAGGATGACCGATATGTCCTTCATGGGTATGATGAATAGGTCCGCGAAATACACACGATCACATATGGTTAGGACTTGTGCTTCTTTCACGTGGGTTACTAAGATCGTTCCCCCGCGGATAGAACAGTTATAGGGGTTTCTAACTTAGAACATCTAAGCCCGAATTTTTCCACAAACTCCAATGCAAGAAATGATGTGGTTGCTCCAGTATCAATAATACTTTGCCAGGATGAGTAAGAATGCTTAGCGTACCTAAGACTGTTTGATCCGACTCTTCCGCTTGTTCCAAAGATGTGCAATTTAGCTTTCCATAAGGCTTTCCCCTCTTATTGTTGTTGTTGTAGTTGCGGTTGTTGTTGTTGTTGTTGTTGTTGTTGCGGTTGTTGTTGTTGTTGTTGTTGTTGTTGTTGTTGTTGTTGTTCCCACCTCGTCCTCCAAAGCTCTGTCCGCTCCAGGACGCCTTGTTTGGACAATCCGGCTTGATGTGTCCATCCTTCCCACAACCATAACAGATGATTCTGGGTTTCTGACAATCCTTATGCAAATGACCTCTCAGGCCACAATTGTTGCAGATGATTTGATTAATTGGGTTCTGACTTTGACCTCCCCGGTTGTATTGATTACCAGTAGTAGGTCTGTATCGAGGTTTGAAACTCCGATCAAGTAATGGTTTACTGATTGGGTACTTCCTTGGCTCTATACGAGCCCTCTTCCTCCTATCCTCTTGGACTTGCCGGTAATCATCCTCGAAAGTGATTGCCGAGTCAATCAATTCCTGGAATTCGGCAGTCCGTGCCAACCTCAGTTGCATCTTCATGTATGGATTCATGCCTTTCATGAATCGCTTCTTCCTCTTCTCCTCTGTATCTACATCCTCAGGTGCATACCTGGATAACCTATTGAAATCCCGAACATACTGCATGATTGGTGCAGTATTCTGTCTTAGTTCTTCAAACTCCCTCTTCTTCAATTCCACCACGCTGTCCGGAACATGAGCATCCCGAAACTTCTTCTTGAACTCCTCCCAGGTGAATACCTTATCTGGAGGGTGTACTGCTACAAGATTCTCCCACCATGATGCTGCTGGTCCTGACAACAGATAAGTGGTATATCTAATCTTCTCCTCATCGTTGCAACCAACGGTCTTCAATTTCCGTTCAGTATCCATGAGCCAATCTTCAGCGTCCATTGGTTCTGGAGCTGATGTGAATGGTAGTGGTCTTGCATTTTGGAAGTCCGATAGAGTTACTCCCTTGCCTTCATTACCCCTATCATTAATGACATGGGTAAAGAAATCATGCATGTTTTTGCTCTGGCTTTCCTGGTAACGCCTCCTATCTTCCTCCATTGACCTCATATACTGTTGGAAGTCTGGGTGCAACATTGGGTGTGGTGGTGGTGGTGCGTTTTCTGCTCTAGTCTGCCGTATCTGCCTCCTCTTTCTCTCTCGGCTTCCCGCTCTCTGCGAGCCTCTTCGGTTTCTACTAACGCCATTTCCCCCTAGTCCTGTAACAAAGAGTGATTACTCATAATTACACCATGCAAATGTTTTCTGAGCTCAACTCATTGCCCAGAACTAGTCACACAATGAAATCAAGAAGCAAATCCAAAACAAACATTTATTATGTATATACACCGTATAATACATCACACACTCACAAACTTATATTACATGTGGTACATATAAACCACTTATTTGGCTCCAAGCCCAAGCCAACGGGAATTTAAAATACGTGCTATTACAATACCACCTAGATTACTTTATTCTTCCTTGGAGCTCTACTCCTCATCATCATAGCTCGCCTCCGCGTACATCCCTGGGGTCCATCCGGTACAACGGTCTGTCCTCCGAAGACCGTCCGAATGAAAGTTCTTCCCGTAGGTATGTAGTCTGAATCGGACGAAGTGCCGAGACAGAGATCTGTCATGCCAAAGTAACTAGATAAAGACTCATACATATCCCCAGTGGAATACAGCTCCTCTTCTCCAGTCATCCATGGAGGATTCCTATTCACTTGACCCCTCATCTTCTTCTTCTTCTTTTTCTTTGTTCCAGAACTCTCACCTACGACGTACTGGGATGTTTTGGGTAACCCCATCTCCAAATCTAAAGAAATGGAGTTGGTGTCTTTCTCTTTCTGCTCCAAGCTTTGGTTAACATTCTGGTTATCCGCATCACTCTCATCTCCTGTATCACATGGAATTGGCTCCTCCTCTTCACCGAAAGGTTCCCCGAAACGCCAACCCGTCGAGTTCTCGATCGGTGACTCCGAGCAGTTTATGTTCCATGATCGGTCTCCCCATATCCAGTATCATACGATGCTGACACGTGTGGATAGTGCGGAACAAAGTTAGGTGTAAGTGGATCTCTTGTAGGTGGATTTCTCTTGGACCACTGGTCACTCAAATCTACATCGCTATCTGGGTTAAAGAAAGGTGTGGTATGTTGTGGTTGTGCCCTCAAATCACGCATCCGAGTTTGGACTTTATCAGGGTCCGTGAACTCAGCTAGCATGTGGTCAATCTCACCTCTCATCTTCATGTGTAAAAGGTACATCGTGGTCAATAAAGACTTACGGCTATCCATGTGCTGTGTCTGCAGCTTCAGGACTTCCGTGTGCTAACACCAAATGATTCGCAGTGGGATCCTCATCTTCCTCGGCATGAGGTATATGAGAAAACTCCGAACATAGCAGTTCTATCGACTTGTCGTCGCCTTATCTCAAGGATTGCCTTGAATAGGCCCATATGGTAGGTCTGTGGTGATAGTTTTGGCTTCTCCGTATGGCATTATACGACTCATCGGCAGCTTTTCGAGTAGTTGGACCGATACTCGCACTTGGCTAGGATTTCCCCATCATAGTAAGTATACTTGATAACGTGTATCCGTGGATCGCAATGAAGTTCCTTCAGCATCCCACACAGGAGAGCTGTTATTGGTCCATCATAATCACCGAGCCAACCCTCAACTTTCCTCAAAGTCCTCTTAGGAAAAGTATTCGCCATTATGGATGTATACAAAAGCAGAACATTAGTAGTGATAATGCATCATAATAGCTATAATAAAGAATTATCGCACTAAAATATATGGTTTTGCTATTCTCAAGTGAATAATCACCATATTTCTAGAGAATCCTTTACTATTTCTACTAGACTCCTACAGAGTTTCTTCCCTATACTAGGTTTTTCCAACCTAAGGTCGCAACATTTGCTCCGATACCGACTGCGGTGACCCGACGATACCACTCGCATGTTGTAGTATACAAGTCGTTGATATGATCTTTGCGAAGGGACTTCTTCACAATTTGCCATATCCCTCGAGTGGTACAACGTAAACATTGCAGGTCATAACACTCCATACTTTATTACAAACATTGTCTTAACAAGTTGGTATTCTCACAGGTCCTATGAGAACACCCTAAGATACTACTTAAATACGATTACAACTCATAACAAATATAAAGAGCTCAACAACTTATTTAGGTAAGTTCTACGCTGCTCGGCTCTAAGATGCTAGGGTATGTCACTACTCTTCCACCTCCGTGTCATCTGGTCCGTAGACTATCCCATAATCTACGCCTTCCACTCCGCCGGTAAGATCAGGTTCTTCGTAGACCAGCTCGTAGCTTCCTTCTGGTGCTCCATCGTTGATAGCCTCCACTTCCGGATCACGACCTAGCAAGGGTGTCGAAAGAAAGTGAGTACAGAGGTACTCGGCAAGTTCTAAAAGAATAAAAGGTGTTTGATGCACTAGCTACGACCATTGATCGGAAATCGCAGGTCAATGCATGTTTTGAAAACATTTCTTCAAAAGGTTGCTTTTATTATGAAAACTATGCCCGTCGGTCTTCACGAGTTGACTAGAACTTCGTGGAGTTCCTTTCTCGCGCGTTCGCAGCTTCCTTCCCGGAACAGGGAGTGACAGCCACAATTTGATACACTCGCAGAGGTGCGTTACTTTTCCCACAAGAGATCTCACCCTTTTTGCCATCCGCGAGGGACTTGCCCCCGTTCACACTTCCTTTGGTGTGAGGCCAGGTATAAAGATCCAAGCCCACACCGCCTTCTCCGCGACCGCAAACCCACCCTTTTGTCCAACCGTACACCTCCGTAGACTTCCCCGATAATACGGCTTTACTCATGGTGTACTTCGGACAATCCCTCATAGATCGTTGAGCTTATCATCACTAATGGATGGGGATTTAAAAGGATTTCCCAACCTATTGCGGCAGTGCCTCCAAGCACCCCACCAGCTCTCCGATCCGTTGGCGTGCGTAAGGGAAAAGATACAGCTGGCTTCCCCGAGCCATTATAGATCTCATGGTCAACGCGGTTTGTACGGCGCTAGAATCACTGGACGGCATTGGTAATTAATCCTAGGGTGATATAACCCATTACAATGGAACCTCCACCATATCAACACATACCATGGTTCCATTGCCATCCACATAGTCATATTCATAGTTGGAAAATAACATTTCATTTGCAATGCAGGAATGATAAGTATATAGCTTTGCATTTAAAGTAGTAGAAAATAATCAAATTGACATGAGCAAGGGTGAACTTGCCTGTGGACTGCGAGATAGTGCAGTTCATTGCAGTTGATGGAACCTGGACCTCGGGTTCTGTAAGAAGCATCATTGTCCGGTAAGGACAATGTTATAAAATCCAAATAATGCAATCATGGATGTATTATTTTAGGTTGAATCCCTTTACCCAATGAGTTATTACAATTTAGGGTTGTATTTAAGATTTATGTCTTTGACGGTAATTTACAATTGATTTAAAAGTATCAATCATTGTGATTCACACAAAGTACCACAATTCGGAGTAAAATGATTTTACTTGATGATTACCTTAGTCATTCCAAAATAATTTGAAATTATAGAGTTACCTCCATAGTTTTTGGGAATAAAAGGGAATATAGTATTTTTCGGGAAAAATACCCTTTTTCAAAAGAAATGACTTGGAATAATAGAATTTCATTTTGAAATGTTTGAAAATAAGTATTTGAACTTATTTGAGATTTTTCCTTGAATTTTAAATACAAGGAAATAACAATTTTAAATTCCAAGTTATTATTTAAATTCGAAAATTCATAATTTTGAACTTGTTTCATAAATTCCATTTCATATTTTATTCTTGTTAAGATTTATTTTTCATTCATAAATCCAATTTTTATTGGATTTTTAGAGTTGTTTATGATTTATTAAAATTTGGTAAAGTTTTGGTCTTTTATTAAATGTAAAATGACCATAATACCCCCTGGACTCATATTGGGCCCAGCCCAATAACCTAACCCAGGGACGGCCCACTAAGGCTGGCCCCCTTTTGGGTTCGGTGGCGCCGAAGCGGCCCACCTCACTCACTCTCACTCGGCCCTCTCACTCACTCGACCTAACCCTAATCTCTGGCGACTCCCGTGGCGATGGCGTCGCCGCCATGGCCGTCGCCCTGCTCCGGCCATCGCCGGCCTCCTCCGCCGTAGCTACCTACCGATCCTGAACCGCCGCGATACGATCTATCGATCTGTCCGCGTGGTTTCCTCGATTGCTTCTTCTCCTGGAGAATCGCCTCCCCTCTGGATCTCGTGGAGAATCGCCTCGGGCGATTTGGAATCTCCGACGAGCTCTCGCCCTCGCCGTCGACTTGTGCGCCTCCGAGACCGACCTCGGCGCGGGTGCTCGCTCGCAGCCGCTCGTGCCGTCGTCTCCATGCTCGTGGCTGCTGTGGTGGTGTTCGTCGGCGTAACGCCGGCGACTTCCACGGCTTTGCAGCTGCTATGGCCGCGCGGGCACCGCCTCGCCATGCCATAGCTTCGCCTCCGTGCGCGGGTAAGGTCTTCTCGCTCCTCCACCTTCTCTCTCGTGCGCCTCCCTTGCCACCTGTTCTTCTTCCTCCTCATGATCTGTTGCTCTCTGGTGATCCCGTGATCACACGAGCCATGCTATTGCCGTGCAATCTTCCCGTGCTTCGGTTTATCGCACGCTCATGGTCGGATTACCGATCATCGGTACCGGCACATGTCGATTTGCTTGCTATTTATGCTCGTGCTTACTTCTCTCGCTGCTCCTAGTATGCTCTACACTTGCCATACTATGCTGTGCTTGCTTATGGCTTGATATACCCTCGCTGTTCATGCTTATGGGCTTGCTATGCTTACTGGTTTATCATGCTTGCTTGTCTAGGTGTACTTGTGATGCATCTGTGACACTTGTGTGTGTGCCAGAGGTGCCTCGTGATATGATTCGATAGCTTCCTATGCAAGCCAATGATCCATTGGATCATTTCTTGCCTGTTGGCTAACCTCTCTGTGTAACTTGGCTTGCTATGATTGATCCATTTGATCAATTGATTGTCAGTGATTGCTTACTGGCTAATACTGTGGCTATATGAATCAATTATCGGGTGATGCTGATGCTCAAGCATCACTATGCTGTTGCTTAACTTAGCTATCTAGACTTGCTCTTGTGGCTATGAATTAAATTGGGTTGCTTAACAGTATGCTACTGTTATGCTTAGCATAAATCTGTGATAAATTCATGTTTGGATTACTTAATTATGATGAACTGCTTATGCAGTGATGATTTAAATGACTTGCTCGTATATGAATTTGCTGTTCATGATTCTTTTACAAGCAATTAAAGTCTGAATCCATTCCTGGATAGTGATGTGATCTATTTGGCTTTCTCTTAATTGGTGCTAAGTGTGATGTGACCTCAGTAGCCTTGCTACTGACTGGTTGCTCACATGATTGGTTGGATCTTGTTGGCTACTCATCTTTGCTTGCATATTTGGGGATCATAGTAACTATGAATGCCAATATGCTTGCCTGTGAAGAAATCTAGGGTTTCTGATGGTTGCATGCTTAGGATTTTCTGTGTAGTCTTGGCTGCTAATCTTTGCTATCTACTGGTGCTATCTGTGCATGTGATCTTGCTAGTGTGTGCATCTGTGCATGATTTCTAGCTTCTGTGCACATGATCTGTATCTGGATGGTTTCTATCTTAGTAGCTTTTGACTGGCAGTAATCCTTGGTGAAAACCAAGTGATGATCCACCCATATGAGCATCTGCTCATCCCATGCTTATTTCATGCATATGATGGATTAGATCCATTGGATCTTTTCCAGGAACTAGGTATACCTTGTTCCAGCTCCTAGAAAGAATTGTTTTGTTGATGCAGACTTGGGTTTGTTCACAGCCCTTCACCTCCAGATCTTGGATGATCTTCTAGGTCACCATGATTTCTGGTGGCTTAAGTGGTTGTGTGTGTTGGTTCTGTTCTTGCTCAAGAACAGGATGAACTATGCTTGTTTTTGCTTCACCCTTACCTGGTGAATCCTATCTGGTCGACTGGTTATGATTTCTAGGGTTTGTGTCCCTTTTATATGAACCCTGCTTCTATCCCTGCATTGACACACAAGCCTGGCTTGCTTGGTGACTATGCTGCTGCATGTGACGAGGGATCACCTCGGCAATGCCTACGTATTGTAGACTAGGGTTTCGGGAGAGCGACGATGGAGATTCCGGGGACGAGATTAGGCACACGACGTACCCAGCTTCGGGTCCCCTCGGTGGAGGATCCCTACGTGCTGCTAGCAATCCACTATATGATCACAATATGTTTACATGGTGTCGCCATATGCGGAGCTATGTTGTCTCTCTCTATGTCTATATGTTGTCTCCCTTATTTCGGGTGCCCTGGCTAGCTTTATATATGCAACCAGCCTAGGGTTTTTACAAGAGTCCTAGTCGACTACTTCTTCGGGTTGCCTTGTTGGGCCTTCTCCATATTTGGTCTTCTTCATATTGGGCCGAGCTGGTATACTAATAATGGGTACCCGAAGGGTATGCCCATGTCAGTAGCCCCCGAGTTTATAGGGAAGTCGAAGACTTGCGTAGAAACTCCAAGCATAACCATCTCCGGAGTCGAAGAAAATACCAGGCGAGGTCCATGTCGCAGATCATGTGTAGCGTAGATGATGTCGACGATTCTTGAAATTATTTTTTCTATCGGGTGCGCGGCAGCGCTCCCGATGGGAGTAGCCCCCGAGTCTATGGGCAAGTGCTTGCACTTGGGCATAGACTCAAGTTGTACTACTCGATGAAGAACTTAACTATATTTCCAAAGAACTTGATGAAATCCATGTGCTCCCGATGGGAGTAGGCTCCACTCGAGTCGTAGAATCGAGTTGAGTCTACAAACCATGATTGTTGTAGATGCTGTCGAAGTTATTTTTCTATCGGGTGCGCGACCAGCGCTCCCGATGGGAGTAGCCCCCGAGGCTACAGCCAAGGACTTGTGCTTGGTTGTAGGCTCAACTCTTTATGCCGCTATATTGTCCTTCTTTCTTGAGCTTTTCACATTTATCGGGCGCGCGACCAGCGCTCCCGATGGGAGTAGCCCCCGAGGCTACGGCCAAGTGTTTGCACTTGGATGTAGGCTCAACTTGCTTTTAGTCGACTCCACAATTTTTCTCTTTCTTGTATCTTATCGACAGGGTAAACAATACTCTCGATAAGAGTAGCCCCCGAGCCTATGAGCAGGTGCTTGCACCTAGGCATAGGCTCAAGTTGTACTACTCGATAAACAACTTGGCACAGCCCCTCTTTTTAATCGACTCCAGGTCTTTGCTATTTTTATTTGACATCCATATCTATATTGTACAGGGATAATGGTAATTGGGGCTAGTTCATCTGACGGATCAGGTACTAGTTAACTGCTCTAGTGGCAATCCGCAAAACCTACTTCAAGATCACGTCCCCGGACATGATCTCGGGATACCGGTGTAAACTCCGACAGTGCCGCTTAAGGTCTTACCATTCTCGTCGAGTCCCAGCCATATTTATCGGGTACCTAACGCGTCCGTTAGGATTTTTCTTCGTATCCGTTGATACGGATAAAAGTAGCAGAAGCGCAGCCTTCGGCGATGCCACGCCCAGCAGAACGGATCTCGGGGTCTTACCTTCGCAAATTTGCGGCATTCGAAAATTGATCGCAACTTTGGCGTTCTGAGAATATATTGTCGAGTGCCTTGTTTGGCTGATGCAATGACCCATTTTGCAGGTTCTTCTATATTTTTCTCTCGGGCTTGATGAGACGGCCGAATATATTGGTGCTTCTATATTGTCGTCAAGCACATCGCCGATGCTCTTGCTCAGAACAAATGACGAGTCAATGGACCCGAAGATTTGTCCATCCTCTTTTTTTTCTCCCCTTTTTTTTTCTACTCCACTTTTTTTTTTTTTTTTTTTTTTTGGGTTTCTCCTTGATGATAATTTCGTCGAGTTCCTCCCTCAGGAAAATTTCTTCGGGTCCTCCTTGAGGACAATTCTTCGGGTCCTCTTTGAGGACAATTTCTTCGGCACCTCCTTGAGTATAATTCTTCTGGCACCTCCTTGAGGATAATTCTTCGGCACCTCCTTGAATATAATTCTTCGGCACCTCCTTGAGGATAATTCTTCGGCACCTCCTTGAGGATAATTCTTCGGCACCTCCTTGAGGATAATTCTTCGGGACCTTCCTGAAGATAATTCTTCGGGTCCTCCCTGAGGACAATTCTTCGGGACCTTCTTGAAGATATTTTTTCGTGACCTTTTTGAAGATAATTCTTCGGGTCCTGTTCTTTCTTGAAGACAATTTCGTCGAGTTCTCCCTTTGGACAATTTCGTCGGGTTCTCTTTTGTAGACAATTTCGTCGGCTTTCTCCTGCATAAATAAACAAAGTTTTTCTATCTTTTCCTTGACTCTCTTTTTCGCATGCGGTGTCAGATGCTCAGATTTGATGATATGTAAAGTGAATATATGCCGCGCAGCCCCCGAGTGTCGGGTGCGACGAAAGTAAACGATAATCAACTTTGTGCAAAACAAAAGAACACTTAGCTTTTTGGACACGACGAAGTCGATGCATGATGAAGTCTTCGAGTGTAGATAAGAAATCTAGCCAAAGTAGAAGCCACCAAATAGCAAAAGTGGATGCCGCGAAATTGTTGATGAAGAAATAGCCGAGCCCCAGAGCGTTGCTGAGGTTATGTCATGATTGTTATGTCGCAGTCGTGAACCGAGGCGAAATCGTTGTCGAGCCCCCGAGCGTTAGGCGCGACGTCAAAATAAGTTGATGAAGTCGCGGCGTCGTATTTGGTGAAGGCATTTAAGATGAAGCCATAGACAATAATATACGAAGATGAATCCCAGATGAAGTATTTGAGATGAATCCATATTGAAGATTACGCCATTAAATATAGAGCATATATTGAAGATAAATCCATCGATATCATAGAGGATGAATCCGTTGACCCGAAAAATCCAGTAATAACCATAGAAGATGAATCCGCTGATATCATAGAAGATGAATCCATTGATCCGAAGAAAAATAGTTCCAGTAATAATTATAGAAGATTAATCCATTGAGCCGAAGAATCCAGTAATATAGAAGATGAATCCGCCGAAGAAAATTAATCCAGTAATAATCCTCGATGATAATCCAAGTGACCCGAAACGCCTCGGGTAATGTTGTATAAGAGTAAGCCAGTAATATTCATATAGATGAATCTTATAAGATGAATCCGATGAAGAAAAATCCAATAAGCCGAAGAAGATGACTCTACTGATCCGAAGAAGGTAATTTTACTAAGCCGAAAATAAATCCACGGAGCCGAAGTAGATATATCCAGAGGCGATGAAAAGAAATTCACCAAGTAATCGAGTGTATTTGTGGTAACAAAGTAATGGCACAGCCCCAGTGTTGGGTGTATTTGCTGTAATGATGCAATGTTGCAGCCCCCGAGTATTTGGGTGTGGCGAAAATAATAATTAACTCTCGAAAGAGGAACACTTAACTTTTATATCGGGTGCGGCGGAGTCGACGTGGAAGTAGGTCGCCTGGCAGTGCAGTCGATGAGGTGGACATAGTCACGCGGCGCCTGGCCGGAAGTAGTGGACGCGACGAAGTAGTTGATATTGCAGATGTAGTCGATGAACAAGATGCAGCCGACGTGGTTGATCCTCGACGGGTGAGCCCCCGAGCGTAATGATTGCACGGTGGCGGGCGTATCCGACCGGACAGAATAGTCGAAGTTTGCCGCTGATGAACTCGATGGTTTGACCCATGTAGGGGAGTAGTAGTCAATGAGGTGGACATAGTTGAAATAGTCGCTCGACACCTGACCAAGAGTAATAGACGCGACAGAGTAGTCGAAGCTTCATTCCGATCTAGCACAGTCGATCTGTATGTACCTATATCTTGGAAGAGCATGTTTCTAGGTAAACAACTGGTTAACTCGTTCATGACGTTAATAGACTGGTTAGCGACCAATAAGTGCAAATAAAATTGGAACTAGATCATGTTAAGTTTATGCTTTAAGTAAAGATACTTAGCTTGCTTGTAGTAACTTGTACTAGCATAGCGACAACCCGACAAAGCTTACAGCTTGCTGGTCGTGCTTGCTGCTCTTGCGCTTCTTTGCATTGACTCCTTCCCGTAATTGATGTCGCTGTTGTTTGATAGCGTGAAGGCCACCAAGTAGAAACCAGGACCAATCCATGCCACTGGGTATACGCGGAAACTTTCTATCGGTGTACGTCCGTACAAACCGATCAAGGCATTGTTGATTTAGACACGACGGAGACAGCAGCACTTTTTCTTTTTTCCTCTTCCCGGATGCGATCTGCGTCTTCTATCTTGCGATGGTCTCGCCCGGATGTTTCTCGTACAAGCAGCCAGTAAAATAATTAAAGTTGAAACTAAATAAGATAATCAAATCCTGACATGCAAAAGCAATCGTGCGGGAGTTCGTATGGACATACATAATCAATCATGATTAGATTAATACTAGCGTGCACGATCAAAAGGCTGCCATAGCAAGATTTTAAAAGAGATTTGGCATAAACTAGATAAACATCACCTGGTTATTTTGGTACGGTGTAGAATTGATGTGATGCATGTGCGAGGCCTGCATGTCGGAAGTTGCGCCTCCTCAGTGCGGGCATCGACGGAAATAGTATTGGCCACGAGATCAGCCGCGACGCGAATCAAATCGGGCCGATAAAATTGTTGATGACGAAAATACGGATGAATTTGTTGAGATATGTCCCGCCCGGATCACAAAATCCAGTCGTCGCGATCCCCACGGACGGCGCCAATTGACGAGGGATCACCTCGGCAATGCCTACGTATTGTAGACTAGGGTTTCGGGAGAGCGACGATGGAGATTCCGGGGACGAGATTAGGCACACGACGTACCCAGCCTGGGTCCCCTCGGTGGAGGATCCCTACGTGCCGCTAGCAATCCACTATATGATCACAATATGTTTACATGGTGTCGCCATATGCGGAGCTATGTTGTCTCTCTCTATGTCTATATGTTGTCTCCCTTATTTCGGTGCCCCGGCTAGCTTTATATATGCAACCAGCCTAGGGTTTTTACAAGAGTCCTAGTCGACTACTTCTTCGGGTTGCCTTGTTGGGCCTTCTCCATATTTGGTCTTCTTCATATTGGGCCGAGCCAGGTATACTAATAATTGAATGGGTACCCGAAGGGTATGCCCATGTCAGCATGGCCTTGCTGTTGCTGCCTAGCACACTTGAGCTGTGTGCTCTCATATGCTGAAACTTGAGCCCTGGTGTGTGCTCAGGTTTGGTCTGCTGCTGCCCTTATCTTGTGCTGTCCCTGGTTTTGGACAAGCACAAGTGTGTTGTGACAGTTTGCACTGTCCAAACTGAATATTGTTTATTTGCTAACACTAACATTCTGTCTAGTTTGATTCTTTGTTTTGCAGGTTATGAAGATGGACATGGCCAGAAGACATTCTCCAAGCCATTTAGTCTAGGTTTTAGTTTAGGAGCAATACTGTAATCTTCATTTAATTTCTGTTTATTATTCATCTATTCTTGTATCAAGAATATTGTAAAGACTTTGTAATCTGTGTGTGATATCAATAAAGCCCAGGTTTTTGTTTATGAGCTTTTGATTTATGTAATATTTATATTCTGAAATAAACATTGTATTTATGATTCACTTTGAAATTCAAAGTGATTTGAATTCCTAAGTTGTGTTTTAAATTATGAATTCCATTTTATATTGTTCAATGTTTATTGTTAAATGTTTTAACACTTGTCAAATGAAATCAATTCCCCAAATCAACAAGATACAAAAGAGATCATGTCGAAATTTCCCTAACTCACATTGCCTAACCCTAAGTGCAAAATGAGAGAGAACCTCGATCCCTCTTAGGTTTAGTTGCAATAAGGCGCGAAAATTTCCCCCGTTTTGCGATGAAATGCACATCCCATTTCTAAATCTACCCTTCGTCGTTCCTATGTTCTGGGTTATTACACATTTACCCTCCAATGAAATTTACATCCGCCCCATTACTGGGAGTTTGCCAACCTTATGTTGGGGGCTAGATATTTGGGGCGGAACTGATTCCTGACACCCTAGATGATCTGGCCCCATTTCTTCATGAGTACTTCTGGAAATCTGGTCTTGGCCACCTGGGTGAGGGGGCTGGATGATCCGACCATTGGAGGTCGGATTATCCGCCATGCAGAAAACTGCATTCTTCTTCTTTTCAACTCATCTATCTTCACTTCTCCTCAACATGTTCTCATCCACCATTATCAGCGATCAAACATCCAATAAATTAATAAGATGATGAACTTTGGGAAAAGGTGGGCCATCATCTGTAGTGCTAAAATTGAATCATACACCTTTGAGAACACAATGTAAAATACATTCACGTGTGGTTATCAAACACACAAAACGCCAGAGATAGAGCTTGCTCTTTCACCCGGGACATCGACGATGCGATGTTGAAGATACGCTAGTATCATCCGGAGCTCGTGTAATATGAGGTGGCGTACTTTGCGGCGAGGAAGCCGCGAAGAAGAAGAAGGATGAGGTTGAAGTTGCGGCTGTGGCGTCGACTTTGGCAGGCCGTGCACCACCGACATCTCGTCGGTCTCCTCTGACGAGTTGTCCTCCGATTTCTGGAATGACCTCACCAGCAACGAGGATGACGACATGTTTTAGGTTAGAGTTGCAGTGTCGAACTATCGAAGTTCTATCTGTGATTTAGCCATTTAGGTTTGAAGTTTGATCTATGTTTTAGTTTCAAATTTGCACTCCTATTTGTGGTAGAGTCAAGTTTATGTGTGTCACGTTTGAAATGAATTAGATGTCTTCGAATTCGAGTTTATGTCTTTGAATTTGAAGTTTGAAGATGAATGGATTTGTTGTGCAGATGCGAAAACGTACTTCTAAACCTGAGCTCATATGCTCGTGCTCCAAAAATAAAACAGTTTTGCAATAAATAGCAAACAAAATCTAAGAAATCTGAACTTTTTTTGCAACGAACATGATAATCTTTTCTAAATGGAAGCAAATTTGTGGTGAGAAATGATATGTTTGGAGCATTTGGATTTGTTGTTTGTGACAATAGATTTGTCTTTTTTGCACATGTCAATACATATAACATTTCTAGGAAATTTCCGGCATGCTATTAGAAAACTTGCTCCTATTCATGGTACACAAATTTTATATTGTTTTGATTTTATTTGCTATTTTCTGAGTTTTTTTATTGAAGCACGAGCATATGAGCTTGGAGCTAGTCTCTAACAATTGATCTATTTTACTCCGTACATCATTTGGAAAACCACAAAGTAATCAGGTGATGTAAAACACCTATTTTGATGCCTTATTTTGCATCATCCATAGCTATTGCATCCATCTTTTTTTTTTGTAGCCGGTGATTCTGATTGAACCTCATAGAAACTGCCAAATACATCCATAGGGGACCCTAGTTTTCTATACTCTATCAGTTTCTTCTTTTGAAAGAAGTATAAATGTTATTAAAAGTTAAACCATAAAAAGTTTGGTTAAACTTTTAGAAAAACTGATCAAGCTTAGCAATATCAAAGAAATCTTATTAGATACATAATTAAATATATTTTTGGAGTATATCTATAAAATATGATGATTGTTTTTTGTAAACATAATCAAACTTTACATTACTACTTAACTTTAGAAAAAGATTATAGCCTTATTTTCCGTAATGGAGGTAGTACTTAGTTACCTTGCGTCTATAAAGAAAAGAAAAAATTAACTCTGGCCTTTTGCACAACATATGGCAAGTAAGACGGTGCAAATTGCCAAAAGCGAAGGGTAAAAAGTAAGTGAAAGAAGGACCGAATCAAGAAGCAATAAGTTATAACTGGTATCGTCATCTGGATACAATTCTATGCCGGTGAAGGGTGGAATTATCCCTTCCCCGGCATTATTTGATCCCCGAATATACTCTCGTCCGCCCGCCCGCACGAATTTCTTCCAGCGAACCTCGCTAATCAGACATCCTTGATACACAAATCCGAGTGAGTTGTATCGAGCCTCCTTGGTCTCTTAGTTTTTGCTTGGATCGTGGACAGATCCTTTCTTTCCGAGCTCTGATTTGTGGGCTTGATTTGTTGTTTCTTGGGTATTTTGTTGTTGCTTGGGTTGAGATTACCCAAGAGTGTTGATCTCTTCAGGTGGCGTTCGTCTAATTTGGGCAGGAAATCGGAGGTATTTTTGGGCGGTGTCGGTTCCCGATCCTGCCCTGGAGGTTTCTTTGATTTTATCCGCCCATTAGCTTGCTGGGTTGGCGCAGATTCTGATTGGGGATTGCGCAGTTCTTGATTTCTTCGGATTAGTTGGAGTTCTGAGGCGAAAGCAATACGGTTTGTTCGTCAAAAAAGCAATACGGTTTAGGATTTTTTTGCATATTCTTGAATGTTTCTCATGATTGTGAATGAGCTGGGGCATAATAAAAATATTGATCTTTGAGATGGATGGTCTAAGTGGCAAGGAAATCCCATGCTAAAGGTTCCAGTGTTTCATGGTTTGATGATCTGTGCCGTACAAAAGCTCATAGGTTGTGGGCAAAATGTACGCCGTTGGAAAGGTCTTGTATACTGTCGCCGCCCCATTCCACCCATTTGGCGGTGCGGTTGACATAGTGGTCGTGCAGCAGCAGGATGGAAGCTTCAAGAGCTCACCATGGTACGTGAGGTTTGGCAAGTTCCAGGGGGTTCTCAAGACAAGGGAGAAGGTGGTCAAAATTGCTGTGAATGGCGTCGAAGCCGGCTTTAACATGTACCTGGATAGCAATGGTCAGGCTCATTTCCTCAGGGACGCAGACTCAAACATTGCGGAAGGGGACTTTATTGTGCCTTCTTCATCTTTGGGAGATGAACGGGTGGTGCCGATGCAGGATACTCAGTTAAGGAAGTCAAAGAGTACTTCTTGTGATATCTCAACCATGGAAGCTAGTGCTGGGGAAGGGAAGGTACTCACAAGACGGAGCACCATACTTGAGCGGATGTTTGGACGGAAATCAATTAAGGACAATGCCCATGCTGTGGATAGGGTGGGCTCATTAGAGCGCGCAGAGATTGCTGCCGAACTCCTTGATACAAATTGGTCGACATCACGTGGTTCAGAAGCTCGTTGTTCTAATCATGAACCTTCCAGTAGTCATCTGACGGATGCTGGCAAGGATAATCAGGTGGAAACCACAAAAATGGTATTTCCAGATTGTAATCTTGATCATTACAAAGCTATGGATTCTAATTGTGACAATGTGGACAGCACTGTTGGTAATCCACATGGAGGAAAGAAGAGTTCAGGAGATGAAAAAGAGCACTGCGCACAAAGCATTAGTGTCAATGAGGAGGTTGTTGCAATTTGCACGCATAAGACTGGTGATTTCACTGATGGGATAATCTCTACTGTAGACCCACCAGGAACAGAATCTCTTCCAAATGATATGGATGCAGGGAAGAGTATAAATGGTCCTGTTGATACTCAAGGTGAGTTGCAGGGTAACTTTGAAGATGTTACAGTAAGGGCAATGAATACGGAGGAGGTCCTTTCCCATGGCATTTTCGAAATTCATGCAATTGAAACAAACATTACTGATGGTAAGAGTGAGGTGATTTCACAGTTTGTAGCTGTTGGTTCCGATGGTGTCAGCCAAGAATTTACTCAAACAAATTCGCCAACTTATAGCACCATATTATTTTCAAGTGAAAGGCATGATGGTTTATCGATTGATTGTTGTCATGATGCATGCCAAGAGAAAGTGGTCAGTATCAGTAGTCTGGAGACTGTGGATAGTTCCTACGATGTGTCCAGTATTTTGACTGATGAAGTTCATGATGCTAAAGGTATCTCATTGACTGATGGGCTACAGTCTGAATGCTCCAGAGTCTCCAGCGAAAAAATAGAAGAGACAAATGCTGAGGAAAGGTCACTGGCATATCATGGTGATTCCAGCAATAAAGAAGACATATGTAACTTGGATGTTCCAGAAGTTTCTGTTTTTGAGAACCTTAGTTCCCAAACCTCTCAACCTAATATTTCTGACAAGAGTATTTCTGTCGATATTCTTGTGCATGGCCACATGGATATTTGTGTGGACACTGTTGCAGATGATCATAGTACCTGCTCAGCTCATGATTTAGCTTGTCAGAATGGTCTGATATTTCCTGATGCTTCTTCCAGTGGTATAGATATGCTGAGTTATGTGCATGAAAATGATCCTGACGATGTAACAAAGGATTGGACCTTGGAAACTAAAACATGCTATGGTGAACATGATGTTTCGCTCATTCAGACATCAGACATGGAAGGCGTGAGCAGAGAGTGCATTGCTCAAATCACTAACTTCCCTAATAAAGTGGAAGATGAAGTTTCACCAGTTATTTTTGGTTCCAGTTTGAGCAAAGTCAGCACGGAAAATACCAAACTAGATTATGATGAGAACGGATCTAGTTCTGCAACTGGAGTTCAAATTGGGCCTGTGCCTGAGGAGCCAAGTGACGAAGCGGAAGCAGTTGAGTCACTATCAAAGCTTGTAGAGAAGACAACTGTTTGCCCTAATAGATTAGAAGTTGAAATTTCACCAATTATTTCGGATTCTTCCAGTTTGAGCGTAGTCGAAGCAAAAACCACTGAACTGGAAGATGATGTAAGCAGACCTAGTTCTGCAAGTGGAGTTGCAATCAGGCCTGTGCCTGATGACCCAAGGGACAGATCAGAAACAGTTGTGTCACTATCAAAGCTTGTTGAGGAAACAACTGTTTGCTCTAATAAATTAGAAATTGAAATTTCACCAATTATTTCTGAATTTTCCAGTTTGAGCAAAGTAAAAGCAAAAAACACCAAATTGGAAGATAATGGGAGCATTCCTGGTTCCGCAAGTGGAGTTGCTGGTCCTGTGCCTGATGACCCAAGGGACAAAGAAGAAGCAATTGTATCGTCCTGTGAGCTTTTAGACGAAATTCAGTTTCAGTTTAGTGACACTATAAGTTTTGCTGATGGAAAGACTCTGGATGATGTAGTAGCTAATAAAGCATCAGGCACAGGTGTACATGATGAATCTGATTGCAATGTAGATGAGGAGGGAGGGAATGACATCGATCTTGAAATTAAACCAGAAAACCATTATGATTTGTCAAGGCCTCAGACTAGCCTTATTCCTATTCCTGGAAGTGAGTTGCATCTAGGTGATAATAATCTAGAGGCTAAATCTCTGCCAAATCTCCGTTCTCACATACAAGATCTTGTATGTTCTGATAGTTTTCAAGTAAGTTGCTCTCTGTGCAATAGTGAGAGTAGCCCGGTTGCTCCAGTGAATGGTAAGGTTTCTAGCTTTCCAGAGCAGGAACTAGAAGGCACCGGTGAGTCAAAAGAAAATAGTGGCCCGGCTGAGCTTATGAACAATCCAGTGCCTGACGACAAGAACTCTGATGACCTGAAAGTCGATTCATTCAGCCCTTTTGTGGGTGAGTTTATTTTACCAATATAAGCTACTACTTCTGTGCACTATAATGCTTTTACGATATTCATTCTGCAGATTAAATGATGTTTTTTTTTCTTTCTGAAATCTAATTAATAGTTCTGTTTGTGCAGTATGTGTAGTGAATTTTGTAGACATACATATATCAAATTCATTGGATTCGTTATCTATCTTTATTTCTACTTTTGTTGGTTGCCTGCAGTATTGTCAGTGTCAATGTAATGATCTCTAGCTGTGTCATTTTTGTAGAATTATCCCTATGCAGGCACTTGTTATCTGAAGGCATGGGAGCAGATGCTGCATGCAGAGCCTTTGATGCTGAGAAGATAACCTTAGAGAAGTTCCGTGCCATGAAGCAGTCATTGATAAGCAACAGCAAGCTAGTTGTTAGGATTTCTGGTCGTTACTTCCCCTGGGATGTAGCTTCACCTGTAGTACTGGGTATGGTTTCTTTCAGCGAGGAACAAGTCTTTGAACACCAAGGTATGATAAAGGTGGAGCGAGTTGAACCCAGTGCAACACAAGGTGGCAGCTGGAGACTCTGGCCATTTAGTATCAGGAAAACAACGACTATGAACACTATCCAGCCAGTACGTGAGCCAGTTTGTGAGAGCACTGTGGAGAGTACTTTATCCATTCCTGTTAAAGAGTTGGATGGAGAAAATAAAGTCAGGGGAAAAGTGCCATCCCTCACTCCCACATCTGAGGAGCTCGCATCTCTTGATCTCAGAGAGGGCAGGAACGTGGTGACATTTACCTTCTCAACTGCTATGCTTGGGATACAGCAGGTTTGTTTCCATTCTTCCGTCATTGCACTTAATTGCTAATGCAGACTGCAGTTTCTCATCCTCCCTGCCCTTTTGAACAGGTGGATGCTAACATATATTTATGGAAATGGAATACACACATTGTCATATCAGATGTTGATGGAACTATTACCAAGTAAGTTGGGCAATCCAGTTTCATTTATACTTTTATTTAATTTAAATTTTGTCTCCTGATCGCTGGGAGTAGCAGTTAGCCAGTGGCGTTCAGCTCTCTAATAATAAAGTACTCCATTTGATTCAATTAACATCTAATTAGTTTTTCAGCTTTTAAATGACAATTATTTGATAATGAAAAATGATAGATAAGTGGAAAGACTTTGAAAACGAACATCCGTTTTTTGGTTGATGGAACTTGTCCTATCTACTTATAAGAGGGACAAAACAAAGTAAACGTTTTGTATTCTAAACAATTCATAATCACAAGACACTAGGGGCATTTTATCTATGCCACCTATTGAAGTTCTTTTATTCTAAAATGTATAATTATATGTAGCTTTACTATAAATGCAGGTCTGATGTTCTTGGCCAGTTCATGCCAATGGTTGGTGTTGATTGGTCTCAGAATGGAGTTGCTCATTTATTTTCTGCAATAAAGGTATGCAACTATACATCAAGACATAACTATTAAATTTCATTTTCAGATCTAGCTCAAGACAGCGGCAATAGATTTATTATCATCTTCTCTCTAACTAGTGAAGATTCTCCAAATGCCTGAAGAATCACCTTTTTTCCTGTGTGGAGTTTTGCAGCAAGCTGACCCTAACTTCTAAAACTGTGTTTTCTTATGGCATTCCACAGGAAAATGGATATCAGCTGCTTTTTCTAAGTGCACGCTCTATTTCACAGGCCCACCTGACAAGGCAGTTTCTTTTCAACCTAAAGCAGGTACTGCGTACAGTGGTTCATTAATAAGTTATCTCGTCCTTTGCTCATCTGTTTGTAACCTAAGCATATACGAGTGGTGATAGATTTCTTATGCTGAATACCGTAGTGCATATGAACCTATTATGAAAAATGCATTAAAAACAAATTTTCAAAAATGCCAGAAAATTCCGAAATAAATTTTCGAGTGTACATCCCAACATTCTAGCACACAAATTTTCGGGTAAAAAGAATATTCTATGTGGCCTGTGTAAAAAAGACAAAACATGTCTCGTGAATAGTCATGTTGGAGCATGAAAAATTGTCTTCTTTACATGGGACACAAAAAAATTCCATTTTCCAAGAAAACTTGTGTACGAATATATAATGTCTATATGTATATGCGGAATTTTATGTCAGATTTTTTTGACATTTTGAAACGTGTTTTCACACAATGGGTTCATATGCACCCGCTAGCCGAATTAGATTTTCCCTGAATACCAAATTTAATATATGAAGTTCAGATGTGTGTGAGTGCCGTTCATATGGAAATAATCTTATAAAGAGTGCCAAGTGTTCATCTATCTTATTCTAACCACATGTCAATATGGATTTCAGGATGGAAAAGCACTTCCCGATGGCCCTGTTGTGATATCTCCTGATGGCCTCTTTCCATCTCTGTACAGAGAAGGTGAGCAGTGAGCACTGCCCTTTAAATTACTATAGCCCTGTTTTTTCTTGTATGCTAATTGGCCAAAAGTGGGTAAATTGGCTACATCCACGTGTGGTGATGCTCGGAGATGAGGCCAGTACAAAATTTAACAAATAGCTGACATGCTGATTGTTCGATCAACTAACTTCAACATCTAAACTTTGAGACTCGAATTGACGAGTCCAGAGGCTATGCTGCTCTACTTAATTTGATCTGTGCCAAAGTGAAAAGGTACTAAAACCCCACGTTTGAATCTCGGAAAAAAAACCAACGTTAAGAGACCAAGTGTTGGATAAGAAACTCACGCCCCATTCTTACCAGCACCATGATGAATGCTTCTTTATGTTAGCTCTAATTTAGAACACTCTGATGTTGTTTCTTGACATTGTGTTGCAGTTATCAGAAGAGCTCCTCATGAATTCAAGATCTCATGCCTAGGGGTGAGTAACTAGTACTCCTTGGCACACACACAAAATCAAGAAGGAAGAAAAATTCTTGAATTATTTTTGTACTCTTGGAAAATATAATTATGTATTGATCAACTGTTCCAAGCAGGCTATCAAAGCACTGTTTCCTCCCGACTCGCATCCTTTCTATGCTGGATTTGGGAATAGAGATACAGATGAGCTTAGCTACCTCAAGGTTGGGATTCCTATGGGCAAGATCTTCATAATAAACCCCAAGGTAAAAAGATTTTTGAAAAGACAAAAATCACTGCGTCACTCCAGTCGAACAAAGCTTCTGTATCTGCATTTTTGCATTGTAGTCCAGCCAGTGAAAGCATGCTTGCAATTGGACCCGAATGGCATTTCTGTAGGAAAAGCTCTTATAACTTTCTTTGGTGCAGGGTGAAGTTGCAGTGAATCGCCGGATTAATACTACCAAATCATACATGTCCCTGCATGCTCTTGTCAATCGGATGTTCCCTCCCATATCATCGCCACCTGAGCAGGTCTGTCGTGTTTTCTAATTCGTGTGCAGTGTTTGTCTGTCAGTCGAAGTACCTTGACCTGACGGTGAGATCTTATTTATTTCAGGAGGACTACAATACCTGGAATTACTGGAAAATGCCACTGCCTGATATTTGAGGACAAGTGCAGTCTTGGCACAAGAGCGTGCTAGTTCTATGGTGCAACAGCAATGTTCATAAGAAGGCAAGACATGGCGAGAGATAGCGCACTGAAGTATTTTCCACATACCTTGTTTCCCTGCTAGTTTCTTGCATGAGCTCATATTTTCGACTCACTCTCATCTGTTTGTTTCCCCAGGCCGAATGTTGGTTGGCAATGCGTGAATGCTCCTGATATGAATCTTGGAAGATTGACGGTGTATATAGGATTATAGTAATAGGCACGTCAAAAAAAAGATTATAGTAATAGGCAACTTACAGTCTGTACTTACCAACGTGGTGGCAGAATTTCTGTGTAACTGTTCAAAATCTGCTTGTAGTCCATCAGACATCATAGCATTGAAAATGGGTACTGGGCAGGTCTCCCCCTCCATGATCTTGGAAGTGGAATGGAGGGAGGCAATCTGGGAGATATGTTGCTGCTCTACAGGTCATACCAGTTTTCTTGAGACTTCATTTCTTCTTCCTTATTTACTTGTATACCAATGTAATTTATGTACTGTAGAGGAAAAAGTTTCAAATATTGGTATTATTATTTTTATAACTGTAAGTTCGGTGCCTTTTTGTGTAGTTATTTGTTTTGTGCTGGAAAAGGGAATTTCTGAGAGAGCTCAGGAAAGAGTTCACAATCCTGAGCTTTCTCGAAAAAGAAAAAGAAAATACAGTCCAATACTGAGCAAATCAACTGCCCAACACAACTTAAGAGCATCTCCACCACCTGCGCCCAGATAGCAATTTGGGGGCCGGGGGCAAAAATAGGCTCGCACTGGCGCGCTCCAAACGGCGCTGACCAATTTTGGAGCCCAATAGAATTGCCGGCAATCCCGTGCCGGCCCCTTCGCCAAGGGCGCGAATCGGGCGCGTCGACGCCTCGCGAGGCTGAATTTTTTGGGCGTGGGAGCCGCCTGTCAGCCACACATCCCAAAAGTCGACGCCAGCGGGGAGTGGCGGAGCCGACGCGTCAGCGGCTCATTCAATTTTAACCTAACCGTCGCCTACCTCGCGACGGGAGTTATTGGGACGCAGCGGCGGTGCACTTTCCGCAGAGGCGCAGCGAACCGTCCTGTCGCGCGCGCCTTGCTCTTCGTGCCGCCGTTAATGAGCGCCACCACTCCCCGCTCCCCCGCCTCCCTCCGGCCTATAAAAATGGCCGACTCTCATCGTTCCTCTCACACACAAACCCTAGCGCCTCTCTCCCCAACCCTAGCCGCCACCATCTGAAAAGACGACGCCATGTCTGGTCGAGGCCGAGGACGCGATCGTGGTCGTGGCCGTGGCCGCGGCAGAGCTGCACGCACGCCGTCTCCTGTGACGCCGTCGTCTTCATCGTCAGAGATGGACGAGGAGGGGCCCGTGTTGTGCGAGTTCGTCCTCGTCCTCAAGGGCGACCCACGCGGCGTCGCCGGCGACGACCGCCCGGGCACGCTGCATCTGCGGGAGGATTCGTGCGGCTACTACCGGTGGATCGTGGACGTCATCTACGACGCGCGCGACAAGATGTACCTCCACATCGGCTGGGAGAAGTTCGCGCGCCACCACAGCCTCCAAGCCGGCTTCGTGCTCATGTTCTCCTACTTTGGCGACAGGGATATGAGCGTCAAGTTGTTCGACGAGACGCGTTGCCGCCGGAACTACCACGTTGACAGCGCCGAGGAGGACGACAACTGACGAGTGTTGTTTCTTCGCAACGAATATCGGCTCGCATGTTTTTGGATGTTCTTCCCCGGAAGAACCAACAGGGGCACCCTCGCCAGCTAGATTTTTCAGTTTGGGTGACTGGGTGTGCCCTCGAGTGTTCTTTCTTGGCAGCGAACACACGAAACCTGCGATGACGGCCTAGTTAGGTTTAGTTTTTTTTGCAATGTTTTATATTTGTGTCAACCATGGTTTAAACTATGTATTAGTTTGTGGAAAACCATGTTCCAAAATATATCTTCATGTAAATCATGTTCCCAATTATGTATTAGTTTGTGGAATAAAATGTTTCTTATTCAATTTTCTATGCATTTATTTATGATTGTAAATCAAATTATCTATTGGGGGCGCCAGTGTGGGAACAACTCCCCCAAATAAAGGATGCAGTGTCGGCGCTTCCTAAACGGAGGTGCCAGCGCCCCCTAAACGGAGGTGTCGGCGCCTATTTGGGGGCTACCGGTAGAAATGCTCTAAGAGCCCTCCCTAAAAAAATATACGGAGTAGCCAAATTAATAATCAACAGTATGAAATACAATATTTTGGAGGACTTGCGCGTAAAATTCCCAATCATCTCCTCCATCTTAAGCAACAAAACCCTAGGCCAGGCCATTGACGACCAACAAAAACCCTAGAGCCGCCCCAATGGCGAGCCACCAAACCCTAGGCGCGTCCCCTGCCCCCTCCTCCTCCTCCAAGAAGAAGAAGAAGCACTCCAAGAAGCGCAGGGCAATCGAAGAAACTGTAGCCGCCTCTTCCGACCCCGCCGCCGTCGACGTCACTGTAGACGCCTCCTTCGCCGGCGCCGCCGCCCCCGCCCCCGTCGTTGGCTACTTCCCCACGGGCTACGACCCCCTAGCAGCCCAAGAGCCCCCAAGCGCGCGGCTCTTCCGCCACGAGAAGCACCATAACCGCGTCGAGCTCGTCGTCAGCGTCCCTGGTAAAGGCCCCGATTTCGTCGGCCGGAGCTACGCCGGCGAGGCAGCGGCGCCGCAGCTCTGCGGCTACGCCCTCGGCGTCCTCGACAAGGCCTCCGGCACCCTCAGGATCGTCCCCATAGCCTCCAACAAGGTGAGCGTCTCGGTCGAATGCTTCTCATTTTGTTTAAACAATTCTACAGATTGGTCTTGGTTGTCGTGAAATGGTATGTTCACATAATAATAATTAAGCAATTCTAGCAAACTGAACTCTTGTGTAAGAACTAACACACTTTCTCAAAGGAACATGAGATGTGGTATGTTATTAGCATTTCCCTTTGGGGGCATTGGAAGTGCACAAGCCTGCAATTGGTGTAATTTTTTTTTAAATGCTTCTGCAACTGGGTGATGCTTAAACATCACTAGCATAGTGTAGGATTTTATCACAGCAGATGTGCCAGTTCGTAGTTCCTGTTGTTGGCGAGATGGTCCCTGGAATGTTGAAAGAGACCTTTCTTTCTAAGTATGACAATTATAGTGTTGTTACACTTGCAAGTAGCCGAAATCGATTTAGTAGTACGGAATTTCGGATAACATTTAACATTTGTGATTGAATGATAGTTAGTGCTCTTCTGAGTGTTTGTATTTTCTAACAGATTCTGAGGCTAGAGCCACACTTCGAAGTGCAGCAACCGGCCCATTCGCAGCAGTCAGCTCTAGAAGCAGGTTCATCCAAAGCAGATACTGAATTTGACAGAAGAGAACTTACCCTTGCTTTTGGGACCAAGAATGATAGGGCTAAGGTATGTTTGTGTTACTTGCTCTACTATCTTGCTGTCAACTATATTTGGCTTTTCTGTAAATTTTTTATTTCATCTTGTAAACTTGAACTCTGAAGTTTGTAAACACAGTAGAGCATAATGCACATGAATGAAGAGGGTCTTCGTTATGCTTTCCTTGTTGAAATCAAGGATAATATGAACTGTCATGAAGCTAGTATGCTTTTTGCTACAATTTCCTTGCGCATCTAGATAAACTTGGATTTTCCTCTTTTTTTAGTGTAACAATAACATATTTTCTTGTTTATGCATAACTGTTATCAGTGACCCAAAGTTAAAATATGCTTCTACAGACTCCTTACATGCGAACCCCAACATTTTAGTTAGTTCAGTCATTTTTGTGATGTTACAGGACTACTTTTTATTCTCCTTTCTCCCATCTTAAGAGTGATCTGACATACTTAGCACTTCAGTTTTGGATACAGACATGGTTCAGTTCAATTGAAGATAAGTATGTATTCCTTGCAGGATGAAAGGTGGAGGTCATTGAAAGAACAAAGGGAAGATCCTTCTGCTTATCAAGACCTTGACCTTGGAGAGTCCAGGATCACCTCAGATGCCACTGACAGTCAGGCATCAATGGATGTTCGGAACATTCCACCTTACAATCCTGCTGCAGATACATCTGAAAAGGCATACCTTTTTGATGAGATCATTCCTAAGAATATACGAATGCACCTTTTGGATATTGTGGGACACTTTAAATCCGGAGAATTTGCTTCAAAGGGCTATGGGAGTTTTGTCTCAAATCGTGTGAATAGGTTAAATGAGCTTCAGGTACATACTGATCATTTTTTGAAGACTTTCATGTTATCTGTTGCTGGCAAGGTTTCATTTTGTTTCATCTACAACGTGCTCATATCCAGCTTATTGAAACAAGATTTTTTTTATTCTAGACAACATGAACAATGAATTAAAAAATCTGATATTATTATCTCGTCATGTAAGTGGATGTATGCTGTTATTTGGCTCCGATCTTGTGGACATTTAAGATAAGTTTTTCTGCAATAGATCTGTCTAGGAAAGATCCTTGCTCCTTAGGCAGTGTATGTGTGATGCGATGCACACATTCTTGCTTTTCTTATTTGGATGGCACATATTGCTAGACTGTTGTGATGCCAACTACAGTGTTCCTGCATTCCATGTTATTCCCTTTAGATATCTATTACATAGAGTTATGCTGCCAAAATGGTGGAAAACAACTGTCTGCTCAATATTATATGCAATTCAGTTTACAAGGTGCTTTTCTAGAGTTGCTTCACTTATTATTCCATGTGATCTAAAATCAGTAGCATGTGTGTATTTATTTTGTAGGGTGAAGATCAGCAGAGGCTTGCATGGATATTGTCCTACATCACGCATCTACTGACTTTGTTGGCGCGGAACAACTCGTCCAAGCACAAGAGAAAGGAAAATGAGCAGGCTACCCATGGACCAATGATCCCAGAGGCTGTGCACCGTATGCTGTTGCTGATGTTCATTGAGCCGGGGTCTTCTGCCTTGTCATCAGAGAAGCAGGAGCTTCTGATCAATTACATTTTAGTGCTCACACTTTTTGCGGATGACTTCAGATCTGAGACGAAGGATATATGTGCGGACTTGAAAATGACCCACGGGATGCTTAAACCATACTATGACCAGCTGGGATGCAAGTCTGTGGCAGTTTCTTTTAAACCATCTGTAATGACTCTTCCAGCCCCCATCAAGTTCCCATCAGAAGTCACAAAGAGAAGACGGCAACAACGTTAATCGTCTGTGAGAAGGTTTCTGTTGGATATGGCTGTGATTGGAAAGGCTGTTTTAAGATATGGTTTGACGAAGCGCATTGCCACCGTTGAAGTGTGTCGTGTTCTTGGCTCAGATTTTGCAATATACTCTGTATTTTTGTTTTCTGTTGTTGCTTGGGAATTATTACCATAGATGAACTTTTTATTACTTATGTATTGGTAGCTATTTGCTTCCTTGTCAGAATTTTTTTATGCTAACTTTTCGTTTAGCATCTCGCTGCAACTTCCGGATCATCTATATAATCTAGCATGATACAGACTAGATATCGTGTTAATAATTACTTGAATAAAAGAAAGCATATTTACACCAACAGACATAGCAATACTTGCAACCTCAAACTGACCCAATTTACACTGACCATTAATGTATTACTAAGTACAGCGCAACTTCAAACTGGATACTTCACAAATTCAAGTTACAATGATTTCACTTTTTCCAAGGAGTACTACCTCCGTTTCAAGGAATAAGAGCATCTCCAGTCGCGTCCCCCAAACGATGTCTGGGCAAAGCGCCGGATTAGTCGTTTGGGGGACGTCCGGACAAAATTTTCGTTTGGAGAAGGTCCCTTTTCTAGCCACGTCCCCCAAACGCGACCTCCAAACAAAAGTAAGTGTAAAAGTCGTGTCCGGCGTCCCCGGTAGAGACTCTATACACAGGGGATGGGCTAGGGACGCCGGACAACATTTTGAGCACGTCCGGACCGAAGCGGCCTTTGGGGCACGCGACTGGGACGTTTTTTTGGCCGGCGTCCCCCAAATCTCTTTGGGGGACGCTTTGGGGGACGCGACTGGAGATGCTCTAAGACGTCCTCTTTTTATGTGTTTTTTTGTTTGACCAAAAATTACTTCAAATAGATAAACATTGTTTGTATGAAATTAATATCATTGAAAAGTTCTTTTCAATACGAATCTAACGATACTAATTACATATAATATAATCAAGATTTTTTTGCTCAATTTTTATGGTCAAAGTTCATCTTGGAATACGCGTGCGCCTTATTCCTTGAAAGGGAGGTAGTACTAAGCATCATATTGGTCGGTAAACAGAAGAAAAATCATCTAAATGCTAACAAACTATTCCATCATGTTTACAACAATTTATAGATAAAAATCATCTCGGTGAACCAAAATGATTACCAGAGATGGCCATATTACTTATGTTTTGCAATCTAATTTTGGTGCTACTTTTTTTTAGCATCTTGGGATTTATTTTGGATGAACTATCTGACTGATACCCCATAGATTTCATATTACATCACAAATCTAGACTATGTGAACAAAGGAGGCTTCTCCTTCCATTATACCATTATTATTACACTAACCATCATTCTATCATAGCAAAAAAAAAACTTAAAATTCAATACTTCAGCAAATTCAAGTTACAATGATATACGCCACACTACATTTGTCCAAGCACACTCAATCGTCATAAACATCATATTAGTGAGTAAACAGAAGGAGAAATCATCTGGAACAATATGCTGCCAAACTATTCCACAAGGGTTACAACAATTTAGCGTAACATTCTCGAACAGATTACATCATTAATCTAAAGCTTGTCCTAAACGACAATTAAAACGAGTCTTCTGCAGTGCAGTTCTGTTGTCATCCAGGAGCAGAGGGGCTTGCTTTCTTAGTATACATCATGGCATCATTATTAGCCTAACACTAACAGCTTAGGATTGTTCTGCTACATCACCGCCAACCTCATTATCTGCTCCTCCGCTCTTGTGGCTCTCGGTGCCAGAAGGTTCCGAGCTGGCCTCAGCCGCTGCTGTGTCCTGCTTGCTTCCTCGGCCATCTGCTGGGCCAGGTGCTGCTGGCTGGAGGTCACCGGCGCGGGCTGGGTTACCTTGCATAGGCTGCATGCCATTGACAATGCCTGGTCTCATGACCATCTGGCCCGGGAAAGCAAGAGCTTGTGCCTGCTGCTGCTGAAGCTGCTGGTGCTGCTGCTCTTGCATCTGCTGTGGGGTTAAAGGGGTTCTTGGAGGGAACATTGGTACTTGCGACATGTAATGCCCAGTACCTGGCATAGCACCAGGCTGCTGCCCCATCTATACGCAGAAATGATAACTGAGTAAATGTAGCAGAGGGTCTTATGGTGGTGTCTGGAACAACCTAACCTGGGGGCGACTTGCAGGGTTCTGTGGTGGCTGGGCATCAGCGATGGCAGCAAGATACAAGAGATTCTTTTGAAGTTGAGCTTGATACCTAAAGATCCAGAGCATAAACACTATTATTAAATGCGTTAGCAATACTAAAAATACATTTACAATAAAGGAAGCATTTATTCAGGCATTATGAACACAAATACTGGTTCTTGTGCACCAGAAAGTAAGAAGCTTGTCATGTATCCCTCTCAACTGACAACCGAAACTAGCAAGGCAATATGAGGTATTTAGCCAATGGACAAGCACTTCAGATAGCCCAACAGTTGAACTAACCTACCTATCTGAAGTTTTTAACATTGTAAATTGTGAAGTCATCGGCAGTAGTCTGATTTTACAAATATCAAGATAGTGTTTCTGGAGTTTTTTTTTTATCATAATACTCGGAACAATATTATTTCAGACACAGAAATAGATACAATTTTGTTGTATATTGTTAATCTCGAATTTCAGATTGCATCTTCTAAATCCTCTAAACATATAGAGGCTTACGCATTCAATTGGCCCATAAAAGTTTGACTTGATGGCATCATGTTGCATGTCAGCCAAAATCTCACCAACATAAAGAAAAGGTAAAGACACGAAGTCATGCAGACTGATTACTAAAATTATATATTTAAAAAAGAAAAAAAAAATAACCAAGACGTACACTATCAATAGCACGAACTTCGTAAATAAAAATAATTACTGATCAATACCATACCCAAGGAAAGGCAGTCCAGATGAACAAAATAATACTATAACGATGCTGCTAAAAGACAATAAGACATTGTTTCCAAATCTGAGCATTATGTAAGGTAGATCATATACTATATCTGTGATCTATTGCTACCTTTTATTATCAGCCATTTCTTGGATACAAAAGACAGAGGGGGATTTAGAATGTCATACACACAACTTCAATAATAAAAAAACTGGTGGCATCATCATCGGAAAACTCATAGGTTTGATAATCCAATGGACAAAGGTGAATGCTTTAATTTCATGAAAGCATAATGAGCCTCCACCCATATTAAACCCATCTGTTAAATACTATGGACATGCAGTTTAAGGTTATATTTACATAAAATGAGATAAAAAAGGCCAATCAACACGAAACCAACAGCAAACATTTCATGTAGTACTGGCAAGAAGTAAAACCTTAAAAGAACAATTTAGCAAGCTACTTACTGAGCACATTCAGCCAACTTTCCTAGGTTCTGATTCTCCAGGATGGCCAAAATAAGTTGCTTGTTTTCATCCAAATACTGCAAAAAGTAAGTCAATGTTAGTAAATCACTAATCCAATTTAATGATTATGGCCACACTACACCGCTAGGCTTGTGTATAGTCTTAAATCATTGATTTTATCTCTTCTGATTCACCCTCGTGTAGGAATCATACAAGAAATTTGATTCCCAGAGGATCCTTGTCCCGTGTATTCTTCCTTTCATCGCTCCAACATAGTAGGGATTCATGAAATGGACGCTTGATTTGATTTCAGTCTTTTGGATAGGAATGTGTATAAATAGATATTGATCGTTGAATGGATGATTTCATACTGTGCACATGTAACAATGACGAGTTCATAATCCTGGATATGCATAGACGATAGGGGTATGAGGTCCAGTTTGTAACTGACTCGAAGAGGGCCATTACAGAAATATCTGTAACTTCAATTTCACAGCATATGGCAGATTACAATTGGAGTCTTTTCATTTAATAAAACAGCATCACTCACTCATCAAGCATTGGCGTGTGCACATTGAGTTGTCAACTGCAAGATTCAGCTGTTGTGATTGCCAGCGGCCTATCCCAGATGGTGATATTCGAACTGGAAAGCCACCACAACTCTACTATCCCGAACCCTCTTGTTGATACTACTACTATGTGATATGCCTATTCCCAATCCCCTTTTCGTCATACATATATTCTTCTTCTAATGCCTTGTTGCATAGACAACCACTTATAGTACTACATTAATCAGAGCATCCAAGGGAGAAATCTACTACCCTGTGATCACCTAACCGTAAGAGGCCGGACAGTTCTGTAAACAGACACGAAACGATTCAAGTATTTGGGCGCCGAGGGAAGCGTGTTCGTAACCCTAGAAGGAAGGAGAGGGGACGGGGCGGGGCGGGGCGGATCGAACCTTTTGGATCTGCTCGGTTGTGATGCTGGCCGGCGGGGGCACGGCGCCGGCCGGCCCCGGGGGCATGGACATGGCCTGCTGCATCGCTGCTTGCTCCTTGTTCTTCTGGGTTGTTGGATTCGGTGGGGCGGGCGTAGCTTTCTTCTTCTCTCACGCTTTACTCCTTTTTCCAGGTCGTTAAGCCCGGAGCGGGGTTTGGGTTTCACAACGGAAGGAAAAGGAAAGGAGGATGCTGGTTTTACTAATTTGCCCTTGCCATAAGAAAGATGGCAAATTCTCTCGAAAAGAGGAACATGTAATTAGGACAAGCCATAGCAATTCTTTATTTTTCCTCCACTTTTTCTATCATATGAACCAAATAAGCCCTAAGGTTCTGAAATGCAAACCCCTCACGATTTTAGGGGGGCGACTTGAATTTGGCCCAATCATTCATGATAATCGGAGGAAATAATTTTCCACTCATGCGAGCCATACACACAACCTAAAGGTAGTGAAACACCAATCTTGTAAGCAGCACATCGATGTAGATGGATATCACGCCGAAAAAGATGTAACTGACAAGCAACATACTAATGATTAGCATATGCCTCATGCCACAACACAACAATCCTTGATACGGCCAATCCAACCCATTCTGCTAGGGTGGGACTCGCATAAATTGCGTTGGGATTTTTTTTTCCTTCTATTTCTTATTTTCAATAGATGACATATGAGTTGGGCCAAATCTTAGGCCCAACTCTTCCACCCTATTGGCTCCGCCACCACTTAGTAACAGAAGAACCTTCACACAAAATTTGATATAGTAGATAGTCACCAATTCCCCAGAGACATCCTCATGATGATTCAAAATTGTTTAACCTAAAATTTGAACTCCCCTAATTTGATCGCACCTCCCATATAGGACAACTGGGGTGGGAAACAACCATATGAGACTTGGACTCCAACTCCTACTCAAATTCATAACCTCTAAGAATCAAAGACATAGATATTAGATGCAAACACATAACTATTGGCACCACTTCAAACTCATCATTTATTTGTTATAGGTTTTCATGACACATCATCCTTTAATGGGTTTGTAATGCCCGCGTAAGTGGATGAATCAACTTTCTATCTATGGTCGGGTAGATGAGGAATCTAGCGAAAGTGAGTCGGCATCGCACCACCAAAGAGCACACCGAGAAACCAAAAAGGTGTCAACAAGGAGACACATTGCAATCTTCACATCCATAGGGCCTCCACAGCCACGAGCTATTGCCTCAATTTCCACAACATTATCGTTGTTAGACAAGCCATCCCCTGATGTTAAACCGGCTTGGAAGTTTCTTAGATATGAACCATGATTAGTGATAGCCTACTATTCAACTTGGGCTTACACCATTTAAGCATTGTCCACGTTTCGTTAGGCAGGACCGGCATGTCAAGTCGATGTGGCGCGATAAAAATGTGTAAAGCTTCAAGGGGTCATCGACGATCTAGTACGACCTTCCACTCTCACGGTCCTCCTAATATTGTCGAACCTCGACCATCACGTCACACTTTGTCTGGACGCATATCAAAGGAAGATAGCCCAAAGTTTCTTACATAGCATACTCTAGATGCATCTTCACTCGGTGTAATAGATGTCACAAATACATGATTATGTTTTTTTTTAAAGGCCACTCTACAAAACAAAACAAAAAAATGCGCTCAAATTCAATCAAGAATATTTAGATTTAGATGGTGAGACTACATTTAGTCGCGCACACTCACTCGAGCTAGGTCAACCTCTTTCAAGCAAATCATTTTAATTTTGCGCTGATGTCAATGGACGCGTTTATACCATGCCATTAGTTCTTGGAATCAGCATGATCACATTCTAGATCCACTTTCGGAGGTGACGAGGCTTGCATGTGAAGTTATGGGCAAATTTGTCTTTTCGAAAAGGAGATATACCAAGTCAGTTGTTACTATTCCGATCCTGTTGTGCGGTTCAGTGGTGGACTGTCGAGTGGCCAAAAGCACTGGCCGTGGCGTGCTAGCTGCAGCGAGCAACAGAAACTGCTTGGGAGAAGGAGCACGCGTACGTATGCGAGATCCAGGAGAATGCGTGGAAGTTGAGGCACGTTTTCTTTACCTTTTTCCGACTTTTATTCGATTTTTTTAATGACAAATTCTAATTGATTTAGTCTAAAATATGCACACCACAAGATAGTGTTCAATCCAATCATGAGTAGAACCAACTTGTGGTTTGATGGTTAGGAGGATAGTGTCAATCCCTATCCCAGATTTGACTCATAAACGCGAAATATTCTCAGTGGGAGGCGACGTTTCCACCGGATTAGTTCTTTGACGCAGTCTCTTGGAGATGCTCATAGGAGTAGGGTGTGCGTGTGTACGTTCATATGGGTGAGTGTACGCGTATGTATGAGTGTCTTTGATTGTATTGTGTTTCGCAAAAAAAAAAAAAATCCAATCATGTAGGAGTACCTAAAACTTCGGGCGCACCTTCACCTACCCAACGCATTTCGTGTCTGTTTATATTCATTTGGATTGGATCTTCAACATGAAAATAATATTTGGGGTCTGCCGAGCAGCCCGACCTATTTTTCAATAACAATAATTATTAATAGGAAGTAATTTACCTAGTGCCAAAAAATTAAAATTAAAACGCTAGCTAGGGTTTGCGCCATGGAACAATGAAGCCGACAAAGACCATAGGTGCCAACGGCCAGGGCCAGTACAAAGCCGGCTGTGGCAATGGCGGCATAGGCACGAGAGGAGGTGGTGGCGCATGCTCGGCTACGCGTAGGGGTGACTGGAGGTGTCACCGGCCTACCCTGAGCCAGGGCGGGCTCCCGCAGCTGGACGCCAAGGTTGTGCCACCTGGCGAACTCGTCGAGATAGCTCTGGCTATTTTCATGGCCTCGTCCTCCGTCAGGTCCGGTGGTTGAACCTCTGGGTTCACGCCGACCGGCATAGCGCCCCCCCTCCCCTGCCGTTGTCGAAGAGATCGTTGTCATTGTCGCTGTCATCATCGTCTCCGCCCTCCTACTCGGCATACTGATCTATTCGACATCGCCAAGGTAGCATGCACGCCACAACAGGTCGAAATCCTAGGACCTAAAGGTGTGCTAGTTGAAGGTGTTTATCGCGAAGGCCAGATCGTCACGTAGATCCGGCAGGAGGATGAACCAGCAGCGATGGATCTTGTCGCATCGCTCCCGCGGCACAAGAGGCACCGATACCCGCCGCGAGTTGAGAAGCCAACCCGCCGGTAGGTTGATACTCGTCACGAGTTTACAAGCGAATGAGTCGGTGCAGACACGGTGGTCACTATGCGTTGAACCGTTGGGCTGGAGGTTTGGCCTCTACACGTCCGTTTTAACGCAAACTCACCACTTTTCTTCATTTAGGTGGGGCACTTTTTTTTTAATAGGGGAAGGGTTTCGAATGACCCCGAAGTTTCATTAACTCACCAGTGGGATTACATGTTACACAAGGACCCTCAAAAGAACAGAAAATGTAGCTCCAATCCTTGAGTTTTACAAAAAGAACCCTGAACAACAAACATAGATTGCAATCGACTCCTTGGGGTTCTTCTCCACCAGACGATTTCCCCGTCAAAAGAACTTCAGGAAACAGCACTTGGAGCTGCCATTAAGACGCTCTGTCCTAAAGATATTAGTCATCTCTCGAAGTAACCTTTGGAGTTTGGTTTAATTTGGATTGCAGCATTGCATTGCATGTAAATGAGCGGTCTTTCTGCAAGTGTACAATAAGCTTTTCCGCGATTAAGTTGTACGGAGTAAAAGATGCATTGACACCACACCAGTTAAATCTCAAACAAGAGTACAAGACTGGTCTTAGCTTTGACCACACGCATCGGCAGGGCCGACCACGTCAGAAGAATCAGAGTGGCCGCACGGCCCAACCAATGGTACGCGGAAATAAGTTCAGACTGCGCCTGTTTGAAAAATATGTGTAACTCGTTTTGGTGGTACAATGTCTTAATGCTACTGGAAACAGAAAAAAAGAGTCTGGACTGGGAGATCAGAAATCAGATGCAGGCACAAATAATTCTTAAAGAACGATAATTATGACAGGAATAGGCAGAAAACCCACATCAACAGTCCATCGTGCTTTAGGGTTCATGGGAATAGCAAGAGACTGTTTCACAAAGTGGCAAATGCTTCACAACCGCGCAATGACCGCTTCGACCTCTGCAGGGGTGTAGAGGTGGTAGCTGGGGGACACCTTTGCTATGTCAACGTTGTTTGGGGTCACCTATTATGAACGAGGTTACAAGCTCAGACATATGTGAGTTGAGCCAAGAAAATGAGGAAAATGAAGTGGCTTGAGATACCGTACCTTTTCTTCCATAACCTGCTTCAGGATAGAAAGAGCAATGGTCTCTGCCTCAGCAATGGTCAGTTCCTGCATCCAGATGTCAAATCCTCATTATTCTTTGAAGCAATTCTATTAAAATTCTGTATGCATCCATTTTGATAACAGGAAGCAGGCCTGTTAAATAGGTCAACCAGATTTCGGTATGTATTTCTATGTAGACAGCAAAGTTAAGATTTCTAAGCTGTAGTTCAATTATCGAGCGATATGCTTGATGAGCAACCCAAACCAACAAAAAAAAAATGCTGTAGTTCAATTGGTGTGACGGCCCTTAAAGACCAAGTAACTGGCTTTGATGCAATAGGTCAATGCATCTGCAAGACTGTCACATCAAATTTGGATACAGTCTTGCCATGCATATATTTTCTTCAAGATAATTGGGAGCCTTTTTATGTTTTTGCTGCTCGATCCAAAGTAGTTTGTATAAATGCACCCAACTTATGGTATATCTCCTATTCAGCGTAGTATATAGTACCTTGTTGTACTGCTCTTGTAGTGAGCTATCAGCTCCTTCAGAACCTGATCCAATTGCCTTGGCGTTGCATTGCCAGAAGGTCCCAGATGGGTCTGTGTAGTACCTGCAATACACAAGAATTGATCCATGAGTTATTAAGAAGCAGCAAAGTTCAGTTGGCTTTCTGAACTGATCATTACAAGTAGTTACACGATGCTCACCTAACAACTTAGACATATGGAAATGCCATACAAATAGGGATGTTTCAAGTGCATCACCTTGACAGCATATGCACTAATAAACAACCTCAGCTAAGATGAAAGACATAATACTTATGCCTTATCAGGAAGCAGGGATACAGTTCCTTTTCTTATAGGAAAAAAAAATACATGGACATATACAGATGGAGTGATGGACTAATGTAACATATAAAACCACGATGCAACTTTTTGGACAACACTCGTTGATAGTGCCAGATTTTCAAATATGAACTCTCAATTATACTAAGTGAATATCATGTCATCTTAGAGGGTGTAAAACAACTTGAATTTTGAAAAGCAAAGCAACTAGCTTATATTAAAAGCTGAACAGTTAAAAATATGATATTTATCACATCAACTTTAATTGAGTAAACAGGATGAAAACCGATTACACATATGGCCATTAGAACAACTTGGTGAACCTCATTTTCAAACAATACAGGATATAGTTCACAGAACTGGAAATAAATGGTAATATGGTACTGTATCAACGCAGCAGAGATATTCTGGCAGCACTGAGGGGTCAGGGATTGCAATTAACATGACAGCGCAGAAAAAGGAAACAAAAAAGCAAAGAAAAGCATATGCAGCATGGTACCATAAGTACACAACTGTTTTAAACAAAAGAGGGTACACTGGGAATTGATTACTATTCAAATAAACGTTAACAACCCAAATAGCCAAGTCAAACAGACTCAATACTTACAAGCTGGGTCCGTTTTCATCATGACCAGCAATAAGGAGAGAGACTCCGAAAGGTCGTGACTGCATAAAAAAACAAGTACATCAGAACCCTATTCTACAATATTGGTAGGTGGGTAGAATACAGGAACAATGAGTATACAACAAAAGTAATTTGTAGTCAACACTCAACATTAACAAAATTGCTTTGACTAGTGAGGGTGTTTTGTTTTGCAAGTACACACGCCTTGACAAAGTAACTAAAAAGGCACCCATTGCCGTTAGAAGATATAATGACCAACGAACCAAACTAAGTGCAGCCTGGATTGGTCTAGATTCATAAACTCATCATTCATAAATTTTAATAGCCATGTCAACTCACATGGATATTAGGTTAATTACAGCACACACAGCTTCTCTGGATGTTAAATTTCCACCATAGCTGAACTACTGTACAGGAAGCATGCAACCAAGAGTGTGCAGTAGCTAAAGATACCGTAAGGAAGCATGCCACCATCAAAGAGTGTGATACGGTATTAATTAATTTTAAAAAGAGACGAAACAAGAAGAAAGAAGGGTTCTGCTGCTAATTGTGTTTCCCATGGTCTTCAGGTGTGCACGACTTGTTGTCATTGCATTAATAGAATAAGAGTAACAGAGTCTCACCATCGACTCTTCTTCACCTTCGCCAAAGCGCAAAGCCAAGTCGCAGATAGCTTGCGTGGTAGATTCTACTGTCATTGGCTCCCCATATGAGAACCTATGATTCTGTTTGTGAACATACGAAGTTGAGTTAAGTAGTAAACAGACAAAGGGTATGAATTGCATATAAATAATAACCAATGTGTACCTGGGTCTCAACACGAGCATGCTCAACCAGTGTTCTAGCATCAGCAATAAGGCCACTCATGGCACAGCCTACATGCTCATCAATTTCCATGATTTTCTCCACACTGCTTGGTTCCTGTATAATAATAGCAAAGATAACTTTAAGTCAGTTTGTGCATGGTACAACCTGTAACATCTTTTGACAGGAAAAGCAACCGATAACATAGAAACAAAAAGCTGAATCGTGCCAACTACAATCTTAAGGAATAACAGGTAACATCAAGTTCAGTCAGTACCGGGCAGTTAGCTTTTACTACAACACATGAGTATCATGTAGCTTCATATCAATAAAAACAACTGAGTTATGGGGAAAAGAATGCAGTGTTACTTTTGCATGCCATCCAATTATGCAAACAAGAAACAAAAAAGATACTTCTCTGACAAAGGGGGACACAGTATATAACACATCACACACAGTGATATGTCCAGTGAGCCTTGCTGGTAAATTATGAAGATAAAAGAGCAGACAGTTTTATTTATTTAGAGAACAAACAGCTATGTACTTGTAAATTTCTCCGGTAGTATAGTATTTGTACAAGTGCCCGTGAATGAATTTCAATTGATTGCAGACTTTTCAATATTTGGCAGAATATATCTTTGGGGTATAACAATTTGCATAAATCTGGGTAATCCACATCTCGTTGCCAGTTGAAACTTAGAACACGATTTTGTTTTTGTGGAAAATAAATCAGAAAACTATGGAGTAGCACCAGTAGCATTCATGTCATCGGTACAAAAGGTCATCCATACAAAAGGAAATGCATGGTGAATAAGTTCAGTCGGCAAGGTTTGCAACTAAATATCCAAATGCACGGCATACAACTGAGCAATTATTTCTCTGGCACAAAACATTAGCAAGTGAAGATGATGCACTTACGAGCAGCGGTGAGGTGACACGTTTCTCAACAGCCAGGACAACACCCTCCTTAGTCTTCAAGCCGATGGCGGTCGAGCCCAACTGCAAGGCATAGCAGGAGGATCAACATCTTACAGCTACGTTGCGCACAAATCTCAGCTAAATCTGGCAACACAGAAACCAGAGATCCAACAATCCCACCCTAAACACTCCACAAATCCTCCGTCTGGCTCAGATTTACGAGCAAAGCACTGCCCCGCTCCCCAAACCCCACAAATCTAGGCCCCAAACCCAAGGCCGAATCTCACCTTGATTGCCTCAATGGCGTACTCGACCTGGAACAGGCGCCCCTCCGGGGAGAAGGTGTTCACCCCGCGGTCATACTCCGTCCTGCGCACGCCGACAAAAAATCCCACCAGGATCAGCAACCCGACACCATCGCCGCCCAACACCGCGACAGATCGAATCGATGTAGACGAAACCATATAGCAAAAAAACCGAAACTCAAGAAGGATGAAACCGATTAACCTCGTGAGAAACATGTCGTCGCCGGCGGTGGAAGCGGGATCGAAGCAGGAACGGGGCCTTCTTTCTCTCTCGAAATCGTGGAAAGGCTTTGTGCTCCTGCTGGTGTTCTTCTTGGGGATGAAGTAGAGACGAGACGGCGGCGAGTGCTGGGAACGGAGTGGGTCCCTACACGCTAGCCCCACTTTGGGCTTACCCGGACAGTCCTAGCTGGGCCTGAGCTAGTTCAGGCCCGTTCAGGCCCACTATTATTTTTTATTTTACATAAAAAGGGGTGAAACCCCCGTTTTAGCTGCTACAGTAACTTGCTCTCCCACTTTTCACTCTAACCGTTGGATCTGTAAGTTTCTTGTTGACTTGTTCAGCTTCTTATCGAGTCCATGACGCCTTGGGCCAGTCGGGTATGGGGTCGGCCAGCAGAGATAGCCCGACTCGCTTGTTCCCGTCGCTTTTCTTCGGCTTCCGCCCGTTTGCATCGCCTTGCTATTCGCGTGTGCGTGGGAGCAACCGAGTGGCAGTGAAAACCTAGATCGCCGCTTTCCCCCAATCCTCATGTCTCCTCTCTTTCCCCCAATCCCGTCTCTCCTCTTCCCTCCAATCTCCGCCTCTCCTCCTCCCAATCGACTACCTCAACGTGCGATGTCGTTGTGGTGAACGCGAGCAGGTGCTGGAGGACGGCACCCTAGAAGAGGGTGGCGGCGAGCCGGCAGACCGGCTGGGATGACCATGGGGGCGCGGCGCCGGATGGGGGCGGTAGCGGTGGTGGCCTGGAGGAGGCGCTGCAGGAGAGTTCATGGAGGAGGGTGGCCTCAATGCGGAGCGTGGTGGCGGCGCGGCGCCTCGAGCTCAAGAAGGTCGTCCACAGCCGACAGGGGTTCGAGATCTTGTGGATTGAGCGATGCACGGACGAAGGTCACCCGGCCCCGGCAATGTCCACGGCGCTGCGAACCCCGGCTGGAACACATCGGCATCTTCTCACTCCCCTCACTGGTTGAGCTTCTCTTTCTCATTTCATCCTGAAAAAAAAATCTATTTGCATCTAGGGTTTGGATGTTCATGAGGTTCTTACAGGAACTGCGACAATAGGTATCATTGGCATTTCATGGAGCTCATGGATGCTGCATGTATGCCCGCCCTCACCACCTTTCTTTCCCCTCTACTCCACCATGCGCATTGTCATCACTTTCCGACTTACCGTTGTTTTTGAAGGATGCAGAAGACTACCCCGCATATGTGTTTTTAGATAATGGCCTACATGTGCTTAGCAGGAAGTATGAACTATGAGGTGGATAGAAAATCTCATTGCTTTGGTTTGGTTCCTAATTTCAAAGAGGTGTGTTTTAACTTCTACTTGTATTTTTGCACAAGATTGTTGTATCCAGGTTATTCGTCAAAATTATTTACAGCCCATGGCACGTGCAGTGGTGAGCACCTTGGCCTGGGTGTGTGTGCGCAATATTCATCTCTGCTACTTTTGCCTTCTACAGGTTCTTTCGTTTGTAGAGTTGAGAATGTGGCAGTGACAATGGTTCTCCACACAAGTTCCAGAACTTGTGACTCTTGGCATCAATGTGTATGCTTCTCCGTTCTTGAACCCTTCTTAGTGATTTGATTAATTGGATAGAATATCAGACCATTTGCGAATCCTTATGGTTAATGCAGGAATTTATGCCTAGATTTATGACAAATAGCCTTATATGTTTGTGGGATACTACATCAAAATCACATGTCTGTAATAGTCTTTCAAATGTCTATAATATGTTTTTGAGTGTATCTGCTAACATGATTGCCATATGAAGCAAGTGGGCAATAGTTTTTTGTGCTGTGTTAGCCTATGAACAACAGCTTACTTAATTGCTTATTTGTGCCTACTGATGAATTACTAAAAGATATAATGCTGTTGCGATCGGAGCCAGGTGAAGGCACTCCCGCGCGCGTGATTTTGGACTGTAGGATCTAAGGTAGAAACGATCCATGCCGTCAGTTTCATCAGAGATCTTTCACGCTAGGCTGTCTTTTTACGGTCACTGTAACTGGAACCGGCCTAAGATGGGTCCATCCGTCAGTCTCATCCCACCGAGACAATTTCGTAAAAAAACAAATAGGGCTCCCTCCTGAATCGCGTTCACCTCCACCCCGCCTCAGTTCTCCCCTTCGACCGCCCCACCTCCGAAATCTAGGTCGCGGCGGCCGCTCCGGCCGCACGCCCGACTCCCTGCCGCCGGCATCCCTTCTCCCCTCCCCCTTCCACCGCACGTAGAGTCCCGCCCGACTCCCTGCCGCCGGCGCACTTCCACGACCTCCTCGCCGCCCTCAGCCCGGCCATCAACGCCCTCTTCTTCGCCCCCGGTGCCGCCACCTCCTCGGGATGCAAACTGCCTCAGCTTCTGCAGGGGTTCAACGCCTGCTGCACGCAAGCCCGGGCCTCGCTGCTGCCGGCTCAGCTCCTCCGCGTGTCCATCGCGGTCTGCGCCGTCACGGGGGCGCCCTGCGGTATGAGGTTCCAGCCCGACGAGGACGGCGGGGACATGAAGTCTGTGGGCGAGCTCGCGCCGGGGGAGATCGTCGTGTTGCTCTCGATGTGATGGGGCATGGTCTGGAGCGGTGCGCGGGGCGCCCTTAGGGTTTCTGAAGGGGTGAAAAGGCTGCTCCCGGACGTCTCGCAACTGGTGCTGTCGGCACCCTCGAGGATGACAGGGAGTCTAGGGATGGGAGGTTTAGAGTGTTACTGGGAAGGGGGTGACGGTCACGTCGTGGGTGATCTCCACTGTCCCCGGGCTTGGCAGCGGCCTCTCGCATTATGTGCAGGACATGTTGCGGTCCTGCGAGGTTGATGCAGTGAAGGTAATCCAATTGTATTTCAGAGTAGTTTGTTATCATAAAATATTGAACAACTTTCTTTGTTAACTCATATAATGGATCTTAGATTAGTGCAATCTGATGTGCCATCACCATTGTTTCCTTAGTTCATAGAGGTCGTCGCAGTGTGATCAATTTTGGTAATCCCTTGTGCATCTACTTGATTCTAATTCCTTGCTAAGAAAGCCATATTATTCTTTTTTGCATTTGATTGTTTAGAATGAATAAACGATGTTTTTCCCTGTAAGAATGTTTCTTAATTTTGTTTCTGCTAGAGCACAACCTATTTAGAGCATCAATGGAGAAACCATCAAAACAGATCAAAGAACAATTCTGTTCAGATTAGGATTGTTCCAGTTACTGGGTTAGAGTTTCAGAGTTTTTCACTTGAACACGATTTGTTCTGTTTAATTATACAATGAAACAAGCCTTGTGCTATGATGGAGAGCTGAAGATGAGATGCTTCTGTAGCTGCTATAAATTAAATAGACGTATTTAGAGCAATTGTAGAGTGTAGACAATGACATTTCCATGTATCTCTTTCCAAGTTAAGGATTTTCACATAGAATTGACTTAACCCTAAGAAGTGCGTATATTGAAAATAATAATGTGTGGATGATCTACAATTAGTAAATAGTGTAAGCCTGCTGAGCTGCATGTGTTCTATGGGCATCTGCCGCTCCATGCACTGGTCTGTGCCGGTGCGACATGTGCCCCACTGTGGGGTTTACTTTGACCGTTGTTGCTGCGTCGGTTGGGCGTATGTGCTGAGGTTGCGGTCATATCTCACATGAACTCCGCCGCTCACTCCTCATCCCCTACTAGGGCTCATAGCCCCCGCCCATCTCTTGCCCCCACCGTACCTCCGTTCCGCCCTCCATCCCGAATCACCAGCCAACCTAGGTTGTGCCGCTGTCCATCGTCGACTTCATTGGTTCCAAGCGGGGAATGGAGGCGACTTAAAGGGAGGCTTCTATGGATGAGCGGCAGGAGGCCACCCACCTCCATGTTGGTCCCTACAAGACCCATAATCAGAGGTAGTGGGATGGCGTTGCGCTAGCCCGTACCGCTGTCATTCGTGATGGGGCAAGAAATTATCGTGTTTGCTTGGGGGGTTGGGGGTTTGGGGATTAGAGGCAGGGAATGGGAGTTGGAGATGTAGGGACTTTTTAATCCATTGATTGTTTGGGTGGAGTGGGAGTTAAGTAGGGAAGTGAAAAGGTAATTAAGACGGGGGGATGTGGAATATGCGTCAACTCCCATTCCCTTTCCATTGATTTGCCAAACAAGCTGGGTACATTCCGCCCGCTGTATGTCCACGGCCTCAACGTCTTGGGCTCGGGCGTTTCTGCTTCTGGACATGGCAGGGACACGGCAGAAAAGCTACATGCACGTTGCTGTGTGTTTATCTAAGTATGCATTTTTTAGACATGTATTGAGTATTCATTAATACACTGCAGAGGTACATCAACAAAGCCACTGTAACAAATAATATTCGTACTTCCATAGTGAGAAGTTTGTACCAACTTTGTGTTTCTTACTATAGAAATGCATACATAGATATGATCCTAACATAGATAATAAATATTTGACTGGAATTTAGTATAAGGATTAATGCAGCTTTAGAGTGGTTGCAGATTGGTTTATTGATATCTAATAACCTTTCACTTTTAGATAGTTTACCTCATATATTTTCTGCATTGTTGCAAATGGTCCTGAGGTTTGAGCATAAGAGTGCTTAGAGTATAAAGATCAATAGATGGCGAGGGATCCAACATCAGAGGTACATGAAGTTACAAGTCTACCCCCTTTTCATGTGACAAAATTATTAGGTGAATTATCTGTTGCACCAATTTTGTCAAGAAATCCAAATTATTGATTTGAGTAGAACAAGAAATATTTCTCACAATTGCATTTTCAATCTAAACAACAAATGTGTTTAAGTTATAAGCTATATTCAATATTTATCTTGCGTGTACATGATTGACTCTTCCTAGACTTGGACCAACAATTTTATTCTTAGCTTCTTAGATGCAATACATAGCAATATATAAATCAGTTTATCAACACCTTAGTTGCAAAGGAGTTCTAATTATTCATTAAATACATGTTTCTTGAATAAATATTCGTTTTTGCATGACGGATGGCATGTCAGATTAGTTGCTACTGTTTTGGTACCGTCATTTATATTTTCCTACACAATCTAGATTTTATACCCCAGATCAGCTACATCATATTCTGTTATTTTATTGACAGGGAGCTTTGGTAAGCTTATTATGCCATGATATTATTTTTCCCCTGAAATGCTGGAATCATGTTCAACACTCTATCAACTCAGTTAAAAAAAAACTGCATATCTAGCAACTGTCAAGCTATAGGTGTAACTTCAGTATACCTATATGATCTGTCGTGCACCTTTCATTCTTTTGTACTAAAGAATTCTACAAGGATTTGGCCATCATCATTGGTTTAAGTGTGCTCATGTTGGATCTCTTCCCGTGTTCACAAAATGTTTGTTTCATTTTTTCTTTACCTCGAATTTGTTTGGATCTCTTCCCGTGTTCAAAAAAAGTGGGCAATAACTTAAGGCGTTGGTAAAAATATTTTCTTATATGTTTGTGTTCTATCTTTAGCGACTCTTTATATTTCACAGTGATGGAAACGGTGGGTGTGAAATGGGAGAGGGTTCTTATATATTTATGTGGTTCAACCACCTTTAATATTTCACTGTGGCGACAACGTGTGTAGCAGTAGTGGGTGCCGGAGGAGGTAGTGACCCCAGGGAGTAGTGGCCGTCCTAGGTGGCTTGGCATCATCGCCGTAAGACCCGACTCATCTTCCATGTGTGATGGTGGTTGGGGTAGAAGTGTTGTCAAGCGAATGAGTCGCATCAGGTACAGGTACAACATGCTCTTTGCACCTGGACCTTTTTAGTTGTATCACAGGTTAGGAGCCTCCAGTTAATTGTCTTATTTGTGTTATGTAGGATATGCTATACCCTGGACCATAATTTATGAATGTGATGAGAGGTCCTGTAAGAATACTTTCAAAACTGCATTAGCGTGGTCTACTAATTCATACTTGATACACTCTATTGTTTCTTTTTCTACGCACTTTGTTTCCAACTATCATGTATAATCACTTCTCAGTTTAGATTTTGTGTAATCTATCATAAAGCAGATGCATCCATTATATTACAGTTTGGTAGGTGATTCACAATCGGCTCTACAAACAAAATATATATATGGTCCAGGGTCCTTCGGATTGTTCAAATGTATCTCAATGAATGGTTACGACAGAAAATTGTATTGTACCTATTGTACACTTTCTTCACAACATTGAATCTGTATCTCTGCTCAATTGTATATTTTCATAAGGTAGTATGTGCTTAAAATAAAATGGTGGAAAGTAGCGGCATAGTGTGAATTATGCTTTTTACGCTCTACATAGCTTTGATGGATTTCAGAATCTCAGAGAATGAAATGACTAGAGTAGTAGGTCAAATTCTGATGCTTGATCTGTATCCCCATTGTCCTCTCTATTATAAGATCCTTTGTATATAAGCTTCTAAAATTTAGTATAAGTAATAAGTATATCCTGCATTTAGTGGTTTAGCTTGAATTCAGATGTTATGGAACTCTTTTGTGGCTTTTAAATTCCAACAAGTTCCAATCATCGATTTAGTAGCACCTAGCAATCCTACTGTGTGGTTTTCATAATCTAGCTCTGGTGACCTCATTTTTTTTACCTTCATCAAGCAACATGTTAGTTGGTTGTGGAATTGGACTTCTTTTCATATTTTTGTGGAATTGAACTTGGTGTGTTACCTTTAGCTTTTTTTAAGCTTTCTTATCAATGTACCTTTTTTATTTGGTAGAAAAACAATGGTTCTTGAGAATGCAAATATCATGTACACATGTGTCCAAGAAGTAAAAAGAATGTGCTCTGAAAGGTGCAGATGGCCACGAAGAGACCACCGAAAAGTGCTGATCGATATCCACATGATACTGGGCATAACTGAAAAAGTAGCCAAGTGTGCAACAACAGACTGAGGCAAGCCCTGAAGCAGGAGGTCCAGTAATATATTATCTTACTACCTATGATCACGTACAAGTTAATTTACATTAAACATTGTGTAGGATGTATATTAGCCAGGTAAGGTGTTCCAAAGGTTGTGCTATTTTCTGGAAGTTTTGGCCAGCACAGCCAGATGAGAGATAAAAATGGAACAAGTTGACACGTGAAACTAGCACTCAGGCATATTATACACCTTGAAGATTGTTCCAGTGTAGAGATGGGCTGGACTTATGATGCATTTCTCGATAAATTACAATGCTGACTTAGAACAAAGCAGAAGTACACTATCGTGTCCATGGCCGTGGCGAGCAAGAGCTGCTTGAAGTATAACAAAGCCCTGCATCTATAAACCTTGCAAACATCACACAATCTTTGGGTAGTGCTTACGGAACAGAGCAAACCCTTCAATGCATTTTTTTACTTTTAGGTATATGTTCCTCTGGTTTAGGAAAAAGATAGCAATTTAGAGACATAGTTTCAAAAGATACTATTTTTATTCGATGTCTCAATTGGAGTTTGTACGAATGTGCTACCTTTGCTGATTACCATGTGAATTATACTTAAATGTAACCAGCTTGGCGCGTTGGCAATTTTATTTTATTCTCCATTTCAAACCGCTCTCAGTGAGAGGCAACTGATGTACGTAATCCTAAAAACATAGATGGAGTATTGCCATGGGCATTAATCATGAAAACTTTGATTTGTTACACTTGGTTGTGTTACAAATTAAGGCGTTCTAAGTGTACCGCAACAGCCACGTTGTGCAAATGCTATGCAGACGGCGAGGCGAAGCTCGCCTGTTCCTCTAGTTAGTGTTACTTGGATAGCTACTACTATCTAGAGGTTTGCATAGGCTAAAATCTGGAAGTTGTAGTTTGCCAGATTGATTTAACCAGCACTTCTCCTATATTTCCACACTAAAGCTTAATTGAATAGCCAGTATAGATGGTAGAGGCTAGGGTTCTACCGGAACGGGTGCGTAGGTTGTACGGGTGGAAGTGTTGCGAGTGGGGGAGAGAAGGGCGGCGCCGACGGCAGGGCGCCATCGCGGGGGCTGAGGAGGCCGGCAGCTAGGGCTGGCGGCGGCGGATGCAGTAGGAGGCCGACTCCTCTGGGAGTCGGCAACAATACGATTGATTATTGCTTAAACGTAAAAGTCTGATTACAACTCTTTATATAATAAAATAACTGGGCTAAGCCCCTAATTTGGCCCACTATTGGGCCTCTTCCTGGCATAAGAGATGCCGACCATAACATCTCTCCCCGCCTTCTCAAACAGCTCGTCCTCGAGCTGAACATCAGGAAAGTGCTGCTGGAACTCATCGAGCTTCTCCCATGTAGCATCCTCCGTGGGCAGTCCAAGCCACTGCACCAGTACATGCCAAGCGCCCCGACGCTGTTGCGCCTTCAACACCCTCTCAGGACCCGGGAGCACGCGACCATCATCATGAGGATGAAGTGTCGGCGCCTCGGCCGGAGGATCTCCCTTGTGGGCCTTCAACAAGCTCACATGGAAGACGTTGTGGATGCGGGAGCCCACCGGCAGCTCCAAGCGGTAGGTGTCAACACCCGGATTTTTAAGTCCAGATGCCTATTATGTCATACATCGCAATCCCAGGAAGATTGTTTTTGCGAGACATAATAAGTTCATAACACAACACATCATTCATTACAAACCATAATTGTCTTACATCAAAGGATCACATGATCCAGTCTTAATACAACAATTGATCCAAATATCAAATACATAACACAACAGCGGAAGATACGTAGTAGGGGTTCATCTGTTCCACATGCAACGCTTGACGTCAGGAGGTACTCCTAGTTATCGTAGACATCCTGTTGTCCACCTTCCGGGTACTGGTTCTCCTCTTCATAGTCTGGCCATTTGAATATCCAGGGACAAAGCCATGAGTACTTTAAAGTACTCGCAAACTATACTAATAGAAGTGCTAGCAACTCTAAGCATGGTTCTAAGCTCTAGGTTCATTTGCTCAAAGCCAGTTTTATTTCATAAACACTTACTAATCAAAACTCTTTATTTCCCTAGACTTAACTCAAGTGGAAACATTAGTGTCATTCCCACAACTCTGTTGTGATTCAAGTCAAAGTCATATTTCAATTCACCCTTCATTTTTAAAACATCTGATAACGGAACAGTATGGCCATCTGAAAGTGCATGGAGCCCCCATGTGTAGTTTTGGTAATTAATGACAATCCCTATGGACTAATGTTTAAATTGAGTTATATTTGTAGGAGTTGTTCATAGGCAATGCTTGAACCATATGTTGGCTTCAAGATTGCAATAAGAAGCAAATGAAGAAGATCAAGTGTCAAGTATGTCTTGAAGATGAAGATGAAGTGAGCTCTCAAGGTTAACTTCAAGACATCAACGAAATGAAGTGCAAGTTCAAGATGAGCCAACTTGAAGAGATCATATGCTTGAAGCTTGCCATGAAGAAATGAAGTGCAATTTCAAGATGAGCCAACTCGAAGAGATCATAAGCTTGAAGCTTGCCATGAAGAAATGAAGTGCAAGTTCAAGATGAGCCATCTCGAAGAGATCTTTTACTTGACACTTGCCATCCATATGGTGATCATGGATATGTGAAGATGCGCCGAAGAAGAAGCTCTCCCATGGTGGATTATGGGGGAGCAATCCATATGGTGATCATGGATATGTGAAGATGCGCCGAAGAAGAAGCTCTCCCATAGCGGAGTATGGGGGAGCATTTCGCATGACTTCATCAAGAAAGCACAATCAAGAAAGGTGTTCCATCTTGTTGCGGTCAAGACCTTCATCGTCAAGCTCAAGTGGAATATGCGCAAGGTTAAGGTTTTCTCTTGATAGGGTTTCTTTCTCACCGGTCTCATGGCATAGTTGGAGACCGGTTTATATTTTAGTTGTCGTACTATCAAGAGGGCTCTCGAGTGAGTAACTCGATCGTATCCTTCGGAGAGATCAAACCTTTGCATCCTTGCATCATCTTTCTTGGTTGTTATTTGGATCTTATCCATGTGCTGTTTTAGAGCTTGTGCTTATTCTCATGACAAGCTCTAGTTCATCGAGAATGGTTTTATCTCTTCCCCCATTTGCTCTCCACCATTGTTGACCTTGAGAGCTTGCCATATCCCTCTACTCCTCCTATGCTTCTTGAATCTTTTTGAGGGAAAAGGAAGAGGAGATCTAGATCTACATTTCTACCAATCAAATCCCTCTCTTTGTGAGGGGAATCCACTAGATTTAGATCTTGGAGAAATTTGGTGTTCCTCCTCTTATTTGTTCTTCCTCTATTATTCCCCCAATAGCTTTTGTAGCTTTGCTGGAACTTGAGAGAGTAGGACTTGAGCATCTTTGTGGTGTTCTTGCCATTGCATTTGGTGCATCGGTTTGACTTCTCCGCGGTGATACGTGGAGGTGAAAGTTCGTGAGATATTCTCTTCGGGAGCTTGTTCCCGGAGCTTGTTCCTCTTGGGTCTTTGGACCCTAGACGGCTTAGTGGTCTTTGTGGTGTTCTTGGGGCTCCAATTAAGTTGTGGAGATTCTTCAAGGGCAAGGCCTTTGTGGTGTCTTTGTGGTGTTCTTGGGGACTCCAATTCACCCCCCCTCTAGGCTACATATGTGTCCTTTCACCATCCAACTGTCCATGACCGCGGACGCGGCTATTCGAATAGTTTAACACTGTGCAAAGGTCGTACTCTTGTGCCACAACTTTTGATTACATCCGTCAGGGATAGCCCTGAATCATCATAACTCAGTATGCGGATCATTAACCATTAACCTTTGACTTACATACTCTAGTATAGGAACCTCCCCTATGAGCTTGGCCTCCTAGTGATGACCAACTGTCATCCTAGGAGCTGCATAGGGCTTGGGTAGGATAATCACTCTTTTTCACGTCATTTCACTTTCAACGGAGGCAGCCTCAGCATAACCTCTATGACGCTTGTTCATAGGGAACCCATACTAAGATACATAAATTTCCAGCTAAAGCCTTACCCATAATCAGGTATTGTGGGGGTACTCTAAAATTGGAATGGTATCGCATCCGAACTCAACCATTAGTTTTTATCAAATTCACCATGCCATTCAAATGTCATATTCACCTTCAACACTTTCAATAGAATGAATCATCATTCCAAGGTTTTCAAATTCATTTGATTCACAAGCTCCCATCTAGAGTCGTCAATTTTAGTTTAGCACTAGCAACTAGTCATGAGGGGTGCTAACTACATTTATCTCTCTAGGCTAAGTTTGACTCTCTTGTGATACTCTACCACTTAGACATAATATAAAACCAGTAAGAATTGATAATCAGAGTAAAAGCTTGTAAGATAAAAACTTGGGCTTGAATGAATAAGACTTTAGATACCAATACTAGTGCCATGGTATCTTGCACTAGTAACTTGGCATGGTAGAGCTTGTATTAGGGTAGCTTTCCTTGGTTGGTGTATTGATCAAAGTGTTCTTCTTCGTAGAAGACCTCCTCCTCCTCGTAGCCTTCGGTACTAGCGTCTATAAACGGATACGAGGTAACAATCACCAAACAATACTTAAGGAGACTACTTAGCCTTAATGGCTCACTCCAGATGATCTAGCATCATCACAAACATCACTCCACATAACACTAGGGTTTTTACTTAATTAAGGTGAGGAAAATAATTTCCTCTCATTAAACAATTATCAAGATTTAATATCCTCAAATAAGCAATTATGAGGCCATGCAACTAAGGTCATCACCTCACATCACATTACTTGGGAAGATGATTTAAATGAGATGCTACATCTCATAGATTTGAAATTTTAAATTTGCAATAATTTAAATGGGCTAGAAATGACTACATAGCCATTATTTGAATCTATCCCATGATCATATGAAACAACTATGTTATATTTTTGCATAATCAATTAAAGGGTTTGAAATGTGAATTATGAGATTGGAATCACCTCAAAATTCATTATGGTTGATTTTATAAAATTGTTTGAATTTGGAAAAGGCACTGTCTTGTTATTTTCATTGCAAGTGATCTATGATGAACTGGGGTTTGAGACCAGTGGGGTTTGCTAGATAATTTCATAAGCTTTCACACAAAATTGGAATCACTCAATCTGGATTTGTAGATTTGAATTTATTAAATTTTGAATACAACATCAATATTGAATTTAGACTAAATGAATTAATTCGAATTCAAATTTCTGGGCTTGGCGGGAAACGTTTAATGGGCCAGGAGAGAAAGAGAGAAGCATGTCGGCCCAGCTACGCGTCTCGCACGCACGGGCCGCCTGACAGTGGGCTCCACATGTCAGCGACTTATAGACACCGAAACGGTATGGATCAAAGGGGGCCGTTAGATTAGAGTGAGATCGAGCGGCTGAGAGTCATCGTTATCGACGAAGAGATTGGACCCTGGCCGCGGTGGGGCTAGAGGGTCGGAGGTTCACCTGGGATCCTGATACGTCTCAAACATATCTATAATTTCTTATGTTCCATGCTAGTTTTATGACAATACTCACATGTTTTATATACACTTTATATCATTTTGATGCATTTTCCGGCACTAGCCTATTAAAAAGATGCCGAAGCGCCAGTTCCTGTTTTTGGTTTTAGAAATCCTACACAGGAAATATTCTTGGAATTGGACGAAACAAAAGCTCAGGGTCTTATTTTCCATGGAGCCTTCCAGAAGTTCGAAGAGGAGACGAAGAGGGGCGACGAGGCGGCCATACCCTAGGGGGGGGGGCGACCCCACCCCTGGCCGCGCCGCCCTATGGGGTGGGCCCCTCGAGCGTCCCCCAACTCTGCCCCTTCGCCTATATATTCTCTCCGACGCGAAAACCCTAGTACCGAGAGCCACGATACGAGAAAAGTTACTCTGACGCCGCCGCCGCCAATCCCATCTCGAGGGATTGAGGAGATCGCCTCCGGCACCCTGCCGGAGAGGGGAATCATCACCGGAGGGCTCTACATCACCATGCCCGCCTCCGGACTGATGCGTGAGTAGTTCATCCTTGGACTATGGGTCCATAGCGGTAGCTAGATGGTTGTCTTCTCCTCTTGTGCTATCATGTTTAGATCTTGTGAGCTGCCTATCATGATCAAGATCATCTATTTGTAATGCTACATGTTGTGTTTGTTGGGATCCGATGAATATGGAATACTATGTCAAGCTGATTATTGATCTATCATATATGTGTTGTTTATGATCTTGCATGCTCTCCGTTGCTAGTACAGGCTTTGGCCAAGTTGATACTTGTAACTCCAAGAGGGGGTATTTATGCTCGATAGTGGGTTCATGCCTCCATTGAATGCAGGACGGTGACGAGAAAGTTCTAAGGTTATGGATGTCTTTGTTGCCACTAGGGATAAAACATCAATGCTTTGTCTAAGGATATTTGTATGGTTTACATTACGCACGAGTACTTAATGCAATTGTCCGTTGTTTGCAACTTAATGCTTGGAAGGGGTGCGGATGCTAACCCGAAGGTGGACTTTTTAGGCATAGATGCATCTTTGGATAGCGGTGTATGTTCTTTGTCGTAATGCCCTAAGTAAAACTCATAGTAGTCATCATGATATGCATGTGCATTGTTATGCCCTCTCTATTTGTCAATTGCCCAACTGTAATTTGTTCACCCAACATGCTATTTATCTTATTGGAGAGACACCACTAGTGAACTATGGACCCCGGTCCATTCTTTTACATCTGAAATACAATCTACTGGAATCATTGTTCTCTGCTGTTCTTTGCAAACAAACATCATTCTCCCCACCATACATTTAATCCTTTGTTTACAGCAAGCCGGTGAGATTGACAACCTCACTGTTAAGTAGGGGCAAAGTATTTTGATTGTGTTGTGCAGGTTCCACGTTGGTGCGGAATCCACGGTGTTGCGCCGCACTACACTCCTTTACCAACAACCTTCACGTGGCCTTCATCTCCTACTGGTTCGATAACCTTGGTTTCTTACTGAGGGAAAAACTTGCTGCTGTGCGCATCACACCTTCCTCTTGGGGTTCCCAACGGATGTGTGTGATGGCGTGTAACTCACACGTTCGTTGGGAACCCCAAGAGGAAGGTATGATGCGCACAGCAGCAAGTTTTCCCTCAGAAAGAAACCAAGGTTTATCGAACCAGGAGGAGCCAAGAAGCACGTTGAAGGTTGATGGCGGCGGGATGTAGTGCGGCGCAACACCGGGATTCGGCGCCAACGTGGAACTGCACAACACAACCAAAGTACTTTGCCCCAACGAAACGATGAGGTTGTCAATCTCACCGGCTTGTCTGTAACAAAGGATTAACCGTATTGTGTGGAAGATGATTGTTTGCAGAAAACGATAGAACAAGTATTGCAGATAGATTGTATTTCAAGTATAGAGAATTGGACCGGGGTCCACAGTTCACTAGAGGTGTCTCTCCCATAAGAATAAGCATGTTGGGTGAACAAATTACGAGTTGGGCAATTGACAAATAAAGAGGGCATGACCATGCACATACATATTATGATGAGTATAGTGAGATTTAATTGGGCATTACGACAAAGTACATAGACCGCCATCCAACTGCATCTATGCCTAAAAAGTCCACCTTCGAGTTATCATCCGAACCCCCTCCGATATTAAGTTGCAAAGCAACGGACAATTGCATTAAGTATGGTGCGTAATGTAATCAACAACTACATCCTTAGACATAGCATCAATGTTTTATCCCTAGTGGCAACAGCACAACACAACCTTAGAACTTTCGTCACTTGTCCCAGTGTCAATGCAGGCATGAACCCACTATCGAGCATAAATACTCCCTCTTGGAGTTACAAGCATTTACTTGGCCAGAGCATCTACTAGTAACGGAGAGCATGCAAGATCATAAACAACACATAGATATAACTTTGATAATCAACATAACAAGTATTCTCTATTCATCGGATCCCAACAAACGCAACATATAGAATTACAGATAGATGATCTTGATCATGTTAGGCAGCTCACAAGATCCGACAATGATAGCACAATGGGGAGAAGACAACCATCTAGCTACTGCTATGGACCCATAGTCCGGGGTAGACTACTCACACATCACACCGGAGGCGACCATGGCGGCGTAGAGTCCTCCGGGAGATGATTCCCCTCTCCGGCGAGGTGCGGAGGCGATCTCTGGATCCCCCGAGATGGGATCGGCGGCGGCGGCGTCTCTGGAAGGTTTTCCGTATCGTGGCTCTCGGTACTGGGGGTTTCGCAACGGAGGCTTTAAGTAGGCGGAAGGGCAGGTCAGGAGGCGGCACGAGGGCCCCACACCACAGGGCCGCGCGGCCAAGGGGGGGCCGCGCCGCCCTAGGGTGTGGCCCCCTCGTGGCTCCACTTCGTCTCCTCTTCGGACTTCTGGAAGCTTCGTGGCAAAATAGGACCCTGGGCGTTGATTTCGTCCAATTCCGAGAATATTTCGTTACTAGGATTTCTGAAACCAAAAACGACTAGAAACAACAGAATCGGCACTTCGGCATCTTGTTAATAGGTTAGTTCCGGAAAATGCACGAATATGACATAAAGTGTGCATAAAACATGTAGATAACATCAATAATGTGGCATGGAACATAAGAAATTATCGATACGTCGGAGACGTATCAGCATCCCCAACCTTAGTTACTGCTCGTCCCGAGCGGGTAAAACGATAACACAGATAATTTCTGGAGTGACATGCCATCATAACCTTGATCATACTATTTGTAAAGCATATGTAGTGAATGCAGTGATCAAAACAATGTATATGACATGAGTAAACAAGTGAATCATAAAGCAAAGACTTTTCATGAATAGCACTTCAAGACAAGCATCAATTAAGTCTTGCATAAGAGTTAACTCATAAAGCAATAATTCAAAGTAAAGGCATTGAAGCAACACAAAAGAAGATTAAGTTTCAGCGGTTGCTTTCAACTTGTAACATGTATCTCTCATGGATATTGTCAACATAGAGTAATATAATAAGTGCAATAAGCAAGTATGTAGGAATCAATGCACAGTTCACACAAGTGTTTGCTTCTTGAGGTGGAGAGAAATAGGTGAACTGACTCAACATTGAAAGTAAAAGAATGGTCCTCCATAGAGGAAAAGCATCGATTGCTGTATTTGTGCTAGAGCTTTGATTTTGAAAACATATAGAGAGCATAAAAGTAAAATTTTGAGAGGTGCTTGTTGTTGTCAACGAATGGTAGCGGGTACTCTAACCCCTTGCCGGACAAACCTTCAAAGAGCGGCTCCCATTTTATTTTATTTTTGGGTGGCACTCCTTCCAACCTTTCTTTCACAAACCATGGCTAACCGAATCCTCGGGTGCACGCTCAACAATCTCATACCATGAAGGAGTGCCTTTTTATTTTAGTTTTATTATGATGATACTCCTCCCAACCTTTGCTTACACAAGCCATGGCTAACCGAATCCTTCGGGTGCCGTCCAACAATCACATACCATGGAGGAGTGTCTATTTTTGTTAATTAATTTGGGACTCGGGAATCCCATTGCCAGCTCTTTTTGCAAAATTATTGGATAAGCGGATGAAGCCACTAGTCCATTGGTGAAAGTTGCCCAACAAGATTGAAAGATAAACACCACATACTTCCTCATGAGCTATAAAACATTGACACAAATCAGAGGTAATAAATTTTGAATTGTTTAAAGGTAGCACTCAAGCAATTTACTTTGGAATGGCGGAAAATACCATGTAGTAGGTAGGTATGGTGGACACAAATGGCATAGTGGTTGGCTCAAGTATTTTGGATGCATGAGAAGTATTCCCTCTCGATACAAGGTTTAGGCTAGCAAGGCTTATTTGAAACAAACACAAGGATGAACCGGTGCAGCAAAACTCACATAAAAGACATATTGAAAACATTATAAGACTCTACACCGTCTTCCTTGTTGTTCAAACTCAATACTAGAAATTATCTAGACCTTAGAGAAACCAAATATGCAAACCAAATTTTAGCATGCTCTACGTATTTCTTCATTAATGGGTGCAAAGCATATGATGCAAGAGCTTAATCATGAGCACAACAATTGCCAAGTATCACATTACCCAAGACATTAATAGCAATTACTACATGTATCATTTTCCAATTCCAACCATATAACAATTTAACGAAGAAGAAACTTCGCCATGAATACTATGAGTAGAAACTAAGGACATACTTATCCATATGCTACAGCGGAGCGTGTCTCTCTCCCATAAAGTGAATGCTAGGATCTATTTTATTCAAACAAAACAAAAACAAAAACAAACCGACGCTCCAAGCAAAGCACATAAGATGTGATGGAATAAAAATATAGTTTCAGGGGAGGAACCTGATAATGTTGTCGATGAAGAAGGGGATGCCCAAGGCATCCCCAAGCTTAGACGCTTGAGTCTTCTTGATATATGCAGGGGTGAACCACCGGGGCATCCCCAAGCTTAGAGCTTTCACTCTCCTTGATCATGTTGCATCATACTCCTCTCTTGATCCTTGAAAACTTCCTCCACACCAAACTTAGAACAACTCATTAGAGGGTTAGCGACAATAAAAATTAACATATTCAGAGGTGACACAATCATTCTTAACACTTCTGGACATTGCATAAAGCAACTGGACATTAATGGATCAAAGAAATTCATCCAACATAGCAAAAGAGGCAATGCGAAATAAAAAGCAGAATCTGTCAAAACAGAACAGTTCGTATTGACGAATTTTATCGAGGCACCAGACTTGCTCAAATGAAAATGCTCAAATTGAATGAAAGTTGCGTACATATCTGAGGATCACTCACGTAAATTGGCATAATTTTATGAGTTACCTACAGGGAAAACAGCCCAGATTCGTGACAGCAAAGAAATCTGTTTCTGTGCAGTAATCCAAATCTAGTATGAACTTTTCTATCAACGACTTTACTTGGCACAACAAAACATAAAACTAAGATAAGGAGAGGTTGCTACAGTAGTAAACAACTTCCAAGACACAAAATAAAAACAAAGTACTGTAGGTAAAAACATGGGTTGTCTCCCATAAGCGCTTTTCTTTAACGCCTTTCAGCTAGGCGCGAGAAAGTGTGTATCAAGTATTATCAAGAGACGAAGTGTCAACATCATAATTTGTTCTAATAATAGAATCAAAAGGTAACTTCATTCTCTTTCTAGGGAAGTGTTCCATACCTTTCTTGAGAGGAAATTGATATTTTATATTACCTTCCTTCATATCAATGATAGCACCAACGGTTCGAAGAAAAGGTCTTCCCAATATAATGGGACAAGATGCATTGCATTCAATATTCAAGACAACAAAATCAACGGGGACAAGGTTATTGTTAACGGTAATGAGAACATTATCAACTTTCCCCAAAGGTTTCTTTGTAGAATGATCAGCAAGATTAACATCCAAATAACAATTTTTCGGCGGTGGCAAGTCAAGCATATCATAAATTTTCTTAGGCATAACGAAATACTTGCACCAAGATCACATAAAGCATTACAATCAAAATCTTTAACCTTCATCTTAATGATGGGCTCCCAACCATCTTCTAGCTTTTTAGGAATAGAGGCTTCGCGCTCTAGTTTCTCTTCTCTAGCTTTTATGAGAGCATTTGTAATATGTTGCGTGAAAGCCAAATTTATAGCACTAGCATTAGGACTTTTAGCAAGTTTTTGCAAGAACTTTATAACTTCAGAGATGTGGCAATCATCAAAATTCAAACCATTATAATCTAAAGCAATGGGATCATCATCCCCAATGTTGGAAAAAATTTCAGCGGTTTTATCACAAGCGAGTTTCAGCGGTTTTAGCGGTTTCGGGCAGTTTCTCGCGCTTTGCATTAGAAGTGGAAACATTGCTAACACCAATTCTTTTATTATTATTAGTAGGAGGTGCAGCAACATGTGTAGCATTAGCATTACTAGTGGTGGTAATAGTCCAAACTTTAGCTACATTCTTCTCTTTAGCTAGTTTTTCATTTTCTTCTCTATCCCACCTAGCACGCAGTTCAGCCATTAATCTTATATTCTCATTAATTCTAACTTGGATGGCATTTGCTGTAGTAACAATTTTATTATGATGATTTTCATTAGGCATAACTTTCGATTTCAAAAGATCAACATCAGCGAGCAAGACTATCGACTTTAGAAGCAAGTATATCAATTTTCCCAAGCTTTTCTTCAACAGATTTGTTAAAAGCAGTTTGTGTACTAATAAATTCTTTAAGCATAGCTTCAAGTCCAGGGGGTGAACTCCTATTATTGTTGTAAGAATTCCCATAAGAATTACCATAGCCGTTGCCATTATTATAAGGATATGGCCTATAGTTGTTACTAGAATTGTTCCGGTAAGCATTGTTGTTGAAATTATTATTTTTAATGAAGTTTACATCAACATGTTCTTCTTGTGCAACCAATGAAGCTAGCGGAACATTATTAGGATCAATATTAGTCCTATCATTCACAAGCATAGACATAATAGCATCAATCTTATCACTCAAGGAAGAGGTTTCTTCGACAGAATTTACCTTCTTACCTTGTGGAGCTCTTTCCGTGTGCCATTCGAGTAGTTGATCATCATATTATCAAGAAGCTTTGTTGCTTCACCAAGAGTGATGGACATAAAGGTACCTCCAGTAGCTGAATCCAATAAATTCCGTGAAGAAAAATTTAGTCCTGCATAGAAGGTTTGGATGATCATCCAAGTAGTCGATCCATGGGTTGGGCAATTTTTAACCGGAGATTTCATTCTTTCCCATGCTTGTGCAACATGTTCAGTATCTAATTGTTTAAAATTCATTATGCTACTCCTCAAAGATATAATTTTAGCAGGGGGATAATATCTACCAATAAAAGCATCCTTGCATTTAGTCCATGAATCAATACTATTCTTAGGCGAGAGATAGCAACCAATCTTTAGCTCTTCCTCTTAATGAGAAAGGGAACAATTTTAGTTTAATAATATCACCATCTACATCTTTATATTTTTGCATTTCACATAGTTCAACAAAATTATTAAGATGGGCAGCGAGCATCATCGGAACTAACACCAGAAAATTGCTCTCGCATAACAAGATTCGATAAAGCGAGGTTTAATTTCAAAGAATTCTGCTGTAGTAGCAGGTGGAGCAATAGGTGTGCATAAGAAATCATTATTATTTGTGGTTGTGAAGTCACACAACTTAGTATTTTCAGGGTTGGCCATTTTAGCAACAGTAAAAAAGCAAACTAGATAAAGTAAATGCAAGTAACTAATTTTTTTGTGTTTTTGATATAGCAAACAAGATAGAAAATAAAGTAAAACTAGCAACTAATTTTTTTGTATTTTGATTTAGTGCAGCAAACAAAGTAGTAAATAAAACTAAGCAAGGCAAAAACAAAGTAAAGAGATTGAGAAGTGGAGACTCCCCTTGCAGCGTGTCTTGATCTCCCCGGCAACGGCGCCGAAAAAGAGCTTGATGGCGTGTAACTCACACGTTCGTTGGGAACCCCAAGAGGAAGGTATGATGCGCACGGCAGCAAGTTTTCCCTCGGAAAGAAACCAAGGTTTATCGAACCAGGAGGAGCCAAGAAGCACGTTGAAGGTTGATGGCGGCGGGATGTAGTGCGGCGCAACACCGGGGATTCCGGCGCCAACGTGGAACCTCGCACAACACAACCAAAGTACTTTGCCCCAACGAAACAGCTGAGGTTGTCAATCTCACCGGCTTGCTTGTAACAAAGGATTAACCGTATTGTGTGGAAGATGATTGTTTGCAGAAAACGAGTAGAACAAGTATTGCGATGAGATTGTATTTCAGTATAGAGAATTGGACCGGGGTCCACAGTTCACTAGAGGTGTCTCTCCCATAAGAATAAGCATGTTGGGTGAACAAATTACAGTTGGGCAATTGACAAATAAAGAGGGCATGACCATGCACATACATATTATGATGAGTATAGTGAGATTTAATTGGGCATTACGACAAAGTACATAGACCGCCATCCAACTGCATCTATGCCTAAAAAGTCCACCTTCGAGGTTATCATCCGAACCCCCTCCAGTATTAAGTTGCAAAGCAACGGACAATTGCATTAAGTATGGTGCGTAATGTAATCAACAACTACATCCTTAGACATAGCATCAATGTTTTATCCCTAGTGGCAACAAGCACAACACAACCTTAGAACTTTCTCGTCACTCGTCCCGGTGTCAATGCGGGCATGAACCCACTATCGAGCATAAATACTCCCTCTTAGAGTTACAAGCATTTACTTGGCCGGAGCATCTACTAGTAACGGAGAGCATGCAAGATCATAAACAACACATAGATATAACTTTGATAATCAACATAACAAGTATTCTCTATTCATCGGATCCCAACAAACGCAACATATAGAATTACGGATAGATGATCTTGATCATGTTAGGCAGCTCACAAGATCCGACAATGATAGCACAATGGGGAGAAGACAACCATCTAGCTACCGCTATGGACCCATAGTCCAGGGGTAGACTACTCACACATCACACCGGAGGTGACCATGGCGGCGTAGAGTCCTCCGGGAGATGATTCCCCTCTCCGGCAGGGTGCCGGGAGGCGATCTCCTGGATCCCCCGAGATGGGATCGGCGGCGGCGGCGTCTCCGGAAGGTTTTCCATATCATGGCTCTCGGCATCGGGGGTTTCGCAACGGAGGCTTTAAGTAGGCGGAAGGGCGAGGTCGGAGGCGGCACGAGGGCCCCACACCACAGGGCCGGGTGGCCAAGGGGGGCCGCGCCGCCCTAGGGTGTGGCCCCTCGTGGCTCCACTTCGTCTCCTCTTCGGACTTCCGGAAGCTTCGTGGCAAAATAGGACCCCGGGCGTTGATTTCGTCCAATTCCGAGAATATTTCGTTACTAGGATTTCTGAAACCAAAAACAGCGAGAAAACAACAACCGGCACTTCGGCATCTTGTTAATAGGTTAGTTCCAGAAAATGCACGAATATGACATAAAGTGTGCATAAAATATGTAGATAACATCAATAATGTGGCATGGAACATAAGAAATTATCGATACGTCGGAGACGTATCAGTGTGCATCACACGCCATCAGCTCCGGCGATGGTCGGCGTTGACGTAGAGCTAGGTTGTCGATGACGGCGAGGTGGATGGTGGTTGCGGCAGCTCCTGAGGTGGACGAAATCGACGACGCCTTCTGCGACGGCTCCGGCGAACTCCGGCAAGCGATTGGTGGGCTACGGGTGAATTTGAGAGGTGGCACTGCTCGAGGAGGGGTTGTGAGAGGAGAGGAGGCGATTGGTGTGGCGATTGAGCACGAGGGAGCGCTCCTTTTATAGCAGCGAGAGGCAGGGGTGCACGGGCATGGCGATGGTGGCGACGATGCTACAGGGGCTCAGTGACATTGGCGAGCATGCGGTGCTATTCACGGTGTCACGACGATCACGACGCGCTTGACTGCACGGAAAAATGTGGACGGTGGCATCGGCGTCATGCTCGTGTACTGCGGTACCGTGGCGGACGACGTCGACGAGGACGAGAGGGCAGGGGAGCGAGAGAGGGCGTGTCTGGCGCGTTGTTGGTGTCGTGGTGAAGCTTAAGGCGGGCGCTGATGGCGAGGCGTGGATGGAGTCGACGGGGCGACGTCGTGCTCTGGCACGCCCGTGCGTCGCGACCATGCCGATCCTGGCGTCACTGGCTGTCCTGGGCGCGTACGGTGTTGGTCGTGGCACGCTTCTTCTTGGCCAACGGCGTGCACGAGAGAGTTCAGGAGAGGGAGGGGGACATGCTGAAGTCAGCTAGAGAGGAGTGGAGAGGAGTTGGCATGGTGGAGTGGCATGATGCCACGACATGGCTTGGTACTGGCCATGATCATGCATGATCATGGTCTCTGGTGCTTGGCATTGCTCAATGGGTGCAAGGGGAGGCTCAGGATGACATAGGGCTTGATGGCTTAGGCTAAAACCTGCTGGATATTGAGGTGTGTGGGGTTGACAGATTTGTGCACACAAGGTGTTCGACACAATGGACGCATGACCTTAAATTTTGAATTTTGCCAAACTTTTTCATGGATTTGATTCAAATAATGTTTGGCACTTAGTGGTGGTGTTGGTTTGTGATGACCCACAAGTATAGGGGATCGTAGCAGTCTTCGCGGGTGGTAAACCCAATTTATTGATTCGACACAAGGGGAGACAAAGAATACTTGAAAGCCTTAACAGCGGAGTTGTCAATTCAGCTGCACCTGGAAACAGACTTGCTCGCAAGAGTTTATCGAGTAGTAACAATTTTATAGTAGTAGCGAGTAGTGAAATAACAACGAGCAGAGTAACAGAGATAGCTGTAGTGATTATAGTAAACAACAGGATTAAAATACTGTAGGCACGGGGACGGATAACGGGCGTTGCATGGATGAGAGAAACTCATGTAACAATCAAGCAGGGCATTTGCAGATAATAATAAAACGGTGTCCAAGTACAAAGCAATCGATAGGCATGTGTTCCAATTATAGTCGTACGTGCTCGCAATGAGAAACTTGCACAACATCTTTTGTCCTACCTGCCGGTGGCAGCCGGGCCTCAAGGGAATCTACTGGATATTAAGGTACTCCTTTTAATAGAGTACCGGAGCAAATTATTAACACTCCGTGAAGACATGGGATCCTCACATCACTACCATCCCCTCCGGTTGTCCCAATTTCTGTCACTTCGGGGCCATTGGTTCCGGACAGCGACATGTGTATACAACTTGCAGGTAAGACCATAAACAATGAATATCATGATGAAATAATAACATGTTCAGATCTGAGATCATGGCACTCGGGCCCTAGTGACAAGCATTAAGCATAACAATTTGCAACAATATCATCAAAGTACCAATTACGGACACTAGGCACTATGCCCTAATAATCTTGTGCTATTACATGACCAATCTCATCCAATCCCTACCATCCCCTTCAGCCTACAGCGGGGGAATTACTCACACATGGATGGGGGAAACATGGCTGGTTGATGAAGAGGCGTCGGTGATGATGATGGCGATGATCTCCTCCAATTCCCCGTCCCGGCGGAGTGCCAGAACGGAGACTTCTGGCTCCCGAGACGGAGTTTCGCGATGTGGCGGCGTTCTGGAGGGTTTCTGGCGACTTCGACTTCTTGGTCGCGATTTTTAGATTGAAACCCCGTAAGTAGTCCAGAGAAGGGCGTCGGAGGCCAGCCGAGGGGGCCAGACGATAGGGTGGCACGCCCCCCTCCTGGGCCGCGCCGGCCTAGTGTCTGGGGGCCCTGGGCCTCCCCCAGGCTTGCCCTTCTGGCTCCGTGAGTCTTCTGGAAAAATAAGACCTTTCGCATAAATTCCGAGGATTTTCCTGAAAGTTGGATTTCTGCACAAAAACGAGACACCAGGACAGTTCTGCTGAAAACAGCGTTAGTCCGCGTTAGTTGTATCCAAAACACACAAATTAGAGGCAAAACAATAGCAAAAGTGTTCGGGAAAGTAGATACGTTTTGGACGTATCAACTCCCCCAAGCTTTGCTTATTGCTTGTCCTCAAGCAATTCAGTTAACAACTGAGCGATAAAAGAACTGTCACGAACACATTTGTTCATATGATGTAAATATTCTCATGCTATGGCTAACACTTAGGCAGTTCATAATAAGATACATGCAAATAAGATCATCTAATAGCTATGTCAATCATGGAAAGGTACCAACAATTAATAATAAGCATCACAAATCATGTCTATAAGCAGGATTGCAATGTTCATAAAAGAGTATGATAGAGTGGTATCTCGCTTGCCCATATTTGATCAGCAAAACATAAATGCTCAGGCACCTCTGAAGTTCATAGAAAGACTAGAAATAGTAATTGTCAAAGATAAAAGCATCAAAGTTATACCGCAATCAATCATATTTTGAGACAAGCATATTATACTAAGAATGCAGTTGTGCTCTCAAGATAGTGCTCAAAGAAAGGATGGAGACACAACATAAAAGTAAAAGATTGACCCTTCGCAGAGGGAAGCAGGGATTAACATGCGCTAGAGCTTTTCATTTTTAAAACAGGAGTAAAATTATTTTGAGAGGTGTTTGTTGTTGTCAACGAATGGTAATGGGTACACCAACTACCTCGCCAACCGGACTTTCAAGAGCGGCTCCCATGAAGGACGTTATTTCTACCAGCAAGGTAGATCATCCCTCTTCTCTTTTGTTTACACACGTATTTTAGTTTTATTATGAGTGACACTCCCCCCAACCTTTGCTTACACAAGCCATGGCTAACCAAATCCTCGGGTGCCTTCCATCAATCACATACCATGGAGGAGTGTCTATTTGCAAAATTAAGTTGCTTACTGATGAATCGGAGCAAAACATGTGAAGAGAATTATTAATGAAGTTTGATTAATCGGGGCTGGGAACCCCATTGCCAGCTCTTTTTGCAAAGTTATTGGATAAGCGGATGTGCCACTAGTCCATGTGAAAGTCCGTCAAGAGTAAATGACAAGGTTGAAAGTTAAACACCACATACTTCTTCATGAGCTATGAAACATTAACACAAATTGAGAAGCATTTTGAAGGTTTAAAGGTAGCGCATGAGAATTTACTTGGAATGGTTTGAAATGCCATGCATAGGTATTTATGGTGGACACTTTGGAACAACTTGGTTTTCAGGTGTTTGGAGGCACGAGCAACGTTCCCGCTCAATACAAGTGAAGGCTAGCAATAGACTGGGGAGCGACAAATCAATAGAGCAGTAACTGTCATAATCATGCTTGCGGCAAAATAAATTAACGGAGGCATAAAAGTGATACAAGAACTCTGAAGCAATGTAAATCATAGAGGCTTAATTGACTTTTGTTCAGTCATATGCATGCGTGAGCATGTGCCAAGTTAATTCAAACGAATTATTCAGAGGAGGATACCACAATATCATACCTACTTATGAATAAAACAATGCAAGCAAACATCCATGACATGCTACTCATATTAATAAATTGGAGCTAAACATGAGAGATCATGAACTACTAGACTTTCTCAAATGACATACACCTCACATGAACCAACTAAGCATGCTCACATGGATGAGTATATGTACAAAAATGAAAACAAATAGAGTTCATACCAGCCTCTCACCACATTCCAATTGTCGTAAATCGTCATTATTGCCTTTCACTTGTGTAGCTCTGATAATATGAAATGAAAACCACGCTCCAGCCACCGAAGACCATTGAATTCATAATGAACTTTACAAATCAAAGAAGAACAGCAAATATTTTTGGTGTTTTTGAATTTGAGAACAAGAACAAAAGGAAACAAGCGAACAAAGCAAAATCTTTTTGGGTTTTCTTATAGCAAACTAGCAATAGCAAATAAAGCGAAATAAATGCAAGAAACCAAAGCAAACAAATGATGAAGAGAAGCAACAGAAATATTTTTGGTCTTTTTGTGTTTTAGGAAAGAAACAAAGCAAAAAGAAGAAATGACAAACTAGAAAAGTCACATAAACACAAAGCAGCAGAAATTCGTCAAACTTGACAGCAGTACAGTACTAGATTTTTAAGAAATTATTCCACTGCTCAAATCGAAAAGTGTTCAACTAATGAAAGTTAGATAACAACCTGGGGAACATGCACAAAAATTGGCTTCGCAAAATATCGTTCTGGCTATTTTTGAGAATTTTTTCGGTAACAGACCAGAATCTGTTTTCAGGCAGCACTTCCCCAAATATCATCTTCCTCTCATTAGAAAACCACTCAAAGAAACTAAACAAGTAGTACAAGTATCCAGCAACCATAATATGCAAAGAATGAGTGATGCCGGTATACCTACCCCAAGCTTAGGCTTTTGGCCTAAGTGGAGTTCAACCCCAGCGAGGGTCGCTGTTCCGCACCGGTGGATCACGCATGGCGTAGTCATAGTGAGGTCCCTGTGCAGAAGAGAAACGTGGAGCCTCCACATGTCCAAAATGTTGATGTGAGGAACTTGCTGCATCGGATGACGAGTCGAGGTGTTCCTCGGCCTCCTCTGTGTTATCTCTTGCATGTTGGCCTCCTCTCTCTATGTACGCATTCAGCGCACCTTCCGTGACTGACCAATCCTTCCTGGAATCAAGGTTAAATAGAACAGGCGCAGGTAATCTTACTAGTTTTTCAGTTTTCTTAGTTATTCTCCAAGCTTTCTTATAAAATGTCATCTTGTAGAACAGGTTACCCAAATTAGATGAATCAGAAACAAATTCATGTTTAATCATAGAGACTATGTCAAGTTTTTCTATGGAAAGTTGAATATCAAGATGATGAGGTTCTACACCATGCAAGGCTAGTAAACCAGAAGCGATGAGACCTCCACAAATTCCGCCTTTCTCACGGTTAGTAGCAAGTCTGTAGGCTATCAATGCACCCAGATTATAAGCCCTATTGCCTTGCAGTGCAGCAGCTAGAAAAGCTAAATCTTGAACAGATAATTTGCTACCATTCTTCCTAGCAAGAACGCATTTAGTAATGAAATACGCAAAGTAGCGGATAGCTGGGAGTTGAATGCTACTGATTTTACCACCATCCTCTGGGAAACTCCTCCCATGACAAATCATCTCGAAGAGGTTTAAGAGCTCTCGCGGCGATCCCCTTATCTTCTCGCATGATCCCCATTGCGGTACTCTAATTGCTGTACAAAAATCATTGAATGGCAAGTTGACAGTTTTATTATAAATCTTGTACTGAACCATGGGGTTAGATTGCGACCAATTGAACTTAAAATCCTGCACAACAGACATAGTCAATTTTGCATATTGGCATGGTTCTCCGTCAACAAAATCATTCAACCCTGCACGAGAAATTAGATTCTGAACATCTTCCAATATTCCTGCACTTCTCATGAAATCTGCGCACGGGTAGTAAGAGGGGTATACTCCCTCTTCGCGGTTCACTCTCATGACTTGTTGCACCTTCAATTCTTGTTGGTTTAGTTGATATCTATTCCACTCCATTTTCTGAAATTTTTCAACAAACAATATAAAATTTGATTTGGTGACATATAACTGAGGGAAACTACTTTAGGAACTTGCTAGAGTACTAATCATGCATCAAAACTAGTTTATACATCTTAGAACAAGCATGCAAGCTCACTAAACATGTTACCTACAGCAGCAAAATATTCAAGATATACTCAACCAAACAAAATTCTACTTGGATAATCGGAGGAGTCACATACCGGAGAGCAAATGTGCCAAATTTCAGACAGAAATCTGGGCTGAGCAAAGAGATCGAAAAATCCTGAGCTCTTGAGCAAAAACGCGAGTGAGAGAAAGCTGGTGCTGATTTTTTCGGGAGAGAGAAGAGTGTGGGAGAAAGAGATGCTGAAGTGGGGTAAAGGGGGGCCCACACACCAGGGTGGCGCGCCCCCTTGCTGGCCGCGCCAGCCTGTGGGGTGCCACCCTGGGGTGCCCCACTGGTCATCCCCAGGTGCTCCCAGGTGCATTTTCGAAAAATAGGACCAACGGTATAATTTTTGTGAATTTTTAAAAACTTTATAAAATGCACATTTCTGGGCATTAAGTTTATTATTACTGGACAGGAAATTTTTTGAAATCTCTAATTAGCTAAGGAACTTTGCAAATCAAAAGTGCTACAGCAAGTAAAGCAAGTGGAGGAAGAAAGAGATGTTGTTTACCTCCTCTGTGCATATAAAAAGTATTTGTTAACAAGGTTGATCAAGTCTTGCCACCAAATAAATTTTACATAGCATAAGAAGAAATAAACCTCAAATCAATCATGTTACCTTGAATTGTATTGATATGGATCCAATCATAAGACTTTGATATCCTTCTTTAGGCTCATATATAGGACAATCGATAGTCCCAACTTTGATAGTTCTCACATTAGAAATAGTATTAACTCCACATACTTTATCAATCCTCTTGGGGAAATAGACGGTATGCTCCTTATCATCAACATTGAAAGTAACCTTTCCTTTATTGCAATCAATAACAGCCCCTGCGATGTTAAGAAAAGGTCCCCCAAGAATAATAGACATATTATCATCTTCCGGCATTTCCAACACAACAAAATCAGTTAATATCAAGCAGTTATTAGTAACTTGAACAGGAACATCCTCACATATACCAACAGGAATAGCAGTAGATTTATCATCCATTTGCAAAGATATATCGAGTAGGTATCAACTTATCTAAATAAAGTCTCTTATAAAGAGAAAAAGGCATAACACTAACACCGGCTCCCAAGTCACATAGAGCAGTTTTAACATAGTTATTCTTAATAGAACAAGGAATAGTAGGTATACCTGGGTCGCCCAACTTCTTTGGAACTTTGCCTTTGAAAGAGTAATTAGCAAGCATAGTGGAAATCTCCTCATTGGGGATTTTCCTTTTGTTAGTGACAATATCTTTCATATACTTCGAATAAGGAGGCAATTTAACAGCATCAGTCAAAGGGATTTGCAAGAATAAAGGTTTCATCCAATCACAAAATTTATTATAGTGTTCTTCTTCCTTTGATTTTAGTTTCTTAGCAGGAAAAGGCATTTGCTTTTGCACCCTGATGACCCACAAGTATAGGGGGTGTATCGTAGTATTTTCGATAAGTAAGAATGTCGATCCCAACGAGGAGCAGAAGGTGTTGACAAGCAGTTTCGATGAAGGATTCACTGTAAATGCTCACAGACAAGTATTCGGGGGTTTTGATGAAAC
>NC_061510.1:214121800-214176673 GCF_022539505.1 Lolium rigidum
TTTCCCCGGTCGGCGTTCCGTCAACGGGTGCTTGACGACACAACAACGCCGATCTGCATCTCCGGCGCGAGAACCACGCCAGTCCCTCGGCTGTCCAGGTGAACGAGTCCTTGATGCAAAGACCGTGCCGGCCTGCCCAGCATTATGCCGGGCCGTGTTGCCGCGCTTCAAGCCGTGTGTCCCGCGCCCGCACGCAGCTCGCCTTCTTGCCCGGTGAACCAATAGGCTGATCGTTGGAATAGGAAACCGATGACAGCCGGTCGCAAGATTAAATTGCGATCGGCGCGTCATCGGCTTCCTTATTCCAACGATTAGTCTATTAGTTCACCGGACAAGAAGGCGAAGAGTGCAAGGCGCATGATCGACACGGCCTGAAGCGCGACAACAGGGGTCGGCATGATGCTAGGGAGGCTGGCACCGTCTTGGCATTAAGGACTCGTTCACGTACTGGACGGCGAGAGAAGAAAAGTGGTGCTGCGCCGGAGAGGCATGTCGGCGTTGTTGTCTCATCAAGGACTCGTTCACGGAACGGCGGCCGGGAAAGGGGGGCTCGTCTACAAAGTATATTGCGGCGTATAGGTGACCAAACATTCTAATCATCGGCACTAAAATGGAAGAAAGGCCAATGCAATTAAGAAGTAGCTAGTATGAACTAAATGGAATGCCTCATACTTTGTTGGTCGAAACAAATATGAACATCCCGGGATGGCGTTAGTGAGGCCAGGTAGGATGCACAAGAGATTGATATTTGTGCCATCACACCAGGCTCACTAGCGACACCCCGGAGTGTACGAGTTGACCGAACATTCTAATCATCGGCACTAAAATGGAAGAAAGAGCCAAGTGGTATCAACTAAATGGAATGCCTCATACTTTGTTGGTCGAAACAAATATTAACATCCGGAGATGGAGTAAGTGAGGCCAGGTAGGATGCACAAGATATTGATATTTGTGCCATCACACCAAGCCTCACTTGCTCCACCCCCGAGTGTACGAGTGATCGACCAACCATCTAATCATCGACAAGTAAATCACTTGGGGTAATGTTAAAATGTTTGTCTCCATATTTGGGAGACATTTTTAATATTGGAGTCTAGCTAATGGAAATCAAGAACTAGTCTTGATCTCCAAATGGTGATTAGAGGGAATTTATTCATCTTAAGCAACATTAGGGACAAATGGGATCATGCAAGGGACTTGGGTCATTTGGATCATAAGGCATCAATTAAGGAGGCAACCAGGGACAAAGGGAAACATTTGATGATCCATTATCATAGGCAACAAAGCAGCAACTTTTTCCCCTCTAATCTAGCTAGAGTCCTTAAAAGAAATCCATCATAAGCATGGTCAAATACACATATATATAGCATGGGGCAGATGCTCCAAAGGGATTATATATTCATCACTTGGTAATTTGGAGAGCAAACAAGCAGTAGCCATATCACTCAATCCAATAATATAGTAATTTGGATCATAAGGCATCAATTAAGGAGGCAACCAGGGGACAAAGGGAAACATTTTATGATCCATTATCATAGGCAACAAAGCAGCAACTTTTTCCCCTCTAATCTAGCTAGAGTCCTTAAAAGAAATCCATCATAAGCATGGTCAAATACGCATATATAGCATGGGGCAGATGCTCCAAAGGGATTATATATTCATCACTTGGTAATTTGGAGAGCAAACAAGCGAGTAGCCATATCACTCAATCCAATAATATAGTAATTTGGATCATAAGGCATCAATTAAGGCCTAACAGAGCATGCAAAACATTTGAAGATCATTGGGGTAATGTTAAAATGTTTGTCTCCATATTTGGGAGACATTTTTAATATTGGAGTCAACCCAAGTCCCAAGCCAGGCTACACACACACACGCCAAACAGCTCACTGTGCAAGTGTGCATGCCCAACAAGACACACAAAGCCGCTGAGTCACCACATGCTTGCCGATGCCAAAATGGGTAGAATACCCAGCTTGTATCATCATCCGGCTACTAAGCCATTTGGTGGAAGCAAGCCGAAGATCAGCCGGAAGGAAATCACCAAGGGAACATTGGTATGTCGAGTATGGTGACACTACCGAGAGAAATCCAACATGGATTAATCCCTAACTAGCCATCCAAACTCACCTAGCACCACACAAGCTAGTTATACCATCGAATATAGACATTTAAATGTCTATTTTGTTTTCAACAGCAAAAAGCTACTCGGTAATCTAGTCATGGATCAACCGAGATAGCATGAGAGAGTCACAACAACAGCCACGTAAAGGGAGCCACCCTTGGACAACATAAAGGCCGTCGGTGGCTACCTCAAACCCATAGGAACATTCACTAAGCCACCGCATCATAACCCAATAGGGCTCAGCATGAGCTAGGGTACCCAATCAATGATTGGCAACCCTCTAGCTACATCCAGATCCATCCATGAGATCATTACTCGCTCAGCAGCTCATCTCATTTATCTAATCAATCAAGTTAAACTAACCGGATAAATGAAATGCATAATTAATCAGTGCACCAGACTATTGCAAATGATCCAGAGGACATTTAAATCCGACAAAGTAATTTGGAGAGCAAACAAGCAGTAGCCATATCACTTGGTAATTTGGAGAGCAAACAAGCAGTAGCCATATCACTCAATCCGACAAAGTAATTTCGTCGAGCACTTTGTGCCCGCACGGGAGAGGAAGAGGGAGGGGAGGGGAGAGGTGGAGCTCACCGACGATGCTGTTGGAGGAGCGGCCGGCTGAGAGGAAGAGGGAGGGGCCGGGTAGGGGTGGACGAGGAGGTCGACGATGATGGCAGGGCGGCGGCTCCTCCTCCTTGACGCGGAGCCGGCCCCTCCTCCTCCATGCGGCGGCCGCCCTCCTCCTCCACGCCGCAGCGGCTTGTGCTGCCGGGTGGCGGGGATGGGTGGAGCGTGGCGGCATGCGGCCCTCGCGGAGGAAGGAGGCGGCGGCGGCGACGACGACAGCCACGCTCACCATGGAAGGCAGCGGCGCGCGAGGGAGAGGAAGAGGGGTGGACGAGGAAGTACGGGCGGCGGCGCGCGAGGGAGAGGAAGAGGGGTGGAGGAGGAAGAAGTACGGGCGGCGGCGCGCGAGGGAGAGGAAGAGGGGTGGAGGAGGAAGAAGTACGGGCGGCGGCGCGCGAGGGAGAGGAAGAGGGGTGGAGGAGGAAGAAGTACGGGCGGGGGGGGGGGGTACGGGTGGTTATAGAAGGCGCTATTTCTGTGGCGCACCAGCACAAGTGCGCCACAGAATCAACTACTTCTGTGGCGCACAAGCACAGGTGCGCCACAGAATCAACTACTTCTGTGGCGCACCAGAGCAGGTGCGCCACAGAAACACTTATTTCCGTGGCGCAGCAAGTCATGTGCGCCACGTAAATACCTACACTAATTATTGGTGGTGGCAGGATGTGGGCCCCACATAATTTCTGTGGCGCACGGCACGGTAGTGCGCCACAAAAATAGCTTATTTTTGTGGCGCATTCTTCCTCGTGCGCCACAAAAAAACTTTCTGTGGCGCATTTAATTTGGTGCGCCACAGAACTAAGCTTTGCCTATAAGGGTTTTCCTACTAGTGCCAGGTTGACAGTTGGTCTTCACTGGGAGGCCAAGCTCATGGGGAGAGGTGCTCATACTAGGATTTGTAAGTGAAAGGTTATGGTTGATGATCCGCGTACTGTGTTACGATGATTCGGGGTAATCCCGACGGATGAAATCAAATGTTGTGGCACAAGTATGCAACCTCTGCAGAGTGTAAACCTATTCGAATAGCCGCGTCCACGGTTACGGACGGTTGGAAAGGCCATACAGTTTCCAATGTCATATCTTTGAAAACGATGTTGAAAGATGATGGTGAAATGACTTGTGGTGAATTGAATTGAAATCACCACTTGAATGGTGGGAATGACACTAATGTTCCCACTTGAGTTAGTTAGCACTTGAATAAGCTTTTCTCAAACTTTGTGAACTAAAACTAGCTTTATGCAAATAAACTAGAGCTTAGCAAACCATACTAGAATGTCTAGCACTTACATTAGTATTAGTTTGCGAGTACTCAATGTACTCACGGCTTTGTCCCTGGCTATTCAAATGGCCAGAGTATGAAGACGATCAAGGAGATGACCAGCAGGACGCCTACGACAACTAAGCGCCTTCCGACGTCAAGCGTTGGCCTGTGGACCAGAGAGTCCTTGTATCTTACGCTTCCGCTATGTTGAACTATGAACTTGTGTTTGTTCATTGATCGATAGATCAACTATTCGTGTAATATGGATCATGTGATTCCAATTTGTAAGACTTATGGTTTGTAATGAATGATGACTGTGATACTTAACAATTATGCCTCACAACAACAATATTCCTGGGATTGCGATGTATGACATAATAGGCATTCAGACTTAAAAATCCGGGTGTTGACAAGTTGGTATCAGAGCCATTGTTTGACCTTAGAAGACCTTAGTTAGAATGGGCGTTCTGAAAATCTTAACTTTGAAATCAAATGAAAGAAACTATTTGTGAAAATTTACTACACTCTTGTCTTTGAGACTTTGCCAAAATTTGACGAATCATGTCTATCTTATTTGAATCAACTTAAAACTTTGCCACACTTTGCACTCTCTAACTTACTCATCCAATTCTCTTTCAGATGGCGCTGAATGAACCCATCAACACCAAGTTTTACCAGCTTGGGAACGGAGGAAGCTTGATCTTCGAGCACGACCTCAACGCCCTCTCTGACTTCCTTGAACGCCCACACCCCGAGTTTCACGGGGTTCAGCTGGACGACACGCCCGGAGGAGAGTTGCAGTGGGTGATCACTGCCGAATTGAGGGGCAAGATGGAGCCTCCCACTTCTGAGAGGATCCTCTTCTCCTTCCGTGAGAGCAACTGGCTCGACGGACTCGCCCGTGGCCTACAGGAGGCACTTGCGCGCCTCTGTGGACAGAACGCGGTGAGCATCCTCGCCTCTCGCTACGCCCACCTTGTGAGGCGTGATGCCGCGGGAGTGCCCATGGAGCTGCAGCCGCACCCGGAGTTGAGGCACCATGCTGAGCACCTGGACTTCATGCTCTACCAGACTCAGAGGGACCTCGACGCCACTCGTGCTTACGCGAACCAGACCCATGCTCACATCACCGAGCAGGGTGAGGCAATCAAGCTACTCAACAACGACCGCAGGAGCCTTCGCCAGCAGCGTGCCAAGAAGGACGCTACGATTCATCGCCTTCGCGCCCGGATCGCGTCACTTGAGGCCACTGTCAAGGCCCAGGAGGATCAGATTCGTCACCTGGAGGATGACGATGGAGGCATCGACATTCAGGGAGGAGACGCCTTTCTGAGTGACGACAACGACTTTGAGGAGGACGAGAACACCGAGGAGGAGGACTACGAGTTCCTGGAGGCAGGACCCGACGACTACGTCCCGATCGATGTCGATGATGAGGAGTAGTTGCACTAGTTCACTTATAGTAGGTGTGAGTTGTATCCCGTCCCTTGTATCGTAGCAGGAGAATGGTTCTTAAAACCATTGGAGTATGTGTGTAGTTTGTACTATGTGTTGCATGAATGAATGAATGTTATGTTTGCCATGAAAAGATTACAAGTTTTCAAATTGTTTTCAAACTTAACCAAAATGAACCATAGAATGTTCCCTCTTATCTCATAATCTTCTACATCTTCAGATGGCCCCTCCGAATCGCACCAACGACGCGATGCTGCAACTTCGCAAACCATGCTTGCGTACCGGGAAACCGAAAGAGCCGAACGCCAAGCCAACCTCATCGCCTTGCGTAACATCGCCAACCAAGGCCATGGAAATCATGACCACCCCGGATCCAAGCTCAAGAACTTCCAAAACACCAACCCTCCGGTGTTTAGCAAGACCGAGGAGCCCCTCGACGCCGACGATTGGCTCCAGACTATGGAGAACAATCTGGAGGTAGCTGGAGTGGAAGCCAATGAGAAAGTCCTGTTCGCCACTCACTATCTCGCTGGACCAGCCCGCGCTTGGTGGACAAGCACCCGTGCCATGAACGGAGGTCAATTCATGACTTGGGAGGATTTCAAACTCAAGTTCAGCAAGTACCATGTACCCCCGGGTCTTATCAAGAAGATGAGGGATGAATTCCGTGAGCTGAAACAAGGTCGCATGACGGTGGTTGAATACCGCGACAAGTTTCTTACTTTGTCAAGGTATGCCCCTGATGAGACCGACACCGTGGAAAAGAGGAAGGAGAGATTCCTGAACGGACTGCATGATGAGATGCAGACTGTCCTCGTCAACATCCCCTTCGCCGACCTCGAAGCCCTTGTTGACTCTGCCATCCAGATGGAGGGCAAGTTAAACCAAGCCAATGAGAACCGCAAGCGCCGCATGGCCAATCGAGTGGATCAAGCCACCCCCGAAGTTTCGCCCTAGCTCAAGCGGAGGTTTCACTCCGAGAAACAACAAACCCCAGATGCAGAACTCTCGCCCCGGTTATCAGAACCGGAGTGGAGGAAACTCCAAGCCAGGAGGCTACAACCACAACAACAACAACAACAACTACAACCGCGCTCCACCCCGAGCCCCTAACAACAACACCACCAACACCAACACCGCTCCCAGAACCAGAAGCAATGCCGTCCCCGTTGCGAACAAGCAGGACAAGACCACTATCACTTGTTATGAGTGTGGTGTAGTGGGGCACTACTCCAACGAGTGTCCCAAGCGTCTTGCCAAGCTCGCCGGCAACACCGCCGCACTGCCCGAGCAGCAACGCCGTGTCTCCACCGGCAAGAAGTTCGCCCCCAACAACCCCAACAACCGCAACGGCCGCCTCTACCACATGAACGCCGAAGAAGCCCAGGAAGCACCGGATGTTGTACTCGGGTATGTTTTCTGTCAATCACATCCCTGCCAGAGTGTTGTTTGATTCCGGAGCATCTCATTCCTTTGTCACCGAAGACTTTGCATCAACAAGTAAAATGCAACCCCTCAGTTTGAAGCATGTTATGATAGTCCAAATCCCCGGATCAACCACCAAAGCCAGAAAATTTTGCAAAAATGTGCCAATCAAAATCCATGATGTAGATTTCTTTGCAAATCTAATCATACTTGGAACCAAAGGTTTGGAAGTTGTCCTAGGAATGGACCTGGATGTCCAAGCACAATGGATTGATAGACTGTGCCAAGAAAGCCATAACCATGACTAGCAGCACCGGTATCGTAGTTGAGCACGTCTCGAAAAACTACCCGGAAAATTTACATGCAACCAAAGTGTATCCAAGCCAACTCGGATCAAATCAGGGTCGCTTGTCGTTACCCCGATGTGTTTCCGGATGATCTACCCGGTATGCCCCCGGATCGGGATATCGAGTTTATCATCGAGTTAATCCCCGGAACTGGACCCATAGCCCAGAGAGCCTACAACATGAACGCAACCGAGCTTGTGGAGCTGAAGAAGCAAATAGATGACATGCTCACCAAAGGTTTGATTAGACCAAGTGCATCCCCCTGGAGATCCCCCGTCTTGTTTGTCGACAAGAAAGATGGTGCAAATCGTTTATGCACGGACTATCGTAAGCTTAACGATGTCACCATCAAAAACAAATACCCCCTACCCAAGATCGAAGACTTGTTTGACCAACTCACCGGATCCCGAGTTTTCTCCAAGATTGACCTTAGAACTGGGATACCACCAATCGAAGATTCGAGCCACCGACATTCCAAAAACTGCCTTTACCACCGTGATATGGGTTGTATGAGTACAACGTCATGTCGTTTGGACTGACCAATGCCCTCGCTTATTTCATGAATCTCATGAATAAGATCTTCATGAACTTTTTGGACAAGTTTGTCGTTGTGTTCATCGACGACATCCTCGTCTACTCCAAGTCCGAAGAGGAACATGAACAGCATTTGGAGATTGTCCTAGAAACCCTTAGACAGCACAAGTTGTATGCCAAGTTTAGCAAGTGCGAGTTTTGGCTGGAAGAAGTTGGATTCCTGGGACACATCTTGTCCGCAGGAGGAATCGCCGTAGATCCTGCCAAGATCAAAACTGTTATGGAATGGAAAGCCCCAACCACACAAACCGAGGTCCGCGCTTTCCTTGGATTAGCCGGATATTACCGCAGATTTGTAGAAGGTTTTTCGAGCATCGCTCGACCAATGACCCAACTGCTGAAAAAGGACATAAAGTTTGAGTGGACCGACAAGTGCGAAGAGAGCTTTCAACAGCTCAAAAGTAGACTGACAACAGCCCCAATCCTGATCATGCCAGATATCGCAAAACCCTTTGATGTATATTGCGACGCCTCCAAGACTGGACTTGGATGCGTGCTTATGCAAGAAGGCAAGGTTGTGTCCTACCTTTCAAGATAGCTCAAGCAACATGAACAGAACTACCCAACCCATGACCTCGAGCTTGCAGCCGTGGTCTTAGCCTTGAAAGTTTGGCGTCATTACCTCATGGGTAATCGATGCGAGATCTACTCCGACCACAAAAGCCTCAAATATATTTTCACCCAGAAGGAGTTGAACATGAGACAACGCCGATGGATCGAACTGATCAAGGATTACGACATGGAGATTCACTATCACCCCGGCAAGGCCAATGTGGTAGCGGATGCTTTGAGTCGACTCGCCGTGCCGGTTGAACTCCATGCTCGCAACCGAACAGCCCAGACTTGCACCAAGAGTTTGAACAGTTCAGACTTGAACTTGTTAGTGAAGGATTCCTAGCCAGCATAGAACCGCAACCCACCTTGGTTGGTCAGATCAAGGAAGCCCAGAAAAGACAACGCTAGCATTGACGGAATCAAGAAACAAGATAGTCACAGGAAAAGCCCCGGATTCACCGTAGACGAAGCCGGAGTGCTTTGGTACAAAGAACGTCTCTGCGTACCATCGGACTCTAACTTAAAACAAGTCATTCTGCAAGAAGCCCATGACACCCTTTATTCAATCCACCCCGGAGGTACCAAGATGTACCAGGACCTGAAAGAACAATTTTGGTGGCACGGAATGAAGAGAGAGATCGGTAGCTATATCGCTAAGTGTGACATCTGTCGAGAGTCAAGGCAGAACATCAACGACCCGCCGGATCGTTACAACCCCTCCAGATTCCGGAATGGAAATGGGACTCCGTAGGAATGGACTTTATCACCGGACTGCCCAAATCCAGCAAAGGCAATGATTCAATATGGGTAGTGGTCGATAGATTGACCAAAGTCGCCCATTTCATCACCGTCAAAACCACCTATCAAGGCCCAAAGTTAGCCGAACTTTACATCTCCAGAATAGTCGCTCTGCACGGAACCCCCAAATCGATAGTGTCAGATAGAGGATCACAGTTCACCTCAAGGTTCCGGCGAGAAAGTGCATGAAGGACTAGGCACCCGCCTAAATTTCAGCACCGCCTATCACCCTCGGACCGACGGATGGACTCGAGAGAGTAAACCGGATCATCGGAAGACATGCTTAGAGCATGCGTACTCGGAATACGGATCCAAGTGGGAAGACCGCCTACCTTACGCAGAATTCTCTTACAACAATAGTTACCAAGCCAGCCTACGGATGGCCCCCTTTGAAGCCTTGTACGGAAGGAAGTGCCGTACCCCCCTGAACTGGTCAGAAGTCGGAGAGAGCCAAGTTTTCGGCCCAGATGTTCTTCGTGAAGCCGAAGAGAAAGTACACAAGATCCGAGAGTACCTCAAGACTGCGCAATCCAGACAGAAGAGCTACGTCGACAAGAGACGTCGGGAGATGACCTTTGAGATCGGAGACTTCGTCTATCTCAAAGTATCCCCCTTGAAAGGAATGCAAAGGTTCCAACTGAAAGGAAAGCTTGCACCCCGCTAGTGTCGGACCTTTCAAAGTCCTCAGCCGCCGAGGTGAAGTATCTTATCAACTCGGAGTTGCTCGAAGAAATGTCGGCGGTGCACGACGTGTTTCACATCTCACTTCTCCGAAGTGCCTTGAAGTCCCGGAGAAGACCGAAGTGTTCAAGAACATCGATCACCGATCGGTGGATATCAACAAGGATCTGACTTACCGCGAAGTGCCGATTCGCATCCTAGAAGAAGCTTACCGAACCACCCGCACCCCAAGCATCAAGTTTCTGAAGATCCAATGGAGCAATCATACCGAGGATGAAGCCACATGGGAACGCGAAGACTTCATGAAGAAGGAGTACCCAGATCTCTTTAGTACCTAACTTTCTTTTCGATCTCGGGACGAGATCTTTTGTAAGGGGGAGGGTTTGTAACACCCCAAATTTCAATAAAAAGAAAGTTAGAGAATTCCAGAAAGCAAAATTTCAAACCAACAAAAACTTTTCTATTTGCATATAGTACCATGCATAGGACTTGTGCATTTGAGTGATATGCCATGATGATTGCTTTTACTTGTATTTGATATGCTCTAAAACCCTAATGTGATCATATGAAGATCACCAACCAAATAAATCAAAAAGGAAGAAAATCCATAAAATGCAAAACCCTAAAAACCCCCACATATGCCCTATGGCATTTTTATAAATTTTGACCCTAGACCTATTTGGTCTTCACCATTAGTTGAATAATGTTTTAAACACTTATTACAACTTTTGGAATCAAAGTTTCACAATTCAAATGAATTTCAAACACAAATCCCACTCACATATGATAATGGTCAAAACTGAAATTTATAGCCTGATCACTACTTTGAGCCCTTGCCATTCATTTTTCCCAAACCAACTCTTGCTAACTCTTTGCACCATTGCAAAGTCAACATCAAGGTGAACAACTTTGATGAAGAGCACCATGCCAAAATCATCTTTGATCATGAGCAAGGCTCATCCAAAGTCTCCACTTTTTAACATATGGAACATTCCTCACTTAGCCATTTTGGCCAATTTTTGAATTCTAAAAATTCCACCACCACCTCAAATCACCTCTGGTCAAATACAACTTATTTCAACACTCACATTTCAAAAACATTCACCATTTGAATTATTTCAAATTTGGATATTTTTGGAATTTGCAATTTCGGGCACTATTTGCAACTATTGCAAATAGTGAATCTACCTCACCTAAACTACCCTAATCTATCACATTGTGTCCCCTGGTCCCCTTAAACCCTAAGTGATGCATAGTGAGGCTGAGGAGAGGAGAGAGCAAGCTAGGGCATGGCCATGCCGGCCATGTCCCCGAGCCCGACCACCTCCACCTCTCTCCCTTCCTTCCCCAACCTGGCCACCCTGCCGTTGCTCGCCACCGTGCCACCCTAGCGCCGCCTAGCACCGCCCTGGTCGAGGAGGAGCTCGACAACGCCCGGACGACACGCGCCCAAAATCGCCAGCATGCCGCTCGCGTCGCGACACTGCGCGCCGTGGACACGCACTGGACACGCGCCGCGCCACCACCTCGCGCTTGCCCTGGCCCCGCTTGCTAGCCGTTGAGCATCACCACGCCACCACGACGCCGCCAGACATGGCCACGACCAGACCCTGGACCGCCGCCGCCGTAGATGGGGAAGAAGATCCCGCCACTGCCGCGACATGCCTGGAAGCAATGCGACCCAACCAGGCCCTCCCCGACCAAGCTGTCGCCGCCAATAGCATCGCCAGGAACCGTAGAACACTGCCACCACCTCGCCTAGCTCGACCGCTCGCCGGAGAAGCCGCGCCATGGTCGACCACCACCCTGCCCATGCGCTGCTATAAAAGGAGACCTCCCCTTGATGATCCAAGCACACCACCGCACTCCCCACCTCTCACAGCTTCTCAACCACCTCACCACTCATCGGATTCATGCCGGAGCAAGGCCAATCGAGAGCTCGCCGCCGCGGAAGCTCTGCAGCAATCGCCGGTGAACCAGGCCACCTCAGGCGACGCCACCTGTACCTGGAGCTTCGCCGTCGTCCACATCTACCCCGAGCACACTGCCATCCCTCGCTGGAGCCGCCGTATGCCCTCCGACCCCCTACTTCCGCCGCCGCACCGTCGGGTTCTCGTCGGCGACGACGATGAACCACGGCCGTTCGATTGGATTCTAATCCAACGCTCCCCTTTAAAACGTACCGCTTCGGGCGTTATGAGCCACTGACGCCTGGACCCCACCCTGTCAGCGCGCCGCGCGTCTGTGGACCGTGGCTGGGCTGGACTGGGCCGTTTTTATTCGAATCTGGCCCAGTTTCGTTTCCCGCCGGCCTTTTAATTCAAACTAGATTTAATTAATTCAAATAGTTTTGAATACTGCCTCCACTTTGAATTTCAATAGATTCAAATTGGCTAAACCAAATTTAGTGAACTTGATATGGTTGGAAAGCTACTGAAATTATCTAGCCAATGCCACTGGTCCCATGACCAGATTCTTTGTAGAATAAATGTGATAAAAATAATAAGACAGGGACTTTTCCCTATTCACATAATTCTTAAAAATCAACCAAAATAGATATTAAGTTAATTCCAACTCTAATAGCTCACATTTGACTTACACTAATTGTTTATGCCATAAAATGGTGTGGTCACTTTGCATGATCATGCCCTAGTTTAATTAATGGATCATTTGACTAGTTTAACTAGTTGATATTGTCCAAAACTATTAAAACAAATTATGTGAAGTCTTACACTTCCTTTAAACTTGTCTCACATGAATTCATGGGATGTTTGGACCCCTGGTCCCAAACTCTCTTATATGAATTACTTGAGACTTAAATCAAATATAGTGTTATTTAAATAGTGTGAGGTGATCTACCTCATTTAAATCATTTTCCCAAATGATGATGATGAACATTTGACTTAGGTCAATATGAGTTCATACATGATTGTTTGGGAAATTAAATCTTAAGAAGATTTCAATGAGAGGAAATTATTTCTCAAGAACCCTATGGAAACTATCATTTACATATGAAATGCAAAGAAGTGAATTCTATTTAACCCCCACAACCCATGCACCTAAGTAGATTATTTTGTGTGCATAGAATAGTTTGTGTGTTATATGTGATGTATGGAATAGCCATTGAATTAGTGAGTAATTATACTCGTATTCAAATTTAGACGGTAGCACCGGAGAGTACGCCGAAGAAGAAGGTTGCTACCAAGAGGAGGAGGAGGAACAGTTTGAGAACTACCAAGGCAAGCTAATATTCTTGCAAAGTGCAAAGCCCCTTGGGGCAAGGCACCATGTTTCTTATCTTTTCTTATATGAAACCATCCCAAGTTTTTTACTTTACAAGTTTTTACTTGTTTTCTAAATGAGTTATACTTTGATAGTTAACTTTGGTCCATGTACAAGTTGATTACTAGAGTAGTGAGTTAGTCTTCTCCAAGCAAAGCAAGTTAGCACCCCTCATGAATTAGAGCTAGTGCTAATGAATTAAAATTGACTACTCTAGATGGGAACAATGTGAATTTGAAGTGATTTTGAAACCTTGGAATGAAGATGTATTCCATTGAATGATTTTTGAAGGTGAATGTGAACAAGAGAAGATGGTGATTTTTTTATAAAACAATGATGTTGGTTTGAATGCGATACCTTTCCAATTATTAAGTACCCCCACAATACATGATTATGGGTAGGGCTTAACTGGAAGTTTATGCGTCTTAGTATGGGTTCCCTCTGAACACACGTCATAGGGGTTACGCTTGAGGCTGCCTCCGTTGTTGAGAAATGATGTGAAATTGAGGTGAATTGTACGGCCAAGCCTCGTGCGGTTCCCGAGGTTGACGGTTGGTCTTCACCGGGAGGCCAAGCTCATGGGGAGAGGTGCTCATACTAGGATTTGTAAGTGAAAGGTTATGGTTGATGATCCACGTATCGTGTTACGATGATTCGGGGTAATCCCGACGGATGAAATCAAATGTTGTGGCACAAGTGTGCAACCTCTGCAGAGTGTAAACCTATTCGAATAGCCGCGTCCACGGTTACGGACGGTTAGAAAGGCCATACAGTTTCCAATGTCATATCTTTGAAAACGATGTTGAAAGATGATGGTGAAATGACTTGTGGTGAATTGAATTGAAATCACCACTTGAATGGTGGGAATGACACTAATGTTCCCACTTGAGTTAGTTAGCACTTGAATAAGCTTTTCTCAAACTTTGTGAACTAAAACTAGCTTTATGCAAATAAACTAGAGCTTAGCAAACCATACTAGAATGTCTAGCACTTACATTAGTATTAGTTTGCGAGTACTCAATGTACTCACGGCTTTGTCCCTGGCTATTCAAATGGCCAGAGTATGAAGACGATCAAGGAGATGACCAGCGAGGACGCCTACGACAACTAAGCGCCTTCCGACGTCAAGCGTTGGCCTCGTGGACCGAGAGTCCTTGTATCTTACGCTTCCGCTATGTTGAACTATGAACTTGTGTTTGTTCATTGATCGATAGATCAACTATTCGTGTAATATGGATCATGTGATTCCAATTTGTAAGACTTATGGTTTGTAATGAATGATGACTGTGATACTTAACTATTATGCCTCGCAACAACAATATTCCTGGGATTGCGATGTATGACATAATAGGCATTCGGACTTAAAAATCCGGGTGTTGACAATTGTAGCAATCTCTTCTTACCGGCAAGTTTAGGATCTTTATTTAGTTTTCTTACAGCCCAATAAGCTTTGTGCTCTAGTTCTAAAGGTAAATGACAAGCTTTCCCATAAACCATTTTATAAGGTGACATACCCATAGGATTTTTATAAGCAGTTCTATAAGCCCATAGTGCTTCCTTCAATTTACTAGCCCAGTTCTTTCTAGATTTATTAACAGTCTTTTGCAAGATAGATTTAATCTCTCTATTTGATAATTATACTTGCCCACTAGTTTGAGGATGATAAGTGATGTCTACTCACGCTTCTTTTCCTGTAGACCAGAATGTGAGTGCCTTTTACCTTTCCTCCCCGGCAACGGCGCCAGAAAATAGCTTGATGTCTACTCACGCTTCTTTTCATGTAGATAGTGTTGGGCCTCCAAGAGCAGAGGTTTGTAGAACAGCAGCAAGTTTTCCCTTAAGTGGATCACCCAAGGTTTATCGAACTCAGGGAGGAAGAGGTCAAAGATATCCCTCTCAAGCAACCCTGCAATCACGATACAATAAGTCTCTTGTGTCCCCAACACACCCAATACACTTATCAGATGTATAGGTGCACTAGTTCGGCGAAGAGATAGTGAAATACAAGTGGTATGAATGAATATGAGCAGTAGTAACGGTGCCAGAAAATACTTGACTGTCTACGGCGACAGAAAATAGCTTGCTGGCGTGCAGTTGATGGTAGTAATATTGCAGGAAGTAGAGATGCAGTAAAACAGTAAACAAGCGGTGATTGCAGTATTTGGAAACAAGGCCTAGGGATCATACTTTCACTAGTGGACACTCTCAACATTGATCACATAACAGAATAAATAGATAATGCTACACTCTACACTCTCTTGTTGGATGATGAACACCACTAATTGTGTAGGGCTACAAGAGCACCTCAATGCCGGAGTTAACAAGCTCCACAACATTCGATATTCATATTTAAATAACCTTAGAGTGCATGATAGACCAACGCAATTATACCAAGTACTAACATAGCATGCACACTCGTCACCATCAGAGCTATGAAAGGAGGAATAGATCACATCAATACTATCATAGTAATAGTTAACTTCATAATCTACAAGAGATCACAATCATAAACTACGCCAAGTACTACATGATGCACACATCTGTCACCATTACATCATGGAGGAGGAATAGAGTACTTTAATAACATCACTAGAGTAGCACATAGATTAATAGTGATACAAAACTCATATGAATCTCAATCATGTAAGGAAGCTCATGAGATCATTGTATTGAAGTACATGGGAGAGAGATTAACCACATAGCTACCGGTACAACCCTTAGCCTCGAGGGAGAACTACTCCCTCCTCATGGGAGACAGTAGCGGCGATGAAGATGGCGGTGGTGTCAATGGAGATGCCTTCCGGGGGCACTTCCCCGTCCCGGCGGCGTGCCGGAACAGAGACTTCTGTCCCCCAGATCTTGGCTTCGCGATGGCGGCGGCTCTAGAAGGTTTCTTGTACCGTGGCTTATTCATATCGAAGATTTAGGTCAGGGGGCTTCTTATAGGCGAAGAGGCGGAGTCGGAGGGGCCACTGGGCCTCCCCACACTAGGGGGGCGCGCCCCCTGGGCCGCGCCGCCCACACGTGTGGGGCCCCTGTGGCTCCCTCTCGGTCCCCTTTGATTTTCTGGAAGGTTCCGAGAATAATAAGATGTTGGGCATTGATTTCGTCCGATTCCGAGAATATTTCCTTTGTAGGATTTCTGAAACCAAAAACAGAAGAAAACAGCAACTGGCACTTCGGCATCTCGTCAATAGGTTAGTTCCGGAAAACGCATAATAATGACATAAAGTGTGAACAAAACATGTAGGTATTGTCATAAAACAAGCATGGAACATAAGAAATTATAGATACGTTGGAGACGTATCAGCATCCCCAAGCTTAGTTCCTACTCGTCCTCGAGTAGGTAAACGATAAAAGAATAATTTCTGAAGTGACATACTACCAACATAATCTTGATCATACTATTGTAAAGCATATGAGATGAATGAAGTGATTCAAAGCAATGATAAAGACAATGATTAAACAACTGAATCATATAGCAAATACTTTTCATGAATAGTACTTTCAAGACAAGCATCAATAAGTCTTGCATTAGAGTTAACTCATAAAGCAATAAATTCAAAGTAAAGGCATTGAAGCAACACAAAGGAAGATTAAGTTTCAGCGGTTGCTTTCAACTTGTAACATGTATATCTCATGGATATTGTCAACATAAAGTAATATAATAAGTGCAATAAGCAAGTATGTAAGAATCAATGCACAGTTAACACAAGTGTTTGCTTCTTAAGATGGAAAGAAATGGGTAAACTGACTCAACATAAAAGTAGAAGAAAGGCCCTTCGCAGAGGGAAGCATCGATTGCTATATTTGTGCTAGAGATTTTATTTTGAAAACAAGAAACAATTTTGTCAACGGTAGTAATAAAGCATATGCATTATGTAAATTATATCCTACAAGTTGCAAGCCTCATGCATAGATTACCAATAGTGCCCGCACCTTGTCCTAATTAGCTCGGATTAACATGGATTATCATCGCAATACATATGTTTTAACCAAGTGTCGCAAAGGGGTACCTCTATGCCGCTCGTACAAAGGTCTAAGGAGAAAGCTCGCATTGGATTTCTCGCTTTTGATTATTCTCAACTTAGACATCCATACCGGGACAACATAGACAACAGATAATGGACTCCTCTTTAATGCATAAGCATTCAGCAACAAATAATATTCTGATAAGAGATTGAGGATTGTTGTCCAAAACTGAAACTTCCACCATGGATCATGGCTTTAGTTAGCGACCCAATGTTCTTCTCTAGCAATATGCATGCTCAAACCATTCAACTCATGGTAAATCGCCCTTACTTCAGACAAGACGAACATGCATAGCAACTCACATGATATTCAACAAAGTGTTGATGGCGTCCCCAAGAACATGGTTATCGCTCAACAAACAACTTAATAAGAAATAAGATACATAAGTACATATTCAATACCACAATAGTTTTTAAGCTATTTGTCCCATGAGCTATATATTGCAAAGACAAAGAATGGAATTTTAAAGGTAGCACTCAAGCAATTTACTTTGGAATGGCAGAGAAATACCATGTAGTAGGTAGGTATGGTGGACACAAATGGCATAGTTTTTGGCTCAAGGATTTTGGATGCATGAGAAGTAATCCCTCTCAATACAAGGATTAGGCTAGCAAGGTTGTTTGAAGCAAACACAAGTATGAACCAGTACAGCAAAACTTACATAAGAACATATTGCAAGCATTATAAGACTCTACACTGTCCTCCTTGTTGTTCAAACACCTTTACCAGAAAATATCTAGACCTTAGAGAGACCAATCATGCAAACCAAAGTTTAGCAAGCCCTATGTAGTTCTTCATTAATAGGTGAAAGGTATATGATGCAAGAGCTTAAACATAATCTATATGAGCACAACAATTGCCAAGTACCAATTACCACATGTAGCATTTTCTGTTTCCAACCATATAACAATTAATGAAGCAGTTTCAACCTTCGCCATGAACATTAAAAGCTAAGAACACATGTGTTCATATGAACCAGCGGAGCGTGTCTCTCTCCCACACAAGCATGAATTTATTCAAACAAAACAAAAATAAAAACAAACAGACGCTCCAAGTAAAGTACATAAGATGTGACCGAATAAAAATATAGTTTCAAGAGAAGAAACCTGATAAATTGTTGATGAAGAAGGGGATGCCTTGGGAATCCCCAAGCTTAGACGCTTGAGTCTTCTTGAAATATGCAGGGATGAACCACGGGGGCATCCCCAAACTTAGACCTTTCACTCTTCTTAATCGTATATCATCCTCTTCTCTTGACCCTTGAAAACTTCCTCCACACCAAACTCAAAACAAACTCATTAGAGGGTTAGTGCATAATCAAAAATTCACATGTTCAGAGGTGACACAATCATTCTTAACACTTCTGGACATTGCCCAAGGCTACTGGAAGTCAATGGAACAAAGAAATCCATCCAACATAGCAAAAGAAGCAATGCGAAATAAAAGGCAGAATCTGTCAAAACAGAACAGTCCGTAAAGAAGAATTTTTTAGAGGCACCAGACTTGCTCAGATGAAAATGCTCAAATTGAATGAAAGTTTAGTACATATCTGAGGATCACACACAAAAATTGGCAGATTTTTATGAGTTACCTACAGAGAACCCTGCCCAAATTTGTGATGTACGTAAATCTGTTTCTCGCTGCAGAATCGAAATCTAGTATCAGCCTTGCTATCAAAGACTTTTTACTTGGCACAACAATGCAATAAAATAAAGATAAGGAGAGGTTTCTACAGTAGTAACAACTTCCAAGACACAAATATAAAACAAAATTACTGTAGTAAAATAAAAACATGGGTTATCTCCCAAGAAGTGCTTTCTTTATAGCCATTAAGATGGGCTCAGCAATTTTAATGATGCACTCGCAAGAAATAGTAGTTGAAGCAAAAGAGAGCATCAAGAAGCAAATTCAAAACACATTTAAGTCTAACCCACTTCCTATGCATAGGAATCTTGTAAATAAACAAATTCATGAAGCATAATGCAACAAGCATAGAAAGACTAGACAAGCGCAACTTCAAGATTTTCAGCATATAGAGAGGTGTTTTAGTAACATGAAAATTTCTACACCCATATTTTCCTCTCTCATAAAGATTTTCAGTAGCATCATGAACAAACTCAACAATATAACTATCAAATGAAACATTCTTATCATGAGTCTCATGCATAAAATATTACTCTCCACATAAGCATAATCAATTTTATTAGTACTAGTGGGAGCAAATTCATCAAAGTAGCTATCATTATTATTCTCATCATCAAATATAGGAGGCATATTGTAATCATAATTAAATTTACTCTCCATAGTAGGTGGCACCAAAAGACCACTATCATTATAATCATCATAAATAGGAGGAAAAGTATCATCAAAGAAAATTTTCTCCTCAATGCTTGGGGGACTAAAAATATCATGATCATCAAAACCAGCTTCCCCAAGCTTAGAATTTTCCATATCATTAGCAATAATGGTGTTCAAAGCGTTCATACTAATAACATTGCCATTAGCATGCAAATAAGGTTCCATAGGTTTTTTAATCTTTGCAACACACCATTTATGTCTTAACTCAGGAAATAGATTAAAAAGCTCATAGTTGCTTTCCATTATGCCTTACTAGTGTTTAACAAGAAACAAAAAGATGCAATTGCAGGATCTAAAGGAAATAGCTTCGAGCACTTACAACAGCAACAGAAAATAACTTAGTTACCTGGGACCAGAATGTGAGTGCCTTTTACCTTTCCTCCCCGGCAACGGCGCCGTAAAAATAGCTTGATGTCTACTCACGCTTCTTTTCATGTAGATAGTGTTGGGCCTCCAAGAGCAGAGGTTTGTAGAACAGCAGCAAGTTTTCCCTTAAGTGGATCACCCAAGGTTTATCGAACTCAGGGAGGAAGAGGTCAAAGATATCCCTCTCAAGCAACCCTGCAATCACGATACAGTAAGTCGGAGGGGCCACTGGGCCTCCTCACACTAGGGGGGCGCGCCCCCCTGGGCCGCGCCGCCCACACGTGTGGGGCCCCCAGGGCTCCCCTCTGGTCCCCCTTTGATTTTCTGGAAGGTTCCGAGAAAAATAAGATGTTGGGCATTGATTTCGTCCGATTCCGAGAATATTTTCTTTGTAGGATTTCTGAAACCAAAAACAACAGAAAACAACAACTGGCACTTCGGCATCTCGTAAATAGGTTAGTTCCGGAAAACGCATAATAATGACATAAAGTGTGAACAAAACATGTAGGTATTGTCATAAAACAAGCATGGAACATAAGAAATTATAGATACGTTGGAGACATATCAATAAGCGGAAGCAATCTATGATTAATACCATATTTAGCAAGAGTTTTTCTAAAACCACCATGAATAAAATGAGAACCTCCATCAGTCATAAGATATCTAGGAACTCCAAATCTAGGAAAAATAATATCTAAAAGCATTCTTAAAGAGGTCTCACCATCAGCACTTTTTGTGGGTATGGCTTCCACCCATTTAGTAACATAATCAACAGCGACAAGTATATGAGTGTTACCTTCTGAAGAGGGGAAAGGACCCATGAAGTCAAATCCCCAACAATCAAATGGTTCAATAACAAGAGTATAATTCATAGGCATTTCATTGCGTCTGGAGATATTACCAACTCTTTGACATTCATCACAAGATAAAATAAACTTTCTTGCATCTTTAAAGAGAGTTGGCCAATAGAAACCTGATTGTAGAACCTTTTGCGCGGTTCTATCTCCGGTGTGATGTCCTCCATAAACACTACCATGACACTTACTCAATATCTCTTGTTTTTCATATTCGGGAACACATCCTCGCATAATACCATCCACTCCTTCTTTATATTGGTGTGGGTCATCCCAAAAATAATGCCTCAAGTCATAAAAGAATTTCCTCCTTTGCTGAGCTGAAAAGGTTGGAGGCAAGTACTTCAAACAATAAAGTTAGCATAATCAAGCATACCAAGGACTATCTCGCGAGTTCACCTTTATTATAGCCAATTGTTCATTTGGAAAACTATCATTAACAGAACAGGATCATAAGCAATATTTTCCAATCTAGATAAGTTATCAGAACAATGATTATCAAGCACCTTTCCTATCTATAATATGTAAATCAAATTCTTGCAAAAGAAGCACCCATCTAATAAGCCTTGGCTTAGCATCTTTCTTTTCCATAAGGTACCTAATTGCAGCATGATCAGTATGAATTGTGACTTTTGAATCAACAATATAAGGTCTAAACTTGTCACAAGCAAAGACTACAGCTAATAATTCTTTTTTAGTTGTAGCATAATTTCTTTGAGCAGCATCAAGAGTTTTACTAGCATAATGAATAACCTTTAATTTTTTATCTACTCGCTGTCCAAGGACAGCACCTACAAAGAAAATCACTAGCATCACACATGATTTCAAAAGGTAAGTTCCAATCAGGAGGTTCAACTACAGGAGCAGTTGTCAAGGCTTTCTTTAGAGTTTCAAAAGCTTCCTTACAATCATCATCAAAAACAAAAGGTACATCCTTTTGAAGAAGATTAGTAAGAGGCTTTGAAATCTTAGAGAAGTCTTTAATAAATCTCCTATAAAACCCAAAGCATGACCAAGAACACTACGAATACCTTTAACATCCCTAGGATAGGGCATCTTCTCAATTGCTTCAACTTTAGCTCTATCAACTTCAATACCTCTCTCAGAAATTTTATGTCCCAATATAATTCCTTCGTTAACCATAAAGTGGCATTCCTCCCAATTAAGAACAAGGTTAGTTTCTTCACATCTCTGCAAAACTTTATCAAGGTTTCGCAAGCAATTATCAAAAGAATTTCCATAGATAGAAAAATCATCCATGAATACCTCTACAATCTTTTCACAAAAGCCATGAAAAATAGCAGCCATGCATCTTTGAAAAGTAGCAGGAGCATTACATAAAACAAAAGGCATACGCCTATAAGCATAAGTTCCATAGGGACAAGTGAATGTGGTTTTCTCTTGATCTTTAGTTTTAACAGCAATTTGTGAAAACCCATAATAACCATCAAGAAAGCAAAAATGAGTATTTTTAGACAACCTTTCTAACATTTGATCAATAAAAGGTAAAGGGTAATGATCTTTCTTAGTAACTTTATTAACTTTTCGATAATCAATGCACATTCTATACCCTACAACTACTCTTTGAGGGATGAGCTCATCATTATCATTAGGCACAACAGCTTATTCCTCCTTTCTTAGGAACACAATGCACAGGACTAACCCATCTACTATCAGCAATAGGATATATAATAGCAGCTTCAAGAAGTTTTAATACCTCATTCCTTACCACATCCTTCATCTTAGGAATTAGACGACGCCGATGTTCAACAACAGCTTTGCATCATCTTCCATGTTGATGGCATGTTGGCAAATAGAGGGAGAAATCCCCTTCAAGTCATCAAGAGTGTAGCCAATAGCTCCTAGGTGTTTCTTCAATATTTCCAATAACCTTTCTTCCTCAAAATCTGAAAGCTTAGAACTAATAATAACATGATATGTTTTCTTATCATCAATATGAGCATATTTAAGATTATCAGGCAACGGTTTTAAATCAAAAACGAGATCTTCCTTTGGTGGTGGTATTGTACCTAGATCTTCAACCGGCAAGTCATGTTTAAGAATAGGTTGACGAAGGAAAATTTCATCAAGCTCATTCCTTTCTTCCCTAAAGACTTCACTCTCACTATCCTCCAAATATTGCCGCCAAAGGATTATTAGGAGCAAGAGCAATAGATGCACACTGTTCAATTCTAAAATCATTATTAGGCAAATCAGCTTTATAAGGAGTTTTGGCAAATTTAGAGAAATTAAACTCATAAGATTCACTAGCAAATTTAGTCACAATTTTCTCCTTCTTGCAATCTATAACAACTCCACAAGTATTTAGAAAAGGTCTACCAAAAATAATAGGACAAGACTTAGTAGCAGCAGAACCAAGTACCAAAAAGTCAGCAGGATATTTAATCTTACCACATAGAACTTCCACATCTCGAACAATACCAATAGAAGAGATGGTTTCTCTATTAGCTAGCCGAATAACCACATCAATATCCTCAAGTTCACAAGAACCAATTTCATGCATGATTTCCGTGTAAAGCTCATAAGGAATGACACTAATACTTGCACCAATGTCGCATAAACCGTAATAACAATGATCACCAATTCTAACAGACATAGGAACACTGGCTTTCCTAGACTTATTAGGATGTGAAACAATATTAGAAGCATCTTCACAGAAAATAATATGACCATCTTCTACATTTTCAGTCACAAGATCTTTAACTATTGCAATAGCAGAGTTCAACCTTTATTTGCTCTTCAGTGTTCTATAGGTTTCTTTTCACTTTTATTAACCGCACTAGTTATAACAGAATACTCCTTCATTTTAGCAGGGAAAGGAGTTTTTTCAATATAAGCTTCAGGAAGAATATGATCAACAGTTTCAATTTCAACACATTTATCTATAGGTGAATCAGTTTTATCTTTGTAAGGTTCATGATACTTATCAAAATTCTTCCTAGGCAATTCAAAATGAGAGGCAAAAGCTTTATAAAAATTTGCAACAACTTGAGAATCAAGACCATAAGTAGCACTCATATTACGAAATTTATCAAGATCCATAAAAGTTTCAATGCATTCATAATCATAATTTATACCTGACTCTCTATCTTTGTCGTTCTCCCATCCTTCAAGTATTCTCCCGAATCCGATCAAGAAGGTCCCATTTAAACTCTTCTTTGTTGCGTGTAAATGATCCAGAACAAGTAGTATCCAACAAGGTTTTATCTTGAAAAGAAAGTCTTGCATAGAAATTATCAATGATGCTATTACCAGGAAGCTCATGAATGGGGCATTTGAGCATTAAAGACTTCAATCTCCCCCATGCTTGGGCAATACTCTTGATATGTCCATTTGGCATCACTATTTTATATCATAATTTACTGTTATTCATTGATATATTTCATATTTAGAGGTGATACTTATGTTATTTCATCTATTTTGCATGTTTCATGATTATTGGAGGATCATTCACCGGAGTCAGGATTCTGCTGGAAAAAGCACCGTCGGAATGCAATATTTCTGAAGATCAACAATTGACGGAAATTACACCGAAGATCTTATTTTTCCCGAAGATGAAGCCAGCCAAAAGGAGGAGCCGAGGAGGGCCGCCATGGCCCCCCATAGGCCAGCGCGGGCCCTGGCCTAGCCGCGCCGCCTTGTGGGGAGGGGGCCCACAGCCCCTTTCGGCCGCCTCTCCTTCGCGTACTTCTTCTCCCCGAAAACCTAAGCTCCAGAGAATAATCGTGAAGAGACACAGCCGCCTCTGCGGGGCGGAAAACACCAGAGAGAAAGAGCTCTCCGGCAGGCTGAAATCCGCCGGGGAAATTCCCTCCCGGAGGGGGAAATCGACGCCATCGTCACCGCCATCGAGCTGGACTTCATTGGGATCATCATCACCATCATCTCCACCACCGTCACCGTCATATCCACCGCTGCACCTCGTCACCGCTATAACATCTAGGGTTGAATCTTGATTGTTTGATAGGGGAAACTCTCCCGGTATTGATTACTCCTTGTTATTGATGCTATTGAGTGAAACTATTGAACCAAGGTTTATGTTCAGATTGTTATTCATCGTCATATCACCTCTGATCATGTTCCATATGATGTCTCGTGAGTAGTTCGTTTAGTTCTTGAGGACATGGGTGAAGTCTAAATGTTAGTAGTGAACTATGATTGAGTAATATTCAATGGTTTGATATTCAAGTTGTGGTGTTATTCTTCTAGTGGTGTCATGTGAACGTCGACTACATGATACTTCACCTTTATGGGCCTAGGGGAATACATCTTGTATTCTTTTGCTAATTGTGGGGTTGCCGGAGTGACAACAACCTGAACCCCCGTTGGTATATCGATGCAGGAGGGATAGGAGGATCTCGCAGTTTAAGGCCGTGGTTAGATTTATCTTAATTACTTTCTTGTATTTGCGGATGCTTGCAAGGGGTATAATCACAAGTATGTATTAGTCCTAGGAAGGGCGGTGCATTAGCATAGTTTCACCCACACAACACTTATCAAAACAATGAAGATTAATCAACTATATGAAGCGAAAGCACTAGACTAAATTCCCGTGTGTCCTCAAGAACGTTTGGTCATTATAAGTAAACAAACCGGCTTGTCCTTTGTGCTAAAAAGGATTGGACCACTCGCTGCAATTATTACTCTCGTATTTTACTTACTTGTACTTTATTTATCTGCTATATCAAAATCCCCTGAATACTTGTTTGTGAGCATTTACAGTGAATCCTTCATCAAAACTGCTTGTCAACACCTTCTGCTCCTCGTTGGGTTCGACACTCTTATTTATCGAAAGTACTGCGATACACCCCCTATACTTGTGGGTCATCAAGACTATTTTCTCGGCGCCGTTCCCGGGAGTGAAGCGCTATTGGTAAGTGGAATTGGTAAGGGAAACTTTTACCGTACGTGCTGATTTTATTTCGCCGCTCGCTATAATTCATTATGGAGAGATCTTCTCTTGAATTTCTATTTGGGAAATCTACTACTACTGCAAAGGTAGTGGATGAGGCGCAGGGTGAGAAAGAGGTTCCATACAAAATACCTATGAAAATTATTGAACGTGTTGTGGATAACCGCTATGAAGGGGATGGAACTCGTCCATCCTGGAGATCATTTACTGTTTTTACATGAATTATGCGGGTTATTCAAATGTGCAGGTATTGCTATGGATGAAGTTAGGAAGAAACTATTCTCTATATCGCTGTCTGGTAAAGCGGCGCATTGGTATAAATTACTGAAGAATGGGGATTCTCTTGATTGGAATGATATTGTGCCTTTATTTTATTCTAAATTCTATCCTCCAAGTGAAATTCACAAAGACCGGAACCTCATATATAATTTCTGGCCTCATGATGGAGAGAGTATTGCCCAAGCATGGGGGAGATTGAAGTCTTTAATGCTCAAATGCCCCATTCATGAGCTTGCTGCTAATATCATCATTGATAATTTCTATGCAAGACTTTCTTTTCAAGATAAAACCTTGCTGGATACTACTTGTTCTGGATCATTTACACGCAACAAAGAAGAGTTTAAAAGGGACCTTCTTGATCGGATTCAGGAGAATACTGAAGGATGGGAGAACGACAAAGATAGAGAGTCAGGTATAAATTATGATTACAAATGCATTGAAATTTTTATAGATACTGATAAATTTCGTAATATGAGTGCTACTTATGGTCTTGACCCTCAAGTTGTTGCATTTTTTTATAAAGCTTTTGCCTCTCATTTTGAATTGCCTAGGAAGAATTTTGATAAGTATGATGAACCGTACAAAGATAAAACTGATTCATCTGTAAATAAATGTGTTGTAATTGAAACTGTTGATCATGTTCTTCCTGAAGCTTATATTGAAAAAAATCCTTTCCCTGTTAAAATGAAGGAGTATTCTGTTATAACTAGTGCGGTTAATAAAAGTGCAAAGAAACCTATAGAACCTAAAGAGCAAATAAAGGTTGAACCTGCTATTGCAATAGTTAAAGATCTTGTGACTGAAAATGTAGAAGATGGTCATATTATTTTCTGTGAAGATGCTTCTAATATTGTTGTATCGCGCATAGCAACTTGTGCTAGCTGACCAACTGTGGTATGGCCTGGGTATCTCTGCCGCATCAAGGGTAGTAGCTGCTTGCCAACCGCTCCTGCCGCAACCTTCTCAAACATCACAAACTCAGTTTCACCTGTGGCATCAGCCGCAAAGAAAGATATACAGTACCTAAAAAGCATGGATCGAACCATAACCAACTGGCAGTAAAAGCAAATCAAAATGAATAGCCAAACAACATGAAATTTACGCTAAGCCAGCATCAACAGAAGTGCAGTCTTTGCCAGAGCACTGGAACTGATATCCGTCATGCCTAGCAGATTTACGGCAGACGGAACACGAAGCAAACCACCAACGCTGGTCAGGACCAAGCCTATCAACAGTGACAATGCAGATGAATTTTTTCTCCTGCAGACATAGTTTAACATCAATTAGAAACATATGGGAGCAGCAAATACACCGTCCTAAAGAGATCCATTCGAGATATAGTTGACTCACCATATCAACGAATGGATCAGCATCGTTTAGCGCTTCTGTGGTCTTCTCAATAGGAGCCTCGAACACACGAGGTATGATGGCACCTGGCCCTATAGGAACATAGGCAGCCAAAGGAACAAACTGCAGTCCAAGCCTATTTCTAGGGAAAAGCATAGGTAAGTACAAAGTAAATGGAGAGAAGGGCAGTAGAATTTGAGGATATTTCAGCAGAACAAACCTTTCATGGAACATATTAATATCAGGTATGTCCTCATCAATGTACCAGTGACAGGCAGAACCACCGCTTAAGCTTTTGACACCTGGAACAGACTTTTAGATCAGCAAATGACCAACCAATGACCGTGAATGCGCAAAGCAAACGATTATGTATGTATATATACAAGGAAAGAAAAGAAAAGACTGACAATGTAATGGTAAGAAGGCCCAGAAATACATGTGCAGTAGAAAGCATAAGGTAGTAGAAACAGATGAACTCCAAAGAAACAATGAACTGCTCACCATGAGAAGTCTTTGATAGTGTTCCCACAAAGATAGCAATGACAGGCTCTTTCTCACCCATGGCACGAACTGCTTCCGCATCAAACTCGAGCCCACGATCACCCCAGAGAACAAGCCTAAGCTCCTTGCCCCTGATAATCACATGTAAGGAAATAATTAGGCATATGCATCTTCAAGAAAAGGCACATAGAAGATTTAAAAGAGCTAGCAGCTGCCAGAACCTACATGATGTCCTTCAATATAATAGTCCTGGTGTTAGAAGCAGTTGTTTGGTACATCGACTGAATAGGGACTATGTCAGAAACCATGTCGATCTTTCCAATGACATCTGCAGCAACACAGTTCATAAATCGTAAGATAGGTATACAAGTCAAACAGAAGCAATCCAATGCAAAATAAATACACAGCGAACCAAGCAAAACTAACCAATGAAGCGCGCAGGACGGCCAATTGGATCTGGGATATCCGAAAACGCAGTTATGGTGTATGTGCAGAATGGGTAGGTATCTGCCAAGCCCGGCACCTCTTCAACTGTGGTATACCTTGTGAACTGAACCATAAATGGGCTCTCGACGGGCCTGAAGGCCGTCTTTGGCTGAGCACACATGAATTTCCTTATAACAAAGACCTTTCCTTCCTCCAGCACATCCTTTAGCCGTTCCGACGTGGCTGGAGGGAGCTGGCCGTACATATGGTTTCCCTGAAGAAGCATCAACAGATTTATAATGAGCACAAAAAACGAAGGAGCTGCAAAACTATAACACCCACCTCTATGTCAAGCAGAACCAGATCAGTGTGCTGAATAGCACCTACATCAGTCCCTCCACGATAATGCCACATGCGAGAAACAAGAACACGGATTGTCCACTGGTTGCTATCACTATGGATCTCAGAAAGGAGGTTGAACGCCATCTGAAACAACACGACAAAGATATTTAGGATAGCAAATAGTTAGGGACACACAAAGCATACCAAGTAAGCTCAAACAAAGATAAACCAAACATGGAACAAAATAGGCACAATCATACAAGCATCACCTTCTGGGAAACCCAATCAGCCAATGAACATCCATTTGCAAAATAGTGTGCACAAATTACTATAGAAAAAACATGTACCCATAAATAGCCTAAACAAGGAAGTGAAACAGGCTGTATATACCGCAGTGGCAAAAGCATACTTCAAAAAGTTAAAACCAGGAGATCAAAAGCCCGCGCAGAACCAGAGCATATATATTATAACTACCTAATACTAAGCAAGATCACTTGCCTACGAGCGACTGGAAAATTTCAGAGAACACAATGTTTCTGGTTTCAGAACCAGACGTGCCATCCTCATTCTCAATCAATATCCGCAGAGCCTTTCTTGAGGTCACACGAGACACAGCCACGTAAAACTGCCCATGGGTGAATACAGGAGTTTTTAGATACAAGCCAATGGCTGCAAGAGTTTGGCCCTAGCTCTTATTAATTGTCATTGCATAGCAAATTCTAATAGGAAACTGGCGTCGATGTAAAGTAAACGGCCATCTGGGATCTTTAGTTGTGAGGGATATCCTTGGTATGTAGACAACATCTCCAACATTAGAGCCAGTCATTACAATGGCCTTGATACGCGTACAGCACGCGTCCGTTGGGAACCCCAAGAGGAAGGTGTGATGCGTACAGCGGCAAGTTTTCCCTCAGTAAGAAACCAAGGTTTATCGAACCAGTAGGAGCCAAGAAGCACATTGAAGGTTGATGGCGACGAGATGTAGTGCGGCGCAACACCAGGGATTCCGGCGCCAACATGGAACCTGCACAACACAACCAAAGTACTTTGCCCCAACGAAACAGTGAGGTTGTCAATCTCACCGGCTTGCTGTAACAAAGGATTAGATGTATAGTGTGGATGATGATTGTTTGCGGAAAACAGTAGAACAAGTATTGCGGTAGATTGTATTCGATGTAAAAGAATGGACCGGGGTCCACGACTCACTAGAGGTGTCTCTCCCATAAGATAAATAGCATGTTGGGTGAACAAATTACAGCTTGGGCAATTGACAAATAGAGAGGGCATGACAATGCACATACATGATATGATGAGTATAGTGAGATTTAATTGGGCATTACGACAAAGTACATAGACCGCTATCCAAGCATGCATCTATGCCTAAAAAGTCCACCTTCAGGTTATCATCCGAACCCCTTCCAAGTATTAAGTTGAAAACAACAGACAATTGCATTAAGTATGGTGCGTAATGTAATCAATAACTACATCCTCGGACATAGCATCAATGTTTTATCCCTAGTGGCAACAGCACATCCACAGCCTTAGGGGTTTCTGTCACTCCCCCAGATTCAATGGAGGCATGAACCCACTATCGAGCATAAATACTCCCTCTTGGAGTTAAGAGTAAAAACTTGGCCAGAGCCTCTACTAATAACGGAGAGCATGCAAGATCATAAACAACACATAGATAATAGATTGATAATCAACATAACATAGTATTCTCTATCCATCGGATCCCAACAAACACAACATATAGCATTATAGATAGATGATCTTGATCATGTTAGGCAGCTCACAAGACCCGACAATGAAGCATAATGAGGAGAAGACAACCATCTAGCTACCTCTATGGACCCATAGTCCAGGGGTGAACTACTCACTCATCACTCTGGAGGCGACCATGGCGGTGAAGAGTCCTCCGGGAGATGATTCCCCTCTCCGGCAGGGTGCCGGAGGCGATCTCCTGAATCCCCCGAGATGGGATTGGCGGCGGCGGCGTCTCTGGAAGGTTTTCCGTATCGTCGCTCTCGGTCCTGGGGTATTCGCGACGAAGACTATATGTAGGCGGAAGGGCAGGTCAGGGGGCCGCACGGGGGCCCCACACACTAGGGCCACGCGGGCCCCCCTTGGGCCGCGCCGCCCTACTGTGGCGGCGCCCCGTGGCCCCACTTCGTCTCCTCTTCGGTCTTCTGGAAGCTTCGTGGCAAAATAGGCCCTCGGGCGTTGATTTCGTCCAATTCCGAGAATATTTCCTTACTAGGATTTCGAAACCAAAAACAGCAGAAAACAAGAATCGGCTCTTCGGCATCTCGTTAATAGGTTAGTGCCGGAAAATGCATAAATATGACATAAAGTATGCATAAAACATGTAGATATCATCAATAATGTGGCATGGAACATAAGAAATTATCGATACGTCGGAGACATATCAGGCCTCGATGACTTTCTCAGCAAGCCTAGTTGCAATAAGACGTGTACCATTACATAAACCTGTTGCCTGGCTTATATTTCTAAGAAGCATAATGGGAACACCTCTTTTAAGAATGAGTTTATGATACGGGAAGTTATTGACCTTGATAGTATTCAGAACCTCAAGAGGATAAAAAATATCTATGTTACGGATTCCATCGGCGGCATTTCCTGTTGAGTCACAACTTAAGTACTCTCTCTCCTCACCAGGCACCATAGAAAGGACATGCTTGTTGACATCTTCGGCTATCTCATTAGTTGGAGTTAGGATAGCTCTTTCTTTTAAATAGTTAGGATCAGAGTACCTTGTAGAGAAATCTACGTACACAGACTCAACAATAGTAGCTATCTTATCACCATCAGTATGCACTAAATGTTCATTAGGGATCGTAATCCAGGTTGGGTCAGATTCGCCCTGCCTTGCCACGGCAGGGACCGTACCATCTCCAACACTCAGAACCCAATCAGCAAAGGCGGCTGCTTCGGCCTGCACATTAGCATCTGTGGTCTGAACAGCCAGACGCTGATTAATAGTAAGGTGAAGAACCGTAATATGACCCCATAGAAGAGAATTAGTAATAGCAGCATCAACAACTTGCGAACGTGTGCCACCCTCAACCACCGGTAAGATCTGTCTAAGATCACCACCCAAAACCACCACCTTCACGCCAAACGGTTCATCAGCCAGCAATGGATCATTGGCAGACAGAACATCACGCAAGCTCCGGTCAAGTGCCTCAAAGCATTTTCTATGAGTCATTAAAGCCTCATCCCAGATAATAAGGGACGCGGCCTCAATCAAAAAGGAAAGCATAGTACCTCTCCGAATGTCACAAACCCCATTGTTGTCTAGGTCAATAGGAATCTTAAATCTAGAATGAGCTATTCTACCACCAGGCAACAGAAGAGACGCAACACCCGAAGATGCAACAGTTAAAACAATTCTCTTGTACCCCCTGAGGTAGGCAACTAATGCATTCCAAAGAAAAGTCTTTCTAGTGCCACCCTGCCCTGACACAAAAAACAACCCAGGTTTACCATCCCGCACCTTATCTACAATAGATTTAAATGCAACTTTCTGATCCTCATTAAGCTACTGCTGCATAGCCTCAGCAGTTTTAATGAGCGTTTCACAGTCTTGAGAAAGCTCATCACTGATCATGTTATTTACATTCGAATCATTATCATAGACAGTTTTCAGAGGCAAGGCATGATCTAAAATACTACAGCCGTTCTTAGCAAAGACAACAGCCAATTCGTCCAGAAGCATGTTTCTTAGTTCAGCGATAGGGACAGTATAGGAAGCATCATGAAGAGAACAACACATCCTATGTTGGATGTCTTCAGCCAAATAGGTCCAATACTTTTCAAAGAAAACATTTTCGTCAAGAACACCACAGTAAATGACCATAGTAACAAACAGCTGTCGTAACTGGTTCCCCATACCCCATTTCAAAGCCTCATCAAAAGCACAGTACCACTCACTATCATCACCTAGCAGCCCCCTGGCAGCACATGCATCCTTGAACGATTCATACACAGTACCATTATAAGTCCTAACATCAGCATAGCACTTTGCGCCTTTCACAAGCATCAACAACATTCTAAGATAATAAAGCTCGCCGGTAGAAGGATGAACATAATACACCCTTCTAATCTTGTCACTCCGTTTTCTCCGCACCCAACTTTTAGTTTCTGCTACCCAAGACCATTTTGTTGGAAAATCACAGTAAGTTAAAGATCGAGCACTTGCATATTTGACATTAGCAGCAAACCACTCAGTGAGCATAGTTTTTTGTAACAGGCTATTGTTAACAAGTGCAGGCAGGTTAGACAATGCGCGAAATCGCACAACATGTTTACCCAACAGATGCACAACAAGCCTTTCAACAGAAGGATGCTTGCTATGTATATCATACCCATAACACCTCCAAAAAGAATCATAGGCACAGATATAACGACATGCTCGATACTCCTCAATCTCATCTATGTCACCAGTTTCTGGATCACCGGGGTTTTTTATCCTTTCAAATAGAGTTTTTGAATAGTCAGGCCCCTTAGTAACATACTTGTAAAGATACTTTATGACATGTGTTTTGTTACACCACTCAACATTTAAATGAGCCTGAAATATTTTTATCAGCATCATGTTGTAAGGAACAACATGCCTATTGTCTAGTCTGACTTTATTTTTCATGACAAAACAGCCATTGTCTCGACGCCTATAAACAGGAAAACCAGATTCATCAATGGATGTCTCATCCTGAAATGATTTAGGAAACTTCTTTGAGCATACCCCGTCTTTCATGCAAGGGCATTTAGGATTATCTTCCCCACAAGGGCCATGCATCATGAACTCGACAACAAGAGCATACCCAAGAGGATCCTCTACAGGGTCAGGAATCTCCGCAGAGATAAAAGAGTCAATCAAAGCAGGGGTTACCTCACCCCGCTTTTCTTTATCTTGCCAAACAAGTATGTGTGCATGAGGCAACCCCCTTTTCTGGAACTCAACGGTGTGCAAAACTGAAAACAGAGTAAGCAAGTTACAACATGAACCTACACTCAAAAGAACAGAATAAGGACAAGATACAAATGAAGAGACATCTGAATTACCCGTGACGGTCTTGCCAAACGCTTTTCCACTCCTAATAGAAGCGAGGTACTCCGGAAGCTTCATATGGTAGACCCTAACCGTAATATCAGCTCGATTGTGTGGCTTTTGCCCAGGTTCAACAGAGAGAGCCTCGGCGATTTCAGGCCATTTAGGATTGCACGTGAAAGTGGTGAAAATATCAGGACAACCATGAACACGAGAGATAGCAACCGCATCCTGAAAATTTTCTACCATGTAGCGTCGTCCGCCGGTGTAAGAGGAGGGTAGGATTTTTTTTTGCCAACAGAGCTCCCGTCCATACGCCCCTCCCCAACTGCGTCTACAAGACCTTGCAAACTCTCGGCTCTTAAGTCATCATTGCTTAACTGAATAAAATGCAATCTAGCCTCATCTATATAAGCACGGGAATCTACGACAGCCCGATCAGACAGCATGCCACATGATAGGTAGGGGTTGTATTGTCCTTCTTTATAGTGTGAACAAAAGCAATAAAAGTCATGCATTGTCATTTTGTGCTTTTTTTTAGGGTCCAAATTATCTGCTCCAATGTACTTAACACCCAGCTGAAACCCACGCTCGCCATACGGAAACAACAGAGGATACTGCAAAGACATATAAGCAGGATGCAAAGAAGAAATTCGTTGCAAACCAGAACCTCTACCACGGATAATGATATCACGCTTAGGAGCCTCCGGCGTCAGCTCACCAAATACTAAGCATGCAAGTTCATCCGTAGAAGGAAGATTAAACTGGGGGCCATCTAACTCTCCAGGAGCAACAATACGGATAGAAACATCAGCGAACTCATTTTCTGCTAGGACCTGTTTAGCCATGCGAAATTGTTTTACAAGTGAATTATGAGTGTTAAGCATGATCTCAAGACCCTTCACAATGCCCTTATCTAAACCACCATCGAGTTTATCATCCTTATTTAATGCCTGGATTCTGTTATCAGCCTCATCCCCTCCATGATATATGTATAGCTCAGCATATTTAGGAGTTTTACCTTCCTCAGGCAAAAGCGATCCAATCCGATGACAGATGTTACCACATATTTTGAAAACATTTGGACCCCCACCACTGCTTACGGAACGATCAATGGTTGCTCCCATGGAGGTAAAAGCAAACAAACAGTTGTATTGCCGTATTTTTTCAATAAATGCTTTGCTACGCGTAGGGCCATCGAAATCAACAAGAGCCTGAAGGAACTCAGGTGGCTTCTTGGCAGGTGGAATAAAGACTTTCCCACCCTTGCAGCAGTTGTTATAGACAACACGCCTCTCGGTGATTGCAGACGCGGACTTCACCCTTTCCTGGTACCAGAAGCTCGCCTTACATCGACCACACCGATAGTATGGGCCTCCATAAAAAAGACCTATCTCTGTAGCTAGCTACACATTTGACTGGGTTTAGAAACAACCACACGAAAACACAATAACAAGTAAGAGGGGCAGCACAAACTACTGAAGACTTCTTTTACCTTTTAAGATATCAGCCTCTTCCAACGTAAAGCCAACCCACAAAGGTTCTAGGGGAGAAGTAAAGCGAGCATCTGTACCAAACAAGGACATATAAAATCTAACACAAGAAACAACCAGAGACCAAGCCGAACTTAACGAGTAAAATGGTGTAAAGTAAACAATCACCTGGTATACGACCACATTGCCTATCATGTATAATCTTGCGCCTTTTCCGGTTTCTAGTAGCAACCTCTGGACTAACAACCGGGAAGAAACCGTCCCCTATAGGAAAACCAACAAAACCATGCACACATAGCAATCAAGACCCTGCAACAAAAGGAACCTAGGACCACCCAAAAGAGAACCCAAAAGAGCGTACATTTCCTTTTTGGAAGGCCTGCAGAGACAAACCCAACAAGCACCGGCCGCAGCGGCTGCGGCACCAAGGCTCTATGGCGCCTACGGACGCTAGTTCGAACATCAGTGGTAGCAGACACCCGCGGTGGTCTTGCACGAACAACACGAGGGCCAGCCATGCATGCGGCAGGAACACATAGGCACAAGCAAGCTCGCAAGCAACCCTGTAACCAAATCTATGCAGCAAGCAAAAGTTTTACTAACCTCTAAAACAGGAAGGTAGCCTAGTAAAAAGAAATAGAATTTACTAATTTCCAAGATGTAGATCTACAAAGTTTAAGATTAGGAAGCGGAAAAATTACAACCAAGCCAGAGGGCAGCCAAAGCTAAACAATCTGAAATATGTATTTATAAACTGGAATTACTCTAAAAGCAACTGACCAAAGAGATGTTCAAAATTTGAAAGAAAGATGCCCCTGAAAGTTAAGTAAAAGTTCCTAAGGCAGGGAACTGTCATCTTTCATAAGGCAAGTAAAGCTCTGTATCAATTTTCTCAAAGCACGAAACCAACGCAGGCGAAGAAGATGCAACAGTACACAACCAATGGCCTGCATCTAATCGATGGATGGGCTGTGGTTAAACTAATCTAGCAGCAAAATTTGGTTATTATAAGGCACAGGCCGAAGTGCACGTAGCAGTATCAATGTTTCACAGCAAATAACAGTCTTCAGACTTATTCTCTTGGGTCCAATACAAACAACAGCTACATATTCACGGCAGAACGCCATAAGCTGCGAGCACACCAAATGCCAATCTAGAGGCACGACCTACAGGGGAGGCCAGAAAATGCTCTGAGCCCACCGATCCTACAGCAGTACCTGAAAATGGACGCATAGTCTCTCTCTCCAAACGGCTCATTTGACGAGCTGCACACGTCGCGACAATAACCACAGACCTGACGCAATCTCTATGCTACCATAGAACCATAATTATAGCCCCGGACAACAAAACCGTATATGCCCTTAATACAGGATGAAACGATACAAGGTCAAGGTCAACCTAAACAAACGATACAAGACCAACCAAAACAAGTGTACAGAATCCAGGAGAATCAAACCTTGGGTGGCGCGGGAAGCGGAACACAGCAGCACCGAGACCTGCACGAGCGGAAGAACTTCAGCAGCACGGAAGCAACAACCTGCAAGGAAATAGGGGCGGTCAAATTACCACTCTACTAGGCAGGCATTTCATCAAACAAGTAAGGCGGGCGCGAGGGAGCGGCCGCGTGCAAAGCAGAGAAGGAGACCGACCCCAACCTCAGACCGTGAGAGGAACGCAGCAGCAGCAGCAATGACAAACAAGCTGCAGCGTAGGGGAGAAAGATCAGGCAGAATCAACAACAAACGCGCAGCAGGAACACCAAGAAGAATGAAGAGCAAGCGCAGGAAGGAGAGGCGAACTAACCCTAACCATAGACGCCCATGACCTGAAACCCCATTGACCCCTTGTGACGGACCGGGCAGGTGACGGCACGGAGCGGGCAGACGAGTGGGAGCAGGCGACGGTTTCACCTCGGCGAAAGAGAGGGAGAAGAAGTGAGGCGGCGTGGGACTGAGCCGGGAACGGGGGGCGAGTAGGAGAGGGCAGGGACGGAACCGTTGACCCACACGCCCGCGAACCCACCAACACAAGTTCGACACGCAGAAGCCAGGTCCCACGGACGGAGCTGCGGTGCACACACGGGTAGAAACCGCAGTGAGGAAAGTTGCCGCCCAATGGGACGCGGCTCTCGCTGCCATACCGCTGGGGCCCCACCATCTCTCGCTGCCATGCCGTTGGGCCCCCACCACGTCCAACGCGCAGCGTTAAAAAAGGAAGCGTACGCACCCCGTACCAGCCAGCGACACACACCCATCGCTGACGAATGGATCCCACAATCCCAAGGGGACCAGTTGGCAGCGAAACGGAGCACATAGCACGCGAGTAAAAGAGGCGTTGTCCACCACCGGCCTACGAGACGCTACGGAAAAGGCTACCAAACCAGCCGGGAAAACGTCTACGATCTAGAGCACCTGCAGCCCTCTCTTGCTACTGGCCCCGCGCTAAAATGGTCCCAGCTGTCACGGACTATTAACAGGTAGCGGGCAGTAAGAAAAATCCAGAAGAATCGAACGAACCAGGTGAAACGCGGAAGCTGGCGCGGTCAAAACGTGCGGCGTGGATGGATTTGCCCCTTTTGAGACCTCCTGAGCACGAGTAGCACAGCTGCCTTTTAGAAGAGAAATGGACTGCAGCCGGAAGCTACAGGAGAAAATTAAGGTCGGTAACGGGAGACGACCGGTAACCAAGGAATTATGAGGTCGATGAAAAAGGAAGACGGAGACCATGTGAAGCTGCAATGCGCCATCAACAGTGAAAAAAGTTGACGTGTCCACCTTTAATTGGAGGGAAAACTACCATCAACAGTACCCAAACTGCTAAGATTTGAGCAAATGGGTTCAACTTTGATATAGGTAATAAATAAATTTTCCACCATTAGTTCTTTGAAGCCATATGTATGACCTGCAGAACTACAGACTACTTATAAGAGTTTACTGATTTTGGGTTTTACATCATCACCTATGAGGATGTCCCTGGATTATGTTCCTATCCGTACAACACCTGCATTCTCTGCGCTTCAGCTAGCTAACATATATATTTTTTCCTTTTGATTTATTAGTCCCAAGGTCAGTAACGCTTCAGTTTTTGCATTCTTCCATTTGTTCTCACGTGTGAAAATTTTAAATTGGTTATGTGATTGACAAGGTTTGTGGTGCCTGCTGATTGTTTGATTTAATAATCGTTCTGTGCACAAAATAATTGTTGCAAATTACGTGACCTATGTGTATAAATCGTCCTTTTCCCAATAATTACCCACCATGGTGAAACATCATGATGTTTCTAAAATGCTTCGTGGAAATAGTTTATCTGTGCATTAGGCATCTTATCAAATTATATTGGTTATCTCCCTCTTAAATACTATTTTCTGTCAAGTTATCTCCATCGTTACTTCCCAGCTGTCCTCGTTGCACATGTTTCTATATTTTTCGTTCACTTATAAATTTCACTAATTATTGATAGAAATGTTGCTTAACAGCTGCCTCGCTCGATAGGTTCAGGTTTAGACAGTGTAAATCGTTTTAGAGGTTTTCTGTCATTTGCATTTTCTTGTTTTGCTTTGATAATAATTTGAGCTGCGACTCAGTCTAGATAAGATAGTATCGACGCCCTGATCCATCGTGGGATGGCACGAAGCATGCGATCATGGCGATGTTAGTGGACTCGTTCATGCGACGTTGGGATGGCAACGTTGGATGCGTGGTCGTGCTCCTATTTTTGTGGTTTCAGTTAGCATCTTTGTAACAACCAAATAAATAGAAGAGCAGAAACAGAAAGGCAGTAAGTTGAGCACTGCACAAAACTCTCGTGTCCTTCTTCCTCTCTGAGTTCATCTCTTGATCGCCATTATCGTGTGAGTTGAGAGCGCCAAGTCTGACAAGTGGTATCAGAGCCTAGGGCTTTGGATCCGCATGGCACCAGGTGACACATCGGGCAAGGACGACGACGACAGCAAGTCGCCGCTTGCAAGGGTTCGAGACCCAACCGCAGCCGCCAAGGGGCACGAGCTGGCGGTGGCGCGGCCATACGCGCCGTTCGTGGCGGGCTCTTCCAACGTGCCGCCTCTGACGCGCTCCAACTACGCGGAGTGGAGCCTCCTCATGGAGGTGAGCTTCCAGGCTCGGGGCCTGTGGCTAGCGATCCAGGGAGAATAAGATCTCGAGGATCAGTGGGGCTATCGCAACGACCGCAGCGCCCTGGAACTGATCTACAAATTAGTTCCACGGGAGATGCTGCCGGTGCTGCGGAAGCACAAGTCTGCACACGACGTGTGGGGCGCGATCCGGAAGCTGCGCGCTGGATCGGAGAAGGTGCGCGATGCCAAGGCCCAGACCCTGTGAACGGAGTACGAGAACCTGCGCCACAAGCCCGGTGAGTCTGTTGATGATTTGGCGATGCGCTTGACAGGACTCACGGCGAGGCTTGGCGAGCTGGGCGACCCCATCTCCGACAAGCGGGTCATGCAGAAGTGGCTTCGCATCGCACCAAAGAGGTTCTCTCAACTGGCCTGCTCCATCGACAACCTCGTAGACCTGGACACCACATCCATCGAGGAGCTCGTCGGGCGTTTCAAGGCCATCGAGGAGCGACACGAACAGGAGCAAGAGGAAGGAGGGACCAAGCTGCTCCTCACTGAGGAGGAGTGGCGATCGCGCGCGGGGCGTGGCTGTCCCGATGGCGGCTCGAGCGGGAGCAAGAAGCCACGCAGGAAGCAGCACGACCGCGGCAAGGACGCAAACGACGCTGGTGGCAACAACAACAGTGCACCACGGCGCGACGGCAACTGCCGCTACTGCGGCAAAGCGGGCCACTGGGCCCGTGAGTGTCGCAAGAAGCAGCGGGAGGAGGGCGCCGCAGCTGAGGCCCACGTGGCTGAGGTGGATGATGTCGATCTCGCCCTTCTCATGGCACTGGTGCTTCCCCAGGAGGGGGAAGCGCTCACGGACGACGACGCCGCCGTCCACCTGAACGAGGAGCGTGCCAAGGTCTGCCTCGGCGCCGAGGACGCCGCCAAGGACCCCAGGTGGCACATGGACACGGGCGCGTCGAACCACATGACCGGCAACTCCACGGTGTTCTCCGAGCTTGATCGGAACGTCTCCGGCACCGTGCGCTTCGGTGATGGATCTATGGTGGACATCAAGGGATGTGATACCATCGTCTTCGTCGCGCACCAAGGACGTCACCGCGTGTTGTCGAGGGTGTACTACATCCCTCGGCTCCAAACCTCCATCGTCTCCGTCGGCCAACTCGACGAGGTTGGATGCTCTGCCCTGGTAAAGGGTGGCTTCATGGTCGTGCGCGATCGACAGGAGGAGCTCATCACCGGGGTGCCCAGGACTGGGAATCGCCTTTACACCATTGCGTAGCAGGTCACACGCCCGATCTGTCTGGCAGCCTCGGCCGGCGAGGAGGCATGGAAGTGGCATGCGCGATATGGCCACCTCAACTTCGAGTCACTATGCAAGCTTGGCCGTGACGGCATGGTGCACGACATGCCCATGATCGAGCACGTTGATGAGATCTGCGATGGATGCCTCGTTGGCAAGCAGCGGCGCGCATCCTTCCCCGCCACGGCGAAGTACAGGGCGGACGAGCGGCTAGACTTGGTGCACGGTGACCTCTGTGGGCCAATATCTCCACCGACCCATGGAGGCAAGCGCTACTTCCTGCTCCTGGTGGATGACAAGACCAGGTACATGTGGCTCGTCCTATTGAGGAGCAAGGATGAGGCACCGACGGCGATCAGACGCTGTGTAATATCCCAGGTAATGGGGTTACAAAAATAGAGGAAACAGATGTGTGCATTGCATTCATGCATAGAAAATCTGGGGAATTTTCGCGCTTAAAATTAAAACAGTCACAGTAACTGAAGTTTCACTTGATCTTGGTGGAACTGAAGTAGCTCGTCAAGTCAAGCGCTATAAACCTCAATGTGACTTTGTTAAAACCTTGTTTTGGGTAAAGATGATTTGATCTAAGGGGTTAGATCAAATGGAACTATTAATCAACACAACAACACTTTACTCAATGATCAATTGCTTGATCTTATAAAAGATTATAATATGGTAATACTTGCCATAGCATATGAACATCTAATCAATTACAAACCAAGTAACAATAAAATGGAGAAACCATTCTTGACTATCTTCTCCATGTCTTAAAACTATCCATGATCCTACCATGAAACTTCATGGTATTCATTCCACTTCAACATTGGAATTATCACAAGGAGATACAACTAAGGAATATAATTCTTCTCCATTTCAAATTATTATACATCAAACCCAGAGAGGTGAGAGTTCTATGTTAATTCTTAGAGAAGCAATGACAAGCTTTGAGCTAAACCTTGGATATACATCCAAGTGTTCAAAACATTATCTTCAAGAGAAACCCTAGGATATTATTCCAGACAATTCCTAGAGAGATAAACCCTTTATATTTAACATAGACATTGATGATCACATCAATCTCTATAGAGCCTAACCTCTGGTTAGTATTAAAGTCCTTCCCAAATGAGTGAGACCATTCATACTAATCCAAGCTTTACCTATTTAAGAATAAAGGACAACCTTTGAACTAAAGTATTAGGAGATTAACCATTTCATCTTGGAGTGGTGAGACAACCTAACATCACATGGAATAATACCATATCCATGAAGTGATAAAGTAATGAGGAGACTAATTCAACCCAGATAGCCAAGTGGAGTTTTAGACTAAATATCTATTAAGATCTTGTGAGTACACCATAAAACCTGGAATAATCCATTCTTATATAAGAGAGCTCAAGATCTGGTGTTACACTCAAGTTAATGAGGCAACACTTGGACTTGGGGAAGAGCACTATCTATATAACTAGATGATTATATCATCATTGATTAAGTAAGACCCTAACAAAATATCTCAGACATTCTCCTGGGATATAAACTTTAGAGGCAACCATAGTAGTTCCATTCAAGAAGGTAAATTAGAAGTACTATACCCTAGTTGATCAAGACAATGCTTGATCATGGAAGTGAGAAACCTATTTAATGAAAGGTACCTTAGGAAGCCAAACCTTGATCATTATAAATTGAGTGATGATCATAAACCCGAAGAACTTGAGGTAGAGATATTAATAACAAGTTGATCATGCCTAATCCATGATCATGCTCTGGAGGTATGTGAGGATAAGTTAAACCCTACTAGAATAAGTAGATTTCATTCCCACATGAAATTATAGGAAGATAACTAGTAAGCAACCCTAGGCTTATATCTTATCTTTAACTTGTGAACCACAGGGTGATCATAAATAGGATCCTACCATATCTATATTTCATAAATTAAAGAACTCAAGAAAACCTTAGAGTTAAACCCTATACTTCATATGGTGAGAAACCATACATCCATATGACCAAAGTTAACTATAAAAAGAACTATAACCACTGTAGTTACTTTAATGATTAATTGAGGATAATAATAGAAGTTAATTGGTAGAAGATAAAACTAATTCTCAAGTCCTTAGTAATTAAAGGAGCACACGAACAATCAAGTAAGTAATCATATTACCTTGGTTAGGGGAGATTAAACCCTAGCAAATGCAATATGATAGCATTCCAAATCTACAAACTAAGGTATATCTCAACCATAGTTTATGCATCACTATGGTGATCATAATATGAACCTAGGCATAATTGAGATGCAAACCAATTGCCATTATGTGAATATGACTAGAACCCTAATGGTTCATTAATTAAATCCTATGCTTCAATTATAAAACATAAGAGCCACCTAATGCTAAGTCCCATAATTAAAACCATATAAGTAGTGATCAACCACTTATCTTTGTAATCAAGATCAATCATGATAGAACCAATATCTACTTAGATCCTTTCAAATATAATGATAATATTAACTTTAATAAGGGGGTTGTAATAGAAATCATAAAACCCTAATATATTTAATACTCATATAAAATCATATGTGAACAACCAACTTCTCAAATAGAAACCAAATCCTAATAACTAACTCTGAAATGCTTTGAGTTGAGATTATCAACTCTATTAATTCCAAATAGATTTGATTCATATAGAAAAAGAAATTAAAATGAGAATACAAACTCATGTTTAATTGCTATATTGAATAAGCCCACATATGTGAAATATAATCAACTATAAAATACTTTCCTCAATTGGGAGAGTGGTGTAATAGTCATTGCACTAGATACTCAGTAAACTCCAATTGTTAAACACCTGCAAAATAAGAAGATTCAAATTTGAATTATAACAACATAATTCAAATATGAGTTCAATTTGGTAAATTACAAAACAGAAAATGAAAATAGAAAAAAAAGGAGGAGAAAAAACTTTACCTAGCTTACCTGGCCGTGGCAGCCCACCAACAGCCCACCTCGGCAGCCCTCAGCATCAGCCCAGCAGACCAAGCCCACTAGCAGCCTGGCCCAACTTACCCCTTCACGATATTTTCACGCGAGGAGGAGCCATCGTCTTCGTCCGTTCCGGCAAGCAGCTCGGTGGCAGCTCCTTCGCCACCGGCCGCGCCCAGATGCTCGCCGCCGCTCTCTGGAGACTACAAATACCCCTCTACCGCCGCCGTAAAACCCTAACCGCATAAATTCCTCTTCTTCATTCTTCAATTACTGAGAAGCCCGAAAACCTAGCTCGCCGGCCGTTTCCTATCGCCGCCATCTGGGACATCCCCGCGTTACACCGTGGACGCCATCGTCGTTCCCTCGCTCGACTTGCTCAGCCAGAGAAAGGAATCGAGCTGGGGAGCATCGAGTCCCGCGAATTCCTCTCCTCCCTGTCGCCGGTTATCGTCGGAAATGGCGAGACTGAGCTCACCTCAGCCCCTAATCAACACCGTCGACCCTCAGAAAAGCATCAGGGTAAGATTTCCCGTCGATTGATACTACTATCGCGTCCCAATTCATTCCGTAGCGTTGCATCGACGTTAGCCGTCGTCCGCCACCGTTGTTTGAGCTCGCCGGAGCTACTCCGGTGACCATTAGGGCGCGGCGCCGCCATCATTAGGTTCCCCATCGTGTTGCGGTTCTATTAAGCATAGTCGCGCGTCCTGGGGGGCAGCCTAGCTCCGGCGCCGTCGCCGTTTGACCGCCGGCCAGGAGCTCCCTGGCCACATCGTCAATTTTGACCCCAGTCAACTGCAACGTGGCAGCTGACGTGGCTCAGGCCCACAAGTCAGTGTCCCCGCGGGTAGTCTGGCCGGGTACGTTTAGCAGATTTCCTTTTATTTCAAATTCAATAATATCTGCAACTTCAAATAATTGTCGAAAATTCATAAAAGCTCAGAAAAATATAAATGAGATATCAAAATTCTTATAAAAGAAAAATCTATCCAATAAAAATATAATATGAAATTTTTATTTTTAATAAAAATCCGATTATTCAATACTTATTAATTAAGCCTTTTCTTTTAATGCAAAATGCAATTAAAATTCAAAAATTAGGAAAACTTTCCAAATTAAATAAACACCAGTAAATAAATATAGAAAACACTAAAACTAATTTTCTTTATTTGTTAAATTATTAAATCCTTATTAGAGAGATTTAAACCCTAATTAATAATTACCCTAATTAGTAAATTATTAAAAATAATAAAAAGCCAAATTCAATATTAATTTTATTTCAAAGTTATTAATAACTTCAACTTTAACATGAAGTTATTAATCATAGAATTAAATTGTAAATAGCAAACCCTAAATTCCACATGGAATGATATTATAACCCTATCATTTCATGTGACTCCTAAAACCCTAAATTAGTTAGGAACCCTAGTTCCATTATTACATGTGAACCCTAATTTGCTTCTAACCTAAACCCAAGGTTAGAACAGGTGATCATGGTACTTTAATTCAAATCATAGAGCCACCATTAGCAACTAAAAGACATACATATGTCCACATAAAATATAGAACCCTATCACTAGCAATTTAGTATTCCATGTATGCATATCACTAAACCTAGTTGATCAAGTAGGATCAACCAAGTTTAAACCCTAGCTTCTACTGTCAAAACCATCATCCTTATTCATCCATACTTAGCATCACACCATTGTGATGAACCCCAATAGTATCTAGGCCCAATAATTATCATTACATAACCATACTCCACTAAACCCTACTAGTGTTGGATACTTATCAATCATCCTATTTAGGAGTCAATTATTCCTTACTTAGTGAATCAAATAGCAAACCATATACACCCTCAATCCTAATTGTAATACTTCTTATTACTTAAGAAGTATGTTCTTCAAAAGTTATTCTTTTGAAGTAAACAGAGAACCATCATCAACCCTGCTTATAAGAACCTATAAACCCTACCTAGCTATCACCAGCAAGATGAACCCACCATGATAACAACCATGTATAACTAATTGCTTAAGTTGCTCATACTTAAGTAAAACCATTCAAGCCTAGTTGCTTATGAATCCAACCTTGTTTGGATCCATCTAATATCTACTCAAGAGCTAATGAGAACCATAGTTAACCATAGAACCCCACCAACCTAATTACCATACTTGTTCTTTATCAAAGAACATGTTCTTCAAAAGTTATTTTTTAAAAGTATATGATAATCAATCATTAACCATGCCATATAGTACTAAAACTGACCACTGTTCTTTACTTGTTAACATTATGCCAATTATCATTCTTTGTGTGCTCAATTGATTATTATGCTTTATTATCTACCTGTTTATAATACCAAGTAATCACACCTGAATAAGAACCTTGTATGTGAATCACTCTAAAAGTGCAACACACCCGAAACCAATCATTACAACTCACTGATCCTAAATCATCGGGGTTAGATCACGCTTAGAGCGATTGCATCTCATACTTATGCATTATTGCATCCTTGCCAATCTTTTAAACATCGTCCTACGGACGATGATGCTATTTCAGAATTTGGAGTTATTGCGTGACGAAGACCTTGCCTGCATAATCTTGCAGTCAAGAAAGGCAAGTTCATCACTTTCTCATGTCATTTGAGTATCTTTATCAAATTACTTACAAAGTACTATGATTATCACTATTGCATAAAAACCAAAACCACTATTTTCATAACTATGAATATGACTATGTGGTGGGCAATGGAACCATGGATTGTGTTGATATGGTGGAGGTTCCATTGCAAGGGTTTATATCCATCTAGGATTAAACAACAAATGTCGCCAGTGATTCTTGTGCCGTAATACCCGTGTTAACCATAAGATCCGGAGTGGGACGGAGTATTCAAAAGTGTTTCCACCTCTCGTTCATCAACGGATGCGCTTTACCATAGTACACTTGTAATCCAAGGGGGCAAGCGGTGAGGCTGGGGAGTCCTAAGTCCCCACGGCATTGTCCGTAGTACACTTGTCGCCCGAAGGAGCAAGCGGTGAGGCTGGGGAGTCCTAAGTCCCCACGGTATTGCGGTCTATGATGGGTTGCGGCTACCGGCGTAGGAATGTATGGTAGAGCCCCGCATTGATGTCGTGGTCGGGGTCCACCCCGAAATCTACGAGAATAATGGGACCGGCGTGGACCCGGTGGTCGGGGCATGCAACAACGGGTGGGTGTTCGAGGTAGCGGAGGAACATGATTGGCTAGACCTTATACCGGGCCTCACACCATAGGAAGTGTGGACAAGCCTGCAGCTTGGTTGGCACCAAGGTTAAGATCTCTTATGGGTAAAGCAACACACCTCTGCAGAGTGTAAAGAACCGTGACCTGTCACTCCCTGTTCCGGGATATGGAACTGCGAACGCGGCCGGAAAGGAGCTCCATGAAGTTCTAGTAAACCGGTGAAGGCTGACGGACATAGTTCTTCCGAATAAAAGCAACCTCTTGAAGAAATGGTTATGAAAACCTGCATTGGTATTAGACTTTCCGGTCTAATGTCGTAGCTAGTGCATTAAACACCTCTTTCCTATAATGAACTTGTTGAGTACGCTCGTACTCATCCCACTCTTAAATCCCCTGCTTAGATATGGAGGCATCGAAGGAGGATCCACAGTGCAACTCGAAGGCCGAGGAGTCAACAACTACTTCAAGAGACAAGACCTTGTCATAGGAGTCAGATATCACATCCAACAAGGATAAAACCTAGTTTAGCCATAGAAGGGAACTAGCTTCCTAAACCTAGCTCCTATTTAGCTAGAATCTATTCTTAGCCTCTATAGCTAGGTAAATACTCTACAAATAGAGTTCGTGATAGGATTAGACTACGAATCGTTCTTTTGGAGTTTATTTGCAGATTTACCTCATTATAAAGTAGGAGGCTGTGCTGATCTTATGTAATAGAGTCAGAGTTGTAATTCTATAGACATGCCTTGGACCCGCATATGTTTCTGTTGTACCACTCGAGCGATATAATACTAGTGGAACGGTGTTTCATTGGTGTTGTATCGGACTTGCATACTACACCATGCAGTGGTATGCCGGGTCACCACAGTTGGTATCAGAGCAAATGCTTTGATCTTAGGATTAAAACCCTTTAAAGGAGACCTATAGGATTGGTAGTGTCTATAGGAAGTTGTCCTAGGTAAACCAAATACTTCTTATGACTTGAGATGGATATTCATTTGAGAATAATCCTGACACACTTAAGTCAATTTTTTTTATCTATCTTTACTAAGTGAAGTTAGTTAGTTAATCCCAAGTATGTAGTATACCATTAAGACCCTGAAACAATAGATGAGTAGATCACAGTTGATATACAATACATGGTAGTCCAAAGAGAGGATACAACCATAAGGAAGCTATCCTATTGGAAGATGTGTACCAACATATGTTATGATTAAGTAAGAGTTATCCAGACCTGTAATAGGAGTAATATCAAGTGATGAAGATAATTAAGATATCCTAATAGAAGATGTAGACCAAGTTAAGTGATGAGTAAGCAAAATTTATCCAAACTTGTGAAACATTTGATAGTAAGTGATAACTCTAAGTTAGATGAAATAGTATAGACCATGATGAGTCAATCATGGGAGGTAAGGAAGAGAGATATGAATAACTGATACGTCTCCGACGTATCGATAATCTCTTATGTTCCATGCCACATTATTTATGTTATCTACATGTTTTATGCACACTTTATGTCATATTTGTGCATTTTCTGGAACTAACCTATTAACAAGATGCCGAAGTGCCAGTTCTCGTTTTCTGCTGTTTTTGGTTTCGAAATCCTAGTAACGAAATATTCTCGAATCGGACGAAATCAACGCCCAAGTTCCTATTTTCACCGGAAGCATCCGAACACCCGGGAAGGACCGGAGGGGGGCACTCGGGCCCCCGGACCCTAGGCCGGCGCGGCCCGGGCCCCGGCCGCGCCGCCCTATGGTGTCGTCGCCCCTTCGACCCTCCTGCGCCGCCTCTTCGCCTATATAAAGCCCCCGGATCGAAAACCCCGATACGATTGGCGAAAACCACGAAACCATCCGCAGCCGCCGCCATCGCGAGGCCAAGATCGGGGGACAGGAGTCTCTGTTCCGGCACGCTGCCGGAGCGGGGAAGTGCCCCCGGAAGGCTTCTCCATCGACACCGCTGCCATCTCCACCGCCATCTTCATCACCGCTGCTGCTCCCATCACTACAAGAAATGTGCCATAATATGACGTTTTTTTTATGACTGGAAATCAAAATGTCATAGGTTTATGACGTTCCTAGCTTTGACCGTCCTTGGCCACTCCGGGGGGGCAAAACCCTAGAAAATCGTGACGTTATTGGGCAAAAACGTCATTGGCAATTTAGGTCAAAACGTCATTAGCAAAATTAAGTGGCCTACGACGTTTTTCCAATGCCGATTGCGACAAATCAATAGCGTCATTGGCATTTGGCTCAATACAGTGGTATGTGTTTGGCTGCCATGTCATCCATTTTGCCTATGTGTCCCTTTTCGGGTCCCACGCGCCTCACACGTGTCACTGGAAGCAACTCGGGTTGAACTAACTGACATGTAGGACCAACTGATACTTGTGGGACAAAGGCGTCTTGTTATTTTTTTCTCTCGTGCCGTCCACCATTTTAATGGGCTGCTGGTGATATCCTCCTCTTTTGGGCTGTCCTCTACTAGGCTGCTGGCTGCTGGCCTACCCCACGGCGGCCCATCCGGGGTTGAATTGCTGGCCCGACGGCCCATCCGGGGTTGAATTGCTGGCCCGACGGCCCATCCGGGGGTTGGAGTGGCTCCCGATGGAAATAACGGGCAAAAATTGCGCTTGCGGGGACTCGAACCCTCGACCTGGCGCTGCCGCACTACCACTCCCTACCGCTTTGCTACAATAGTGTTGTTGACACAAGTATGGTTATCCATGTATATAGACATGATAGACTAATCGGTTGTCTTAAAAATCCCTCCACCTCGACCAAAATCCCTCCGACCAGTGTGCATCTAGCTAGGGTTCCTCCTCCGACCAAAATCCCTCCGACCAGGTGCATCTCGTTGCATGGCGGCGCAGCTCCCGGCCTCGCTCGGGCAGTTCTTCTAGGTCAGGAGCGTCGTCGCGTCGCCGCCGGCGGCCGGGCACGCCCATCCCGTATCGGCGGCGGCCATTCGATTATGAGCCCGCCGACGTATGTGACTCGTGGCGAGAAGATGCCGCAATGGATTTCTTGGAGTGATCCGAATCCCGGGAGAAGATACCGGAACCGCAAAATTCGCTCGGTTAGTCTTCGAGCACGCCCCCCGCCCCCATTCTCGAATTTCGCCCGCCGTCTTCTCGAAGTTTCTTTTCTACTATGGCTTACTTATCCTCTTTTGTTCTTCATCCGTCGATTGCTGGTGGAATAGGGTGTAAAGTGTTTAAGTGGATTGATGATCCGCTGGATGCACGTCACAAAGAGTTAGTTCGTGATCTGCGTGATGCTTCGTTTGGGATCGAGATGAAGAAATTGAGAGGCTCCGAGTAGAAATTGAGAGGCTCCAGGAAGAAAAGTTTCGCTTGCTGCAAGGAAACGAGCAACCCCGAACCAAAGAAAATGGGAGGCTTCATGGTTTGGGTGCTATCTCGTAGCTTTTGTCATCTCGTTGTACTGGGTGATGTGTAGGAACTGAAATTAGGGTGAATTCGGTGATCTCGTTGGTCAGGAGGAGAAGAAGCTAGAGTATATGCTAGAGTTATTGTGTTGTAATTCCAACCATTTGTCTGTTCGTGCCACAATGTTTAGTTCCTGAATTTGAACCATGTCTATGTATGTGTGCAATTACGTTCGATTGAAAATGTGTTCGTTGAAAATGAGTTCTGTTGAAAATGTGTAGCAGCTACTTTTGCACGGCGGCGCCGCCCATATATGGTCGCCGGCGTCAGCCATGCACGGCGGCGCCGCCCATATATGGTCGCCGGCGTCAGCCATGTATTGAAAAAATTGGGCATGGATTCCCCTAAAAATTGGGCATGGAGTCCCCAAAAAATTGGGCACAAATTCCGGGAACAAATAGCTGACATATTCAACATAAATTCTGGGAATATTGAACATAAAAATTGGGCACAAATTCTGGGAACAAATAGCTGACATATTCTGGGAACAAATAGCTGACATATTCAACATAAATTCTGGGAACAAATAGCTGACATATTCAACACAAATTCTGGGAACAAATAGTCCTATTTCCTTCATCTTCTGGGAACACAAATTCTGGGAACACTGCTACTCATCTTCTTCGAAAACTTGACGCTTCCTAGTCCTATTTCCTCCATCATCATCATCATCATCCTCATCGCTGCAATATTGGTACATTGTCCGATCAACCTCCTCGATTTCTTCGGGCACAACCTCTTTGCTATGTTTCTTCAGTTTGTCCACAATGACTTTTTCAAGTAGCACACGTTCCTGGTCACTTCTCGTCCTACTCCGTGCAGTGCCTTCTTTTTCTTGCACAGGAACTTGACTGGAATCTTCATCTTGATATGATAGTACAGCAACACCGGGTCCCTGTTCATTTTCTTTTACACTCCATAGATGTCTATGGTGAAATTTCTGCACAACTTGCCATTTTCCTTTCAACTTGGTGTCTGGCACATAGAAGACCTTGGTTGCTTGTGATGTCAGAAGGAAAGGATCAGTCTTGTACCAAAACTTTTCTGTGTTAACACTCTTGAAGTGTCCATCATCGTCGAGCCCGGGTTTCCTACCACCAAGGTCAAACCAGTCACACCGGAAGAGGACAACTGACCGATGGACGCCACCGCTGGAGTTGTATTGCAATCTGATGATGGATTTGAGCTGACCAAAGAAGTCAATGCTGTTGCCATCATGATCTCCCTCAGAAACGATTCCACTATTTTGTGTCTTCCTCGTTCTTCTCGCGGTCAACGGCATGGTACCGAACACCGTCAACAACACATGCCGAATATAGTCTCACTCTAAAATCTGGTTTGCACGCCAAAGCATAGAGATCGGGACAGTACATCATTTCGCATTTTTCCAATCTGCATAAAATCAACCGGGGGTGAGTAACACACACAGACAAAATTATATCATGAACTTTTCCAATCTTCGGAAATAAACCAGCTAAAGATCTCACATGAGTATGAAACCATCTAGCAAAGTTCTTGGCAAGCCATCTATCAACATTGATCCGACCACCTTGTTGGTTCAACTCCTTGTTTGCACAGGCTGGAATGGCAACATGAAAATAGATCCTAATTATTATTTGGAGAGGCTGCAATAACCTATCTATATAAGGGGATGAAGAGAAACGTACTCGATGTATGGATCAACCTCGGGGCAACTTCGGAGCACATACCACACCATGTTGTCATAGTCCTCACCAAGCAAACACATATTGAGAGGCTCCAATAAATTTCACACCGTGTTTGAAAACGGACACATCACCAATATGTGAATCATCCCGCTCCGGATTTCGCTTGGACGGTTGAATCTTGTTTCAACATCGTCGAAGTATCTCGAGCAAAATGTCAGGCACTCATCAACAATATATGCTTCGGCAATCGATCCCTCCGGCCTGGCATTGTTCCGGACATAACGCTTCAATGTTAGCAACCTTCTTTCGACTGGGTACATCCAACCGTAATGCACTGGGCCTCTAAGCCTTGCCTCTTTTGGTAAATGGATGGCCAAATGCACCATCACGTCGAAGAAAGATGGGGGAAGATCTTCTCAAGTTTGCAAAGAATAACTACGATTTCCTTTTCAAGTCTCGTCCCGAACGTCTCTCTTCGGTGTTTTGCAAGACAGACTCTCGAAGAAATTTCCAAGTTCGAGCAACCGCTTCATATATGTCTTCATGGATTGTTCCTCGAAGGCCAGCCGGTAAGATCCTTTGAAGCAATATATGACAAGTCATGGGTCTTCAGCCCTTGAAGCTTGCACTTATCGAGCAGCAACACACTTGGATATGTTAGACGCGTACCCATCCGGAAACCTCACAGACTTTTATGAATTCACAAAAAGCAATTTTTTCTTGTTTACTCATTGTATACCACGCACTGTGGCATCTCAAAAGAGTCAGCTGAAACAGCCGCAAATGCAAGTCACCTCTTATGCCCATGTCTTCCAAATCAAGCCTTGAATTCACAGAGTGTCTTTGGTCTTGCCTTGTATGTTCATGAAAGTACCAAGCAAATTGTCACGAGATGTTTTTCTCGATGTGCATTACATCGAGATTATGCCTCAGCCTTTAGATCTTCCCAAGTATGGCAAGTCCCACAAACATGATCTACGGCTCCAACACTGACCGTCCTCACGTTTCCTTTTCTTCTGAAGCTTGCTCGGTATCACATCTCTAACCCTATCAAACTGTTGCTTCAGCTCTTCTGGAGTGAATTCCGCTGGCTTCTCACGGCTTTCTGCTATTTCTCCAAGGATGGTGCCGAGGTAGCCAACGGCGGTGCCCAATAAAGCAGATTTTGTTCCTTAATTTCTTGGAGCAATTCTCTTTGTCACAACGCACACATGCCTGGTAACCAGCTGTGGCCCTCCCTGACAATGTGTGCAGTGCCGGATAATCATGAATACACCATAAGATTGCAGAGACGGAGATCAAACTTGTCCGGACTATTGGCATCATACGATTTAACACCTTTCCAGAGCTCCTCGCAGCTCTTCCATCAAAGGCTCCATGAAGACATCAAAATCTTTTCCCGGAGAGGATGGACCAGGGATTAGCAATGCAAGCATGAAGTTGGACCGATCCATACATGCCCACGGCGGAAGGTTGTATGGCACCACGAATACAGTGCCACATGCTCGTAGGAGTTGCTCATATTCCCGTAGGGATTAAAACCATCCGTGGCAAGTCCAAGCCTTATGTTCCCGGCATCAGCGGCAAAGTCTTTATGAATATTGTCAAAATCCTTCCATGCATCCCCGTCCGCTGGATGACCGAGATCATTCTCCACGTCTTGCCGCTTCAGCTTGTGCCACCGTACTTCCTTTGATTGCTCCTTTGAAAGAAACATTCTTTGCAGCCTTGGAATCAATGGGAAGTGCCTTAGCACCTTCTCTCGGGATCTTTCTCCTACCATCAAGCATCTTTCCATCTCGGGAGGCTTTGCACTTGGGGCAATTATTCTCCTTGGCATAATCCTTCCGGAACAATACACAGTTATTCGGGCACACATGGATACTCTCATAACCAAGTCCCAACCTGCCGACTATGCTAAGTGCCTCCTCGTATGACTTTGGTATTGAGCTATTAGGGTATTGCAAGGCCAAAATCAGGAGTATCGCGTTGAATGCAACGTTGCTAATCCGGGAGTACGACTTGGCCTGAAGTAACTTGACTGTGAGTGAAGACCTTGACATTGTACCCCCATCGTCTGGCTGCGCGCTTGGCTTCCTCTATCAACTCAGCAAATATAGTGTCCTTTCCAGCACCTTGCGGTTCTGAGTTGTACAAATCAGCAAGCAGATCAGGAATTCTATCATCTTCGTAACCATCTTCCTCTTGCAAACCATAATAGTGTGCCTCTGCATCACCTCCACCAACATGGTGTGCCTCGCATCACCTCCATGTCCACCCTCGGGTTCACCTCCATGTCCAGCCTCAGTGTTCACCTCCATGTCCATGTCCGGCTTCAGGTGCACCTCCTTGTCCTCCATGTCCAGCTTCGTGTACGTGATGTAATGGTTCTCCATGGAAGACCCATCGGTCATAAGTGCTTGCCATCCCAAAAAGAAGCAAATGAGACTCTACTACATCTAGAGGTTTTGTGCACCGGTTGAGACAGCATACGACATGGGCACAGCACTCGATCAACATTGGCAGCATTCAAGCGAACAACCGCATAAACTCGCCACTCCCTTTGTGTGTCTGGGGGAAAGCCTTTCTAATTCTTGTTGTAATCCAAATACCGTCCATCCGCGGAAGAACAAAATGATGCAATTAGCACACACCTAATCGCACAGCGAAGCCCACTTCAAGCAATGCACATGCCAGCTTCAATTCGATTTTGTGAACCGATGAAGAAGAATCGATCGAGAGGGGAGAGATGAGAGGGGTGCAGACCGGGAGATGCGGAGGGGCTCGTCCCGGGAGAGGGCGAGGGGCTCGTCCCGGAGAGGGCGAGGGGCTCGTCTGCCGGCGAGGGCGAGATGGACAGCGATCCCTTGCTCGGACGCAGCCGCCTCACCGCCGTCACCTAGGACAGCACATATTGGATCACAGAGATTCGATAGTGTGAACTGACGAAGAAGAACAGATGGAGAGGGAGAGGTGAGAGGGGTGCAGACCGGGAGATGCGGAGGGCTCG
>NC_061510.1:214176773-214202988 GCF_022539505.1 Lolium rigidum
GCGGAGACGACATTCTAGCTAGGAGAATCCTTCACGATCGAACCGCCACGTTCGGAATCTTGATGTATATAGAATGGGATAAAGCTTGCATATGCCTTATGATAAGCATATAATTAGTGTGTGCAAGAGACATATATTATTTGACCTAATTAACCAAACATTTTCTGATTTTTTTTATATAATTTAATTATTAAGGATTCTAGGAGTTTCATATATCCCTATATTATTATCATTAAAGGAATGAAGGTGACACACGTTTAATTACATGATATTCTGTTTTTATAAATATTTTAACCTACACCAAATTATATGCATTATTGCGCATTTAATTATTATTGTTTTGCACAAAAAAGCCCCAAAAATTCCCTCCAAAACCCCAAAACCCCAAAACCCTCCAAAACCCCAAAACTCTCCCGCCCAGCTTCTCCCGCCAGCATCTCAAAAAAAAAAAAAAAAAAGCTTCTCCCGCCAGCTCCAGCGAAATGTTTTGAATCCGCCCGCCACTAACCTAAGCTGGAAAGGAGGGCAAATGTCCGAAACGCCACTAACCTAAGCTGGAAAGGAGGGACATTTCAGTCAAATCCCGTACGAGCTCCCTCAATTCCCCAATTCCCCTCCCACTCCGGTGCGATGCGAACCCCAATTCCCCTCCCACTCCGCTCATCCCCACCCGCCGACGGCCACCGACGAGCGGCGCTCCGACGAGCGGACGAGCGGAGAGCTACCCGCCGACGACGGCCGCGCGTGCGTAGACGCTCGCCACAAGATCTTCGAGCGAGTTCCCTCCTCAACCCGACCCCTCGCCCCCACTTCTATGGCCTTTTCTTGGCCTGCTTAGGGTTTCGTCGGCCATGGCTAGGGTTACGGTTTGCTTGGCATGGCATGGTTAGGGTTAGGGATTTCGTGGCATGGCTTCTTTCCTTGGCTTGTCCAGGGTTAGGGTTGCTCGGCCTGTCATGGTTCTTGCTGCAACCAGTCCATGGTTGCTTCGGATCTTGCTTGGCATGTTCTTGCAGCAACCAGTCGATGATTGCTGCGGATCTTGCCTGGCTCAGGCTCTGTAGATTTTGGATTTGGTTTTCTGCAGTACCTATATGATTACCTGCTGCCGATCTTGCTTGCTATATGCAAGCAGTCCATGTTTGCTTCGGATCTTGATTGGCATGTGTCTTGCTGCAACCAGTCGATGATTGCTGCGGATCTTGCTTGGCTCAGGCTCTGTAGAATTTAGATCTGGTTTACTGCAGTCCCTATATGATTACCTGCTGCCGATCTTGCTTGCTGTATCCAACCAATCAATTAGTGATGCGGATCTTGCCTCGCGTGGGTCTCGCTGCAACCAGTCCATGATTGTTGGGGGATTTTACTTGGCTTGGGCTCTGTAGATTGTACATCTAGTTTACTGCAGTCCATATATGATTAGCTGCTACAGATCTTTCTTGCTGCAACTAGTACATAATATGATTACCTGCTGCGGATCTTGCTTGGTACAGATCTTTACCAAGGCATGCCCTTTTATATTTCGTCGATGAACATTTATATTGCCCTTTTATCCTGTGTTGATGAAACTTCTCCCAAACAAAGTTTGGGAGCCCTGTTTATCTGTACATGCCTACAGCTTTTTCTGTGTACATGTCTATTGTTGTATTAAGGGATATGTCTAATGATTATAACCTGTTATCTTCTTAGGTAATACTATCAAGGTCTGACCTACTTCAAGGAGCAAGGTGAACCAGGTGATTGTTGATCCACATGAACCTATGTTGCTTGGTTCTTTAATTGCATCCATATGTTGTATCTGCTGTCACTAATTGTTATTCTTTTCGTGCCAGCACATATCCAACCCATCAACATCAGGCATGGCAAAGATCGGGAAGAAGCAGCTGGCTGGTATGCGGCTTCATCCTAACATCATTGTGTCTAATTGATGCTTTTAATCGGGTCTTGGGGTTTTTTGGCTCTGTCCGAATATTTACTGTACCCTAGGATTAAATGAAACTAAAAGTTGAAAATTGCTATGATTAAACAATTTACCTTAGTTGTTCGAGTTGGCTTGCTTCTATGCATTTCAACCATCAATCTAATGGTTACATATTTTTCTCATACATGTAAAGAAGCGCCCCTCACCGAGATAGAGAAGGACAGGGCTAGGACAATGATGCGGAACAACCGTGTCTTACAATCCCTGGGTCTCCCCGCTGTAGTGTCAATTTTTAGGAAGTCACATGGTGGTCGAGGTGGAGGTCGTTCCACACTTTCAAATGATGAGTCATCTGCCATAACACAAGGCGAGAGCTCAGATTATCATCCGAGCAATGACCAATTGGTTGACCAGGAGGATGGGGAGGTTGAAGGGAGTATAGGGGAACACATTGAGAAGGTGCATTCCGCTTATCATCTTTGGAGCGCTGGCATTATTTGTATCTGTTTTCTTATTTCTGTTTTGCTATAACCTGTGATGTAATGCCATTTTGTTTTGCTATTTTTGCGAGGCATTGAAGGATCCCAAGAGTAGAAAGAAAAAGGCTTCTGTTAGAAAGACAAGCCCAGGGAGGAGGAGTAAGAGGTTGCAAAAGGAACAAAGTTCAATGCCTCCTGTTAGAGTGTTTGCTGATGCTCCAGGAGGGGGAAAGAGGCATCTGGAACCTGTTGCTTGAAGTTCCTTCCAAAAGAGTCACCAGGAGGACATCAAGTGAAGCGTCTGCAACCAACAATGAAGATACTCCGCCCCGCAACAATCGCGAAGCTCACCGCAGATTGATGAAAGGATCGATGAAGCAAGCATCGTTCGCGGGGACACGGGTCCTATCGCATCCGATGTCATGGTCCATCGGCACTTTGATTCGATGGTTTTCTTGATCCTGAGGATGATGAAGGCAAGTTTTTGTTGGACAAGCTGTCCACACTATCTACTGCCTTTTTTGTTTATCTTTATAAACTCTTTTGGTTGTGGGTGCTTGCTTTCGACATGATCTTTGTATGTATGCTATTCAGGTGGAACCACTGCTGCAGGTGGCCGTAAAAGGAAGGGCACCGAGCTGGAGCGGATTTGCAAGGGGATGGGAGTCAAGCTTACCATTGAGATTCCTCCAGGGCTGAAACGTCCTGAGAAGCCTTTGCCTGCTGCCAAGTTTGCATCGGAGGGTGGAATGCTTGCAAGAGGCCAGATGCCGCTCCTTCCGCATTTCAAGTTGTACAAGAGGGATGAGAATTTGTTGGCCGACTTCGTTGGAAAGATGGGGGTAATCTTCTTCATCACCAGTTCATTTGTTAGATGATAGGAGTGCTTGCTTGATTGTTCATAGTTCATGATAACTAACCTCGTCCTTGCCCTTGTTTGCTTTGTAGGCAAATTTCAACATGGACACGAGTCGGAAGACATCCGGAAGGCTTGCTATGACGTCATCGCGGAAAGTGTCGAAGAACAGGCGCTACATCCCGAAAAGGGACTACTTCGACAAAGTACCGACAAATGAAGTCAGCATCAAGTCCCCTGTTAAGGATGTCTCGGATGAAGAATGGGAAGCTCTAACTCGCTCCGTGGGTAACCCCAAGACACAGGGTATGTTCTTTGCTTCGATTGCGGTCATTAGTGCTTGCATGGTAGACATGATGCTCATCGTTATAGTGTGCACATTGCTGAATATCATGATTGTGCCCTTACGCAGAACACATGTACCAAGAACAAGGACGAGTCGTCGTTGCGGTCAAATTTGGCCAAAAGATCGGCTCTCGTAGCTATGCTTGCTCATCCGTATGCAACCGTAAGAACACTCTTACAGAATTTCCTTTGCATCTTTCTCTTGTCTCCACAAGCTTATGTTCGATTCTTGGTGAACATCATTTCCGGAGGGAGGAGCGCAGAGGTGAAGAGCTAGATGCGATCGACATCTTTAAGGCGACCCATCACGAGCAAGAAGGATGGTTTCTCCGAGGAAGCTCTAGCTGCAATAGTAAGTGACTTGTTCATTTCACTTTTGTGAACCATTCTTGGACCTGCGCGTTTCTCGAATTGATGAATCTTTTGGAAATGGATCTCCAGGCTGATATGGAAGCTGAGATGGCTATTCCTGTGCCAGAAGGTGCACCGCCAAGGTCTGCAGTCGCTGTTGTTGCAAAGGTTCTTAGCAAGGAAGCCAAGCACAGCACTTTCCTGAAGAATGCTGGACTTCAGCCCAGTTCCACTGTCAAGCTCAACAAGCCCACCGCAGCTGCTGTATCGGCGCATGTTCATGACCTGGAAGCACAGCTGAAGAGGTCCCAGGAGGAAGCTGAACAGATGAAGCAGCAGTTTGCTGCCATCATGGAAGAAGCTGCTGCCCAGAAGGAGAAGCAAGCGGCAAATGAAGCCGCACAAGCTCAGCGTGACAAGGACTACATGGAGCTCCTCAAGCGGACTGAGGAAAGTGATAGGAGGCTTGCTCACATGATGTCCATCTTCGGAGCATCCGCGAATTAGCTCCTGCTCGCTGGTCGTATCCCTTTTTTGTGTCCCGCCATGGAACTTGGTCATATCCTGGCAGCGTGACAATAACTTCTTACCGTGAATCCGTGAACTTCTTACTGTGAATCTGTGAACTTCTTACTGTGAATCCGTGAACTTTCTTGGCATGTTGGTGAATCTGTGAACCTGGTCATTTTGCTGCTTGTCACTCTGCTTGTGAAATTTGCAGATTTGAAATGTTGTCTTTTATATTTTGTCGTTGAATTTCCTAATTTAATATATGCACTGTTGGGCTATTGTGGGCTCTTAAAAGGCCAAGGCCCAAAGTAGCCTAGAAATATATGGGCTCTTAAAAGGCTAGAGCCCAACAAATAATTAATTGCATTTTCGAAAAATGGGAGTTGAAAAGGCCAAAAAAGGCCGAAGCCCAAAAAACTTGCGGGACCGTAAAAAGGCCAAAGCCCATAACTTTTATGGACCCAAAAAGGCCAAGGCCCAATATCTTTATGGACCCCAAGAAGGCCGTGGCCCAAAACCTCTGTGGACCCTATAAAGGCCTAGGCCCAAAATCTTAATGGACCCTAAAAGGCCAAGGCCCAAACCTGTAATGGGTCCTAAAAAGGCCACGGCCCAAAACTGTAATGGGTCCTAAAAAGGCCACGGCCCAAAACTGTAATGGGTCCTAAAAAGGCCACGGCCCAAAACTGTAATGGGTCCTAAAAAGGCCACGGCCCAATGGAAATTGGCCCAGGCCCAGTAAGTAAAGCAGCTAAAAAGGCCGTTGAAAAAAAAAAAAAGCTAAAAAGGCCGAGGTAATTGGGCCAGTTACGGGCCAAGGCCCAACAAAGCCGAAAAAAAATCAGAACTAATGGGCTCAGCCCATATAAGGAGCTGAATGGACCGGGCTGAATTCAAATAACGACGTTTCTAATTCGTCACAATTTTGCCACGTCGGATTGCCACGCTGGACTCGGGGGCAGGTGCCCATGACGTTTTGGGAACGTCATGCAGTCAGTGACATTTTAAAACGTCATAAAGCTTTAAGACGTTTTCAAGTGGAACGTCGTAAGCACTCATTGCTGACTCCCAGCTTTCGACGTTTTGAAAGTTGTCACAATAACGTCACAAGTAGCCGTTAGTGACGTTTTAGTGACACCTTTATTTCGTCAACTTATGGCAGATTTCTTGTAGTGCATGAGGAGGGAGTAGTTCTCCATCGAGGCTCGGGGCTGTACCGGTAGCTATGTGGTTAATCTCTCTCCTATGTACCTCAATACAATAATCTCATGAGCTGCTTCACATGATTGAGATTCATATGAGTTTTGTATCACTACTATCTATGTGCTACTCTAGCAATGTTATTAAAGTAGTTCTATTCCTCCTGCACGTGTGTAAAGGTGACAGTGTGTGCACCGTGTTAGTACTTGGTTTATGCTATGATCATGATCTCTTGTAGATTGCGAAGTTAACTATTGCTATGATATATTGATGTGATCTATTCCTCCTACATATGCATGAAGGTGACAGTGTGCATGCTATGCTAGTACTTGGTTTAGTCTTTTGATCTATCTTACACTAAAGGTTACTAAAATATGAGCATTATTGTGGAGCTTGTTAACTCCGGCATTGAGGGTTCGTGTAATCCTACGCAATGTGTTCATCATCCAACAAAAGTGTAGAGTATGCATTTATCTATTCTGTTATGTGATCAATGTTGAGAGTGTCCACTAGTGAAAGTATAATCCCTAGGCCTTGTTCCTAAATATCGCTATCGCTGCTTGTTTACTCGTTTTACCTGCGTTACTACTCGCTGCAATACTACCACCATCAACTACACGCCAGCAAGCTATTTTCTGGCACCGTTGCTACTGCTCATACTTATTCATACCACCTGTATTTCACTATCTCTTCGCCGAACTAGTGCACCTATTTGGTGTGTTGGGGACACAAGAGACTTCTTGCTTTGTGGTTGCAGGGTTGCATGAGAGGGATATCTTTGACCTCTTCCTCCCTGAGTTCGATAAACCTTGGGTGATTGATACGTCTCCAACGTATCGATAATTTCTTGTGTTCCATGCCACATTATTGATGTTATCTACATGTTATATGCACACTTTATGTCATATTCGTGCATTTTCTGGAACTAACCTATTAACAAGATGCCGAAGTGCCAGTTCTCGTTTTCTGCTGTTTTTGGTTTCAGAAATCCTAGTAACGAAATATTCTCGGAATCGGACGAAATCAACGCCAAAGTTCCTATTTTCATCGGAAGCATCCGAACACCCGGGAAGGACCGAGAGGGGGCCACAGGGCCACCAAACCCTAGGCCGGCGCGGCCGAGGGGGGCCGCGCCGCCCTATGGTGTGGCCCCCCGTCAGCCCTCCTGCGCCGCCTCTTCGCCTATATAAAGCCCCCGGATCAGAAAACCCGATACCAATTGACGAAACCCACGAAACCCGCCGGAGCCGCCGCCATCGCGAAGCCAAGATCTGGGGGACAGGATCTCTGTTCCGGCACGCTGCCGGAGCGGGGAAGTGCCCCCGGAAGGCTTCTCCATCGACACCGCTGCCATCTCCACCGCCATCTTCAACACCGCTGCTGCTCCCATGAGGAGGGAGTAGTTCTCCATCGAGGCTCGGGGCTGTACCGGTAGCTATGTGGTTCATCTCTCTCCTATGTGTGTCAATACAATAATCTCATGAGCTGCCCTACATGATTGAGATTCATATGATGATGCTTGTAATCTAGATGTCATTATGCTAGTCAAGTGAGTTTTACTTATGTGATCTCCGGAGACTCCTCGTCCCACGTGTGTAAAGGTGACAGTGTGTGCACCGTGTGGGTCTCTTAGGCTAGATTTCACAGAATACTTACTCATTGAATGGCATAGTGAGGTGCTTATTTATATCTCTTTATGATTGCAGCATGTTTGTATCACTACTATCTATGTGCTACTCTAGTGATGTGTTATTAAAGTAGTTTTATTCCTCCTGCACGTGTGTAATGGTGACAGTGAGTGCACCGTGTTAGTAGTTGGTTTATGCTATGATCATGATCTCTTGTAGATTATGAAGTTAACTATTGCTATGATAATATTGATGTGATCTATTCCTCCTACATATGCATGAAGGTGACAGTGTGCATGCTATGCTAGTACTTGGTTTAGTCTCGTTGATCTATCTTACACTAAAGGTTACTTAAACATGAGCATTATTGTGGAGCTTGTTAACTCCGGCATTGAGGGTTCGTGTAATCCTACGCAATGTGTTCATCATCCAACAAAAGTGTAGAGTATGCATTTATCTATTCTGTTATGTGATCAATGTTGAGAGTGTCCACTAGTGAAAGTGTAATCCCTAGGCCTTGTTCCTAAATACTGCTGAGTTACTACTGCTTGTTTACTACCGCTCGCGTTACTACCGCTGAGTTACTACTCGCTTGTCTCATTGTTTCATTGCGTTACTACTGCTGCAATACCACCACCATCAACTACACGCCAAGCACTTTTCTCGGCACCGTTGCTACTGCTCATACTTATTTATACCACCTCGTATTTCACTATCTCTTCGCCGAACTAGTGCACCTATTTGGTGTGTTGGGGACACAAGAGACTTCTTGCTTTGTGGTTGCAGGGTTGCATGAGAGGGATATCTTTGACCTCTTCCTCCCCGAGTTCGATAAACCTTGGGTATCCACTTAAGGGAAACTTGCTGCTGTTCTACAAACCTCTGCTCTTGGAGGCCCAACACCGTCTACGAGAAAGGAGGGGGAACGTAGACATCAAGCACTTTTCTGGCGCCGTTGCCGGGGAGGAAAGGTAAAAGGCTCTCATACTACGGTCCCAGGTAAAGTATTTTTCCGGCGCCGTCGTGTGTGTGCTCGAAGCTATTTCCTTTAGATCCTGCAATTGCAACTTTTTGTTTCTTGTTTACACTAGTTTGGCATAATGTACAAGAGTGAGCTTCTTATTCTATTTCCTGATTTAAAACATGGATTGTTGGATGCGAAAATTAAAAAACCTATGAAATCTTCTTTGCATGCTGGTAGTAATATTAGTATGAACGCTTTGAACACCATTGTTGACAATAATATAGAAAGTTCTAAGCTTGGGGAAGCTGGTTTTCATGATCTTTTTAGTCCCCCAAGCATTGAGGAGAAAATTTACTTTGATGATTCTTTACCTCCTATTTATGATGATTATAATGATAGTGGTCTTTTGGTGCCACCTACTATGGAGAGTAAATTTTGTTGTGATTATACTATGCCTCCTACACTTGATGAGAATAATAATGATAGCTACTTTGTTGAATTTGCTCCCACTACAACTAATAAAATTGATTATGCTTATGTGGAGAGTAATAATTTTATGCATGAGACTCATGATAAAAATGCTTTATGTGATAGTTATATTGTTGAGTTTGCTCATGATGCTACTGAAAGTTATTATGAGAGAGGAAAATATGGTTGCAAAAATTTTCATGTTACTAAAACACCTCTCTATGTGCTGAAATTTTTCAAGCTACACTTGTTTTATCTTCCTATGCTTGTTACTTTGCTCCTCATGAACTTGTTTATTTACAAGATTCCTATGCATAGGAAGCATGTTAGACTTAAATGTGTTTTGAATTTGCCTCTTGATGCTCTCTTTTGCTTCAAATACTATTTCTTGCGAGTGCATCATTAAAACTGCTGAGCCCATCTTAATGGCAAAAAAGAAAGAACTTCTTGGGAGATAACCCATGTGTTATTTTGCTACAGTACTTTGTTTTATATTTGTGTCTTGGAAGTTGTTTACTACTGTAGCAACCTCTCCTTATCTTAGTTTTGAGTTTTGTTGTGCCAAGTTAAGCCGTTGATAGAAAAGTAAGTACTAGATTTGAATTACTGCGCAGTTCCAGATTTCTTTGCTGTCACGAATCTGAGCCCACTGCCCTGCAGGAAGCTCAGAAAATTATGCCAATTTACGAGCATGATCCTCAGATATGTACGCAACTTTCATTCAATTTGAGCATTTTCGTTTGAGCAGGTCTGGTGGCCTAATAAAATCCATCTTTACGGACTGTTCTGTTTTGACAGATTCTGCCTTTTATTTCACATTGCCTCTTTTGCTATGTTGGATGAATTTCTTTGATCCATTGATGTCCAGTAGCTTTATGCAATGTCCAGAAGTGTTAAGAATGATTGTGTCACCTCTGAACATGTGAATTTTTATTATGCACTAACCCTCTAATGAGTTGTTTCGAGTTTGGTGTGGAGGAAGTTTTCAAGGATCAAGAGAGGAGGATGATATACTATGATCAAGGAGAGTGAAAGCTCTAAGCTTGGGGATGCACCCGGTGGTTCACCCCTGCATATATCAAGAAGACTCAAGCGTCTAAGCTTGGGGATGCCCAAGGCATCCCCTTCTTCATCGACAACATTATCGAGTTCCTCCCCCGAAACTATATTTTTATTCCATCACATCTTATGTGCTTTTTCTTGGAGCGTCCGTTTGTTTGCTTTTGTTTTTGTTTGTGTTTGAATAAATTGGATTACATCATGCTTGTGTGGGAGAGAGACACGCTCCGCTGGTTCGAATGAACACACGTGTTCTTAGCTCATAATATTCATGGCGAAGTTTCCTCTTCGTTAAATTGTTATATGGTTGGAATTGGAAAATGATACATGTAGTAATTGCTATAAATGTTTTGGGTAATGTGATACTTGGCAATTGTTGTGCTCATGTTTAAGCTCTTGCATCATATACTTTGCACCTATTAGTGAAGAATACATAGAGCATGCTAAAATTTGGTTTGCATATTTGGTTTCTCTAAGGTCTAGATAATTTCTAGTATTGAGTTTGAACAACAAGGAAGACGGTGTAGAGTCTTATAATGCTTTCAATATGTCTTTTATGTGAGTTTTGCTGTACTAGTTCATCCTTGTGTTTGCCTCAAACAACCTTGCTAGCCTAAACCTTGTATCGAGAGGGAATACTTCTCATGCATCCAAATACTTGAGCCAACACTATGCCATTTGTGTCCACCATACCTACCTACTACATGGTATTTCCCGCCATTCCAAAGTAAATTGCTTGAGTGCTACCTTTAAACAATTCAAAATTTATTACCTCTTATTTGTGTCAATGTTTTATAGCTCATGAGGAAGTATGTGGTGTTTATCTTTCAATCTTGTTGGGCAACTTTCACCAATGGACTAGTGGCTTCATCCGCTTATCCAATAATTTTGCAAAAAGAGCCGGCAATGGGATTCCCAGTCCCAAATTAACAAACTAAAAATAGACACTCCTCCATGGTATGTGATTGTTGGACGGCACCCGAAGGATTCGGTTAGCCATGGCTTGTGTAAGCAAAGGTTGGGAGGAGTGTCATCATAATAAAACTAAAATAAAAAGGTACTCCTTCATGGTATGAGATTGTTGGCAGGCACCCGAGGATTCGGTTAGCCATGGTTTGTGAAAGAAAGGTTGGAAGGAGTGCCATCCAAAAATAAAATAAAATGGGAGCCGCTCTTTGAAGGTTTGTCCGGCAAGGGGGTTAGAGTACCCGCTACCATTCGTTGACAACAACAAACACCTCTCAAAACTTTACTTTTATGCTCTCTTTATGTTTTCAAAATCAAAGCTCTAGCACAAATATAGCAATCGATGCTTTCCTCTTTGAAGGACCATTCTTTTACTTTTATTGTTGAGTCAGTTCACCTATTTCTCTCCACCTCAAGAAGCAAACACTTGTGTGAACTGTGCATTGATTCTTACATATTTGCATATTGCATTTGTTATATTGCTTTGCATTGACAACTATCCATGAGATATACATGTTACAAGTTGAAAGCAACCGCTGAAACTTAATCTTCTTTTGTGTTGCTTCAATACCTTTACTTTGAATTATTGCTTTATGAGTTAACTCTTATGCAAGACTTATTGACGCTTGTCTTGAAGTGCTATTCATGAAAAGTCTTTGCTTTATGATTCACTTGTTTACTCATGTCATACACATTGTTTTGATCGCTGCATTCACTACATATGCTTTACAAATAGTATGATCAAGTTTATGATGGCATGTCACTCCAGTAAATTATCTTTGTTATCGTTTTACCTGCTCGGGACGAGCGTAACTAAGCTTGGGGATGCCGATACGTCTCCAACGTATCGATAATTTCTTGTGTTCCATGCCACATTATTGATGTTATCTACATGTTATATGCACACTTTATGTCATATTCGTGCATTTTCCGGAACTAACCTATTAACAAGATGCCGAAGTGCCAGCTCTCGTTTTCTGCTGTTTTTGGTTTCAGAAATCCTAGTAACGAAATATTCTCGGAATCGGACGAAATCAACGCCAAAGTTCCTATTTTCATCGGAAGCATCCGGAACACCCGGAAGGACCGGAGGGGGCCACAGGGCCACCAAACCCTAGGCTGGCGCGGCCGAGAGGGGGCCGCGCCGCCCTATGGTGTGGCCCCCCGTCAGCCCTCCCGCGCCGCCTCTTCGCCTATATAAAGCCCCTGGATCGGAAAACCCGATACCAATTGACGAAACCCACGTAAACCCCGCCGCAGCCGCCGCCATCGCGAAGCCAAGATCTGGGGGACAGGATCTCTGTTCCGGCACGCTGCCGGAGCGGGGAAGTGCCTCCGGAAGGCTTCTCCATCGACACCGCTGCCATCTCCACCGCCATCTTCAACACCGCTGCTGCTCCCATGAGGAGGGAGTAGTTCTCCATCGAGGCTCGGGGCTGTACCGGTAGCTATGTGGTTCATCTCTCTCCTATGTGTGTCAATACAATAATCTCATGAGCTGCCCTACATGATTGAGATTCATATGATGATGCTTGTAATCTAGATGTCATTATGCTAGTCAAGTGAGTTTTACTTATGTGATCTCCGGAGACTCCTCGTCCCACGTGTGTAAAGGTGACAAGTGTGTGCACCGTGTGGGTCTCTTAGGCTAGATTTCACAGAATACTTACTCATTGAATGGCATAGTGAGGTGCTTATTTATATCTCTTTATGATTGCAGCATGTTTGTATCACTACTATCTATGTGCTACTCTAGTGATGTGTTATTAAAGTAGTTTTATTCCTCCCTGCACGTGTGTAATGGTGACAATGAGTGCACCGTGTTAGTACTTGGTTTATGCTATGATCATGATCTCTTGTAGATTATGAAGTTAACTATTGCTATGATAATATTGATGTGATCTATTCCTCCTACATATGCATGAAGGTGACGAGTGTGCATGCTATGCTAGTACTTGGTTTAGTCCGTTGATCTATCTTACACTAAAGGTTACTTAAACATGAGCATTATTGTGGAGCTTGTTAACTCCGGCATTGAGGGTTCGTGTAATCCTACGCAATGTGTTCATCATCCAACAAAAGTGTAGAGTATGCATTTATCTATTCTCGTTATGTGATCAATGTTGAGAGTGTCCACTAGTGAAAGTGTAATCCCTAGGCCTTGTTCCTAAATACCGCCGAGTTACTACTCGCTTGTTTACTACTCGCTGCGTTACTACCGCTGAGTTACTACCGCTTCTCTATCGTTTCTATCGCGTTACTACTGCTGCAATACCACCACCATCAACTACACGCCAAGCACTTTTCCGGCACCGTTGCTACTGCTCATACTTATTTATACCACCTGTATTTCACTATCTCTTCGCCGAACTAGTGCACCTATTTGGTGTGTTGGGGACACAAGAGACTTCTTGCTTTGTGGTTGCAGGGTTGCATGAGAGGGATATCTTTGACCTCTTCCTCCCCGAGTTCGATAAACCTTGGGTATCCACTTAAGGGAAACTTGCTCGCTGTTCTACAAACCTCTCGCTCTTGGAGGCCCAACACCGTCTACGAGAAAGGAGGGGGAACGTAGACATCGTTGATCCACTTAAGGGAAAACTTGTCTGCTGTTCTACAAACCTCTCGCTCTTGGAGGCCCAACACCGTCTACGAGGAAAGGAGGGGGAACGTAGACATCAAGCTATTTTCTGGCGCCGTTGCCGGGGAGGAAAGGTAAAAAGGTACTCACACTCCGGACCTCGGCTACTAAGCTATTTTCCGGCGCCGTAAGTACTCGAAGCTATTTCCTTTAGATCATGCAATTGCAACTTTTTGTTTCTTGTTTACACTAGTTTGGCATAATGGACAAGAATGATCTTCTTATTCTATTTCCTGATTTAAAACATGGATTGTTTGATGCGAAAATTAAAAAACCTATGGAATCTTATTTGCATGCTGGTAGTAATATTAGTATGAACGCTTTGAACACCATTGTTGATAATAATATAGAAAGTTCTAAGCTTGGGGAAGCTAGTTTTCATGATCTTTTTAGTCCCCCAAGCATTGAGGAGAAAATTTTCTTTGATGATACTTTGCCTCCTATTTATGATGATTATAATGATAGTGGTCTTTTGGTACAACCTACTGTGGAGAGTAAATTTTGTTGTGATTATACTATGCCTCCTACACTTGATGAGAATAATAATGATAGCTACTTTGTTGAATTTGCTCCCACTATTACTAATAAAATTGATTATGCCTATGTGGAGAGTAATAATTTTATGCATGAGACTCATGATTTATGTGATGGTTATATTTTTGAGTTTGCTCATGTTGCTACTGAAAGTTATTATGAGAGAGGAAAATATGGTTGTAGAAATTTTCATGTTACTAAAACACCTCTCTATGTGCTGAAATTTTTGAAGCTATACTTGTTTTATCTTTCTATGCTTGTTGCATTATGCTTCTTGAACTTGTTTATTTACAAGATTCCTATGCATAGGAAGCATGTTAGACTTAAATGTGCTTTGAATTTGCCTCTTGATGCTCTTTTTTTGCTTCAAATACTATTTCTTGCGAGTGCATCATTAAAACTGCTGAGCCCATCTTAATGGCTATAAAGAAAGAACTTCTTGGGAGATAACCCATGTGTTATTTTGCTACATTACTTTGTTTTAAATTTGTATCTTGGAAGTTGTTTACTACTGTAGCAACCTCTCCTTATCGTAGTTTTATGTTTTGTTGTGCCAAGTAAAGCCGTTGATAGAAAAGTAAGTACTAGATTTGGATTACTGCGCAGTTCCAGATTTTCTTTGCTGTCACGAATCTGGGTCCACCTCCCTGTAGGTAGCTCAGAAAATTAAGCCAATTTACGTGCATGATCCTCAGATATGTACGCAACTTTCATTAAATTTGAGCATTTTCATTTGAGCAAGTCTGGTGCCATTTTAAAATTCGTCAATACAAACTGTTCTGTTTTGACAGATTCTGCCTTTTATTTCGCATTGCCTCTTTTGCTATGTTGGATGAATTTCTTTGATCCACTAATGTCCAGTAGCATTATGCAATGTCCAGAAGTGTTAAGAATGATTGTGTCACCTCTGAATATGTTAATTTTTATTGTGCACTAACCCTCTAATAAGTTGTTTCGAGTTTGGTGTGGAGGAAGTTTTCAAGGATCAAGAGAGGAGTATGATGCAACATGATCAAGGAGAGCGAAAGCTCTAAGCTTGGGGATGCCCCGGTGGTTCACCCCTGCATATATTAAGAAGACTCAAGCGTCTAAGCTTGGGGATGCCCAAGGCATCCCCTTCTTCATCGACAACATTATCAGGTTCCTCCCCTGAAACTATATTTTTATTCCATCACATCTTATGTGCTTTGCTTGGAGCGTCGGTTTGTTTTTGTTTTTGTTGTGTTTGAATAAATTGGATTACATCATGCTTGTGTGGGAGAGAGACACGCTCCGCTGGTTCGTATGAACACATGTGTTCTTAGCTCATAATATTCATGGCGAAGTTTCCTCTTCGTTAAATTGTTATATGGTTGGAATTGGAAAATGATACATGTAGTAATTGCTATTAATGTCTTGGGTAATGTGATACTTGGCAATTGTTGTGCTCATGATTAAGCTCTTGCATCATATGCTTTGCACCCATTAATGAAGAAATACATAGAGCATGCTAAAATTTGGTTTGCATATTTGGTTTCTCTAAGGTCTAGATAATTTCTAGTATTGAGTTTGAACAACAAGGAAGACGGTGTAGAGTCTTATAATGTTTTCAATATGTCTTTTATGTGAGTTTTGCTGCACCGGTTCATCCTTGTGTTTGTTTCAAATAAGCCTTGCTAGCCTAAACCTTGTATCGAGAGGGAATACTTCTCATGCATCCAAAATACTTGAGCCAACCACTATGCCATTTGTGTCCACCATACCTACCTACTACATGGTATTTTCCGCCATTCCAAAGTAAATTGCTTGAGTGCTACCTTTAAAATTCCATCATTCACCTTTGCAATATATAGCTCATGGGACAAATAGCTTAAAAACTATTGTGGTATTGAATATGTAATTATGCACTTTATCTCTTATTAAGTTGCTTGTTGTGCGATAACCATGTTCACTGGGGACGCCATCAACTATTCATTGTTGAATTTCATGTGAGTTGCTATGCATGTTCGTCTTGTCTGAAGTAAGAGCGATTTACCACCTTATGGTTAAGCATGCATATTGTTAGAGAAGAACATTGGGCCGCTAACTAAAGCCATGATCCATGGTGGAAGTTTCAGTTTTGGACATATATCCTCAATCTCAAATGAGAAAATTATTAATTGTTGTTACATGCTTATGCATAAAAGAGGAGTCCATTATCTGTTGTCTATGTTGTCCCGGTATGGATGTCTAAGTTGAAGAATAATCAATAGCGAGAAATCCAATGCGAGCTTTGTCCTTAGACCTTTGTACAAGGCGGCATAGAGGTACCCCTTTGTGACACTTGGTTAAAACATGTGCATTGTGATGATCCGGTAGTCCAAGCTAATTAGGACAAGGTGCGGGCACTATTAGTACACTATGCATGAGGCTTGCAACTTGTAAGATATAATTTACATGATACATATGCTTTATTACTACCGTTGACAAAATTGTTTCATGTTTTCAAAATCAAAGCTCTAGCACAAATATAGCAATCGATGCTTTTCCTCTATGGAGGACCATTCTTTTACTTTCAATGTTAAGTCAGTTCACCTATTTCTCTCCACCTCAAGAAGCAAACACTTGTGTGAACTGTGCATTGATTCCTACATATTTGCATATTGCACTTATTATATTACTCTATGTTGACGATATCCATGAGATATACATGTTACAAGTTGAAAGCAACCGCTGAAACTTAATCTTCCTTTGTGTTGCTTCAATGCTTTTACTATGAATTATTGCTTTATGAGTTAACTTTTATGCAAGACTTATTGATGCTTGTCTCGAAGTACTATTCATAAAAAGTCTTTGCTTTATGATTCAGTTGTTTACTCATGTCATTACCATTGTCTTGGATTGCTGCATTCACTACATATGCTTTACAAATAGTATGATCAAAGTTATGATGGCATGTCACTCCAGAAATTATCTGTGTTATCGTTTTACCTCGCTCGGGACGAGCGAACTAAGCTTGGGGATGCTGATACGTCTCCGACGTATCGATAATCTCTTATGTTCCATGCCACATTATTGATGTTATCTACATGTTTTATGCACACTTTATGTCATATTTGTGCATTTTCTGGAACTAACCTATTAACAAGATGCCGAAGTGCCGGTTCTCGTTTTCTCGCTGTTTTTGGTTTCGAAATCCTAGTAACGAAATATTCTCGGAATCGGACGAAATCAACGCCCAAGTTCCTATTTTCACCGGAAGCATCCAGAACACCCGGGAAGGACCAGAGGGGGGGCACTGGGCCCCCAGACCCTAGGCCGGCGTGGCCCAGGCCCTGGCCGCGCCGCCCTATGGTGTCGTCGCCCCTTCGACCCTCCTGCACCGCCTCTTCGCCTATATAAAGCCCCTGGATCGAAAACCCTGATACGATTGGCGAAAACCACAGAAACCATCCAGAGCCGCCGCCATCGCGAGGCCAAGATCTGGGGGACAGGAGTCTCTGTTCCGGCACGCTGCCGGAGCGGGGAAGTGCCCCCGGAAGGCTTCTCCATCGACACCGCTGCCATCTCCACCGCCATCTTCATCACCGCTGCTGCTCCCATGAGGAGGGAGTAGTTGTCCATCGAGGCTCGGGGTTGTACCGGTAGCTATGTGGTTAATCTCTCTCCTATGTACCTCAATACAATAATCTCATGAGCTGCTTCACATGATTGAGATTCATATGAGTTTTGTATCACTACTATCTATGTGCTACTCTAGCAATGTTATTAAAGTAGTTCTATTCCTCCTGCACGTGTGTAAAGGTGACGAGTGTGTGCACCGTGTTAGTACTTGGTTTATGCTATGATCATGATCTCTTGTAGATTGCGAAGTTAACTATTGCTATGATATATTGATGTGATCTATTCCTCCTACATATGCATGAAGGTGACGAGTGTGCATGCTATGCTAGTACTTGGTTTAGTCTTTTGATCTATCTTACACTAAAGGTTACTAAAATATGAGCATTATTGTGGAGCTTGTTAACTCCGGCATTGAGGGTTCGTGTAATCCTACGCAATGTGTTCATCATCCAACAAAAGTGTAGAGTATGCATTTATCTATTCTGTTATGTGATCGATGTTGAGAGTGTCCACTAGTGAAAGTATAATCCCTAGGCCTTGTTCCTAAATATCGCTATCGCTGCTTGTTTACTTGTTTTACTTGCGTTACTACTGCTGCAATACTACCACCATCAACTACACGCCAGCAAGCTATTTTATGGCACCGTTGCTACTGCTCATACTTATTCATACCACCTGTATTTCACTATCTCTTCGCCGAACTAGTGCACCTATTTGGTGTGTTGGGGACACAAGAGACTTCTTGCTTTGTGGTTGCGGGGTTGCATGAGAGGGATATCTTTGACCTCTTCCTCCCTGAGTTCGATAAACCTTGGGTGATCCACTTAAGGGAAAACTTGCTGCTGTTCTACAAACCTCTGCTCTTGGAGGCCCAACACTATCTACAGGAAAGGAGGGGGAACGTAGACATCAATAACATATGCTTATTTACAAGGTAGAGTTGATAATCATATATGATTCACCTGAGAATCGTTATGTGATGGACTAGAACATCATAAATACTTAGAAGAAGTACAATAAGAAGCCAGACAATAGTGCAAGAACTGTGTTCCAAAAATATGGGAAGTGTGCGAAGCACATCATGACCATAGTCTTACAATTGAAACACTGGGAAGTATAGGAGCTATATGCCAATAGTTAAGTGTATAGAGTAGCCATATTAGAACTGTGAAGTACTGATACGCATACAGCACGCGTCCGTTGGGAACCCCAAGAGGAAGGTGTGATGCGTACATCGGCAAGTTTTCCCTCAGTATGAAACCAAGGTTTATCGAACCAGTAGGAGCCAAGAAGCACGTTGAAGGTTGATGGCGGCGAGATGTAGTGCGGCGCAACACCAGGTATTTCGGCGCCAACGTGGAACCTGCACAACACAAACCAAGTACTTTGCCCCAACGAAACAGCGAGGTTGTCAATCTCACCGGCTTGCTGTAACAAATGATTAGATGTATAGTGTGGATGATGATTGTTTGCAGAAAACAGTAGAACAATTATTACGATAGATTGTATTTCAGTATAGAGAATTGGACCGGGGTCCACGGTTCACTAGAGGTGTCTCTCCCATAAGATAAACAGCATGTTGGGTGAACAAATTACGGTTGGGCAATTGACAAATAGAGAGGGCATGACCATGCACATACATATTATGATGAGTATAGTGATATTTAATTGGGCATTACGACAAAGTACATAGACCGCTATCCAGCATGCATCTATGCCTAAAAAGTCCACCTTCAAGTTATCATCCGAACCCCCTACAGTATTAAGTTGCTAACAACAGACAATTGCATTAAGTATTGCGCGTAATGTAATCAGTAACTACATCCTCGAACATATAGAATTACAGATAGATGATCTTGATCATGTTCGGCAGCTCACAAGACCCGACAATTAAGCACAATGAGGAGAAGACAACCATCTAGCTACTGCTATGGACCCATAGTCCAGGGGTATACTACTCACTCATCACTCCGGAGGCGACCATGGCGGTGTAGAGTCCTCCGGGAGATGATTCCCCTCTCCGGCAGGGTGCCGGAGGCGATCTCCTGAATCCCCCGAGATGGGATTGACGGCGGCGGCGTCTCTGGAAGGTTTTCCGTATCGTGGCTCTCGGTACTGGGGGTTTCGCGACGAAGGCTATTTGTAGGCGGAAGGGCAGGTCAAGGGGCGTCACGAGGGGCCCACACCCTAGGTCGGCGCGGCCAGGGCTTGGGCCGCGCCGCCCTATGGTGTTGCCACCTCGTGGCCCCACTTCGTCTCCTCTTCGGTCTTCTGGAAGCTTCGTGGCAAAATAGGACCCTGGGCGTTGATTTCGTCCAATTCCGAGAATATTTCCTTACTAGGATTTCTGAAACCAAAAACAGCGAGAAAACAAGCAATCGGCACTTCGGCATCTTGTTAATAGGTTAGTTCCGGAAAATGCACGAATATGACATAAAGTGTGCATAAAACATGTAGATAACATCAATAATGTGGCATGGAACATAAGAAATTATCGATACGTCGGAGACGTATCAGCATCCCCAAGCTTAGTTCCTGCTCGTCCCGAGCAGGTAAACGATAAATAAAGATAATTTCTGGAGTGACATGCCATCATAACCTTGATCATACTATTTGTAAAGCATATGTAGTGAATGCAGCGATCAAAACAATGTATATGACATGAGTAAACAAGTAAATCATATAGCAAAGACTTTTCATGAATAGTACTTCAAGACAAGCATCAATAAGTCTTGCATAAGAGTTAACTCATAAAGCAATAATTCATAGTAGAAGCATTGAAGCAACACAAAGGAAGATTAAGTTTCAGCGGTTGCTTTCAACTTGTAACATGTATACCTCATGGATATTGTCAACATAGAGTAATATAACAAGTGCAATATGCAAATATGTAGGAATCAATGCACAGTTCACACAAGTGTTTGCTTCTTGAGATGGAGAGAAATAGGTGAACTGACTCAACATAAAAGTAAAAGAATGGTCCTTCAAAGAGGAAAAGCATCGATTGCTATATTTGTGCTAGAGCTTTGATTTTGAAAACAAGAAACAATTTTGTCAACGGTAGTAATAAAGCATATGTATCATGTATATTATATCTTACAAGTTGCAAGCCTCATGCATAGTATACTAATAGTGCCCGCACCTTGTCCTAATTAGCTTGGACTACCGGGATCATCGCAATGCACATGTTTTAACCAAGTGTCACAAAGGGGTACCTCTATGCTGCCTGTACAAAGGTCTAAGGAGAAAGCTCGCATCGGATTTCTCGCTATTGATTATTCTCAACTTAGAAATCCATACCGGGACAACATAGACCACAGATAATGGACTCCTCTTTTATGCATAAGCTTGTAGCAACAATTATTTTTCTCATATGAGATTGAGGATATATGTCCAAAACTAAAACTTCCACCATGGATCATGGCTTTAGTTAGCGGCCCAATGTTCTTCTCTAACAATATGCATGCTCTAACCATGAGGTGGTAGATCGCCCTTACTTCAGACAAGACGAACATGCATAGCAACTCACATGATATTCAACAAAGAGTAGTTGATGGCGTCCCCAGTGAACATGGTTATCGCACAACGAGCAACTTAATAAGAGATAAAGTGCATAAGTACATATTCAATACCACAATAGTTTTTAAGCTATTTGTCCCATGAGCTATATATTGTAAAGGTGGAGGATAGAAATTTAAAGGTAGCACTCAAGCAATTTACTTTGGAATGGCGGAGAAATACCATGTAGTAGGTAGGTATGGTGGACACAAATGGCATAGTGGTTGGCTCAAGTATTTTGGATGCATGACAAGTATTCCCTCTCGATACAAGGTTTTAGGCTAGCAAGGCTATTTGAAACAAACACAAGGATGAAGCGGTGCAGCAAAACTCACATAAAAGACATATTGTAAACATTATAAGACTCTACACCGTCTTCCTTGTTGTTCAAACTCAATACTAGAAATTATCTAGACCTTAGAGAGACCAAATATGCAAACCAAATTTTAGCATGCTCTATGTATTTCTTCATTAATGGGTGCAAAGTATATGATGCAAGAGCTTAAACATGAGCACAACAATTGCCAAGTATCACATTATCCAAGACATTTTAGCAATTACTACATGTATCATTTTCCAATTCCAACCATATAACAATTTAACGAAGAAGAAACTTCGCCATGAATATTATGAGTAGAGCCTAAGGACATACTTGTCCATATGCTACAGCGGAGCATGTCTCTCTCCCAAAAAGTGAATGCTAGGATCCATTTTATTCAAACAAAACAAAAACGAAAACAAACTGACGCTCCAAGAAAAGCACAGAAGATGTGATGGAATAAAAATATAGTTTCAGGGGAGGAACCTGATAATGTTGCCGATGAAGAAGGGGATGCCTTGGGCATCCCCAAGCTTAGACGCTTGAGTCTTCTTGATATATGCAGGGGTGAACCACCGGGGCATCCCCAAGCTTAGAGCTTTCACTCTCCTTGATCATGTTGTATCATCTCCCTCTCTTAATCCTTGAAAACTTCCTCCACACCAAACTTAGAACAACTCATTAGAGGGTTAGTGCACAATCAAAATATACATGTTCTTAACACTTCTGGACATTGCACAAAGCTACTGAAAATCAATGGAATCGAAATATCCATCGAACATAACAAAACTGGCAATGCGAAATAAAAGGCAGAATCTGTCAAAAACAGAACAGTTCGTATTGACGAATTTTATTGAGGCACCAGACTTGCTCAAATGAAAATGCTCAAATTGAATGAAAGTTGCGTACATATCCGGGGATCACTCACGTAAATTGGCATAATTTTATGAGTTACCTACAGAGAATTTTGCCCAGATTCGTGACAGCAAAGAAATCTGTTTCTGCGCAGTAATCCAAATCTAGTATGAACTTTTCTATCAACGACTTTACTTGGCACAACAAAACACTAAATTAAGATAAGGAGAGGTTGCTACAGTAGTAAACAACTTCCAAGACACAAAATAAAAACAAAGTACTGTAGTAAAAACATGGGTTGTCTCCCATAAGCGCTTTTCTTTAACGCCTTTCAGCTAGGCGCAGAAAGTGTGTTTCAAGTATTATCGAGAGACGAAGTGTCAACATCATAATTTGTTCTAATAATAGAATCAAAAGGTAACTTTATTCTCTTTCTAGGGAAGTGTTCCATACCTTTCTTGAGAGGAAATTGATATTTAATATTACCTTCCTTCATATCAATGATAGCACCAACAGTTCGAAGAAAAGGTCTTCCCAATATAATGGGACAAGATGCATTGCATTCAATATCCAAGACAACAAAATCAACGGGGACAAGGTTATTGTTAACGGTAATGCGAACATTGTCAACTTTCCCCAAAGGTTTCTTTGTAGAATGATCAGCAAGATTAACATCCAAATAACAATTTTTCAGCGGTGGCAAGTCAAGCATATTATAAATTTTCTTAGGCATAACGGAAATACTTGCACCAAGATCACATAAAGCATTACAATCAAAATCTTTAACCTTCATCTTAATGATGGGATCCCAACCATCCTCTAGCTTCCTAGGAATAGAAGCTTCGCGCTCTAATTTCTCTTCTCTAGCTTTTATGAGAGCATTTGTAATATGTTTTGTCAAAGCCAAATTTATAGCACTAGCATTAGGACTTTTAGCAAGTTTTTGCAAGAACTTTATAACTTCAGAGATGTGGCAATCATCAAAATTCAAACCATTATAATCTAAAGCAATGGGATCATCATCCCCAATGTTGGAAAAAAATTCAGCAGTTTTATCACAGGCAGTTTCAGCAGTTTTAGCAGTTTCAGGCAGTTTCTCGCGCTTTGCATTAGAAGTGGAAACATTGCTAACACCAATTCTTTTATTATTAATAGTAGGAGGTGCAGCAACATGTGTAGCATTAGCATTACTAGTGGTGGTAATAGTCCAAACTTTAGCTATATTATCTTCTTTTTCATTTTCTTCTCTTTCCCACCTAGCACGCAATTCAGCCATCAATCCTATATTCTCATTAATTCTAACTTGGATGGCATTTGCTGTAGTAACAATTTTATTATTAAGATTTTCATTAGGCATAACTTTCGATTTCAAAAGATCAACATCAGCAGCAAGACTATCGACTTTAGAAGCAAGTATATCAATTTTCCCAAGTTTTTCTTCAACAGATTTGTTAAAAGCAGCTTGTGTACTAATAAATTCCTTAAGCATGGCTTCAAGTACAGGGGGTGTGTTCCTATTATTGTTGTAAGAATTCCCATAAGATATACCATAGCCGTTGCCATTATTATAAGGATATGGCCTATAGTTGTTACTAGAATTGTTCCGGTAAGCATTGTTGTTGAAATTATTATTTTTAATGAAGTTTACATCAACATGTTCTTCTTGTGCAACCAATGAAGCTAACGGAACATTATTAGGATCAATATTAGTCCTATCATTCACAAGCATAGACATAATAGCATCAATTTTATCACTCGAGGAAGAGGTTTCTTCGACAGAATTTACCTTCTTACCTTGTGGAGCTCTTTCCGTGTGCCATTCAGAGTAGTTGATCATCATATTATCAAGAAGCTTTGTTGCTTCACCAAGAGTGATGGACATAAAGGTACCTCCAGCAGCTGAATCCAATAGGTTCCGCGAAGAAAAATTCAGTCCCGCATAAAAGGTTTGGATGATCATCCAAGTAGTCGATCCATGGGTTGGGCAATTTTTAACCAAAGATTTCATTCTTTCCCATGCTTGTGCAACATGTTCAGTATCCAATTGTTTAAAATTCATTATGCTACTCCTCAAAGATATAATTTTAGCAGGGGGATAATATCTACCAATAAAAGCATCCTTGCATTTAGTCCATGAATCAATACTATTCTTAGGCGAGAGATAGCAACCAATCTTTAGCTCTTCCTCTTAATGAGAAAGGGAACAATTTTAATTTTATAATGTCACCATCTACATCTTTATACTTTTGCATTTCACATAGTTCAACAAAATTATTAAGATGGGCAGCAGCATCATCGAACTAACACCAGAAAATTGCTCTCGCATAACAAGATTCAGTAAAGTAGGTTTAATTTCAAAGAATTCTGCTGTAGTAGCAGGTGGAGCAATAGGTGTGCATAAGAAATCATAATTATTTGTGGTTGTGAAGTCACACAACTTAGTATTTTCAGGAGTACCCATTTTAGCAACAAGTAAATAAAGCAAACTAGATAAAGTAAATGCAAGTAACTAATTTTTTTGTGTTTTTGATATAGCAAACAAGATAGCAAATAAAGTAAAACTAGCAACTAATTTTTTTGTATTTTGATTTAGTGCAGCAAACAAAGTAGTAAATAAAACTAAGCAAGACAAAAACAAAGTAAAGAGATTGGGATGTGGAGACTCCCCTTGCAGCGTGTCTTGATCTCCCCGGCAACGGCGCCAGAAAAAGAGCTTGATACACGTACAGCACGCGTCCGTTGGGAACCCCAAGAGGAAGGTGTGATGCGTACAGCGGCAAGTTTTCCCTCAGTATGAAACCAAGGTTTATCGAACCATTAGGAGCCAAGAAGCACGTTGAAGGTTGATGGCGGCGAGATGTAGTGCGGCGCAACACCAGGGATTCCGGCGCCAACGTGGAACCTGCACAACACAAACCAAGTACTTTGCCCCAACGAAACAGCGAGGTTGTCAATCTCACCGGCTTGCTGTAACAAAGGATTAGATGTATAGTGTGGATGATGATTGTTTGCAGAAAAGAGTAGAACAGTATTGCAGTAGATTGTATTTCAGTATAGAGAATTGGACCGGGGTCCATAGTTCACTAGAGGTGTCTCTCCCATAAGATAAACAGCATGTTGGGTGAACAAATTACAGTTGGGCAATTGACAAATAGAGAGGGCATGACCATGCACATACATATTATGATGAGTATAGTGAGATTTAATTGGGCATTACGACAAAGTACATAGACCGCTATCCAGCATGCATCTATGCCTAAAAAGTCCACCTTCAAGTTATCATCCGAACCCCCTCCAGTATTAAGTTGCTAACAACAGACAATTGCATTAAGTATTGCGCGTAATGTAATCAGTAACTACATCCTCGAACATAGCACCAATGTTTTATCCCTAGTGGCAACAAGCACATCCATAATCTTAGAGATTTCGTCACTTCCCCCAGATTCACGGAGACATGAACCCACTATCGAGCATAAATACTCCCTCTTGGAGTTACAAGCATCTACTTGGCAAGAGCATCTACTAGTAACGGAGAGCATGCAAGATCATAAACAACACATAGATATAAATTGATAATCAACATAACATAGTATTCTCTATTCATCGGATCCCAACAAATGCAACATATAGAATTACAGATAGATGATCTTGATCATGTTCGGCAGCTCACAAGACCCGACAATTAAGCACAATGAGGAGAAGACAACCATCTAGCTACTGCTATGGACCCATAGTCCAGGGGTAAACTACTCACTCATCACTCCGGAGGCGACCATGGCGGTGTAGAGTCCTCCGGGAGATGATTCCCCTCTCCGACAGGGTGCCGGAGGCGATCTCCTGAATCCCCCGAGATGGGATTGGCGGCGGCGGCGTCTCTGGAAGGTTTTCCGTATCGTGGCTCTCGGTGCTGGGGGTTTCGCGACGAAGGCTATTTGTAGGCGGAAGGGCAGGTCAAGGGGCGTCACGAGGGCCCACACCC
>NC_061510.1:214203088-214246910 GCF_022539505.1 Lolium rigidum
GGGCCGCGCCGCCCCTATGGTGTCGCCACCTCGTGGCCCCACTTCGTCTCCTCTTCGGTCTTCCGGAAGCTTCGTGGCAAAATAGGACCCCGGGCGTTGATTTCGTCCAATTCCGAGAATATTTCCTTACTAGGATTTCTGAAACCAAAAACAGCGGAAAACAACAATCGGCACTTCGGCATCTTGTTAATAGGTTAGTTCCAGAAAATGCACGAATATGACATAAAGTGTGCATAAAACATGTAGATAACATCAATAATGTGGCATGGAACATAAGAAATTATCGATACGTCGGAGACGTATCAAGTACCATGTGAGGTAGTCCTCAACAAAATGGAAGTTAAGTAGTACTTCCAAAGAAAATTAGGTTAACCTTAACTATCCTAGACCACTTTGTTTCAAGTTTATCTCATTGCAAATGTGCAATTACGGTAAATGTTGAGACAAATAGTAGAGTCCCCTATATTCGTGCTAAGTATCACGATATAAACCTAACTTATGTGGTGTTATATACTACACATCAGAGCCTGATGTTTAGAGATGTCTTACTCAACTATTATATTCAGGCTTATGATGGTGTGTATTATATGCACAAAGCTGAATCTTCTTGGATTTTATTGGATTTTCATTGTTTGACTAGATCCATACATAAAGTTTAACTTTGATATGCAAGTGCGTGTTGCAATATCAAGTTCTTACTTGATGCTATAGATCTAGAGGGTAATGGTAAACGTGTGAGGAAGTGACGAATTCTAAATATTCTGAAGACAAGATGAAGGTTCATCAAAATAAGGAAGTAAAATTGTCGGAAGAAACCACAATACTCTGAAGGAAGTGCCAATCAAAACTCATGCTTTACCTCATTAGAGGAGTACTTTAGTACATAAGAAGCATGAAGGTGAGAAATCTGGTGATTATGGTGAAGCTGAAGCAGATCCATACTCAACATAGAAGAGGGAATGCATGGGAAATCACTTCGAATACTATAATCATAGTGTCAGCTAGTGGTTTTCTTGCAACAATAAACCCTCGAAGAAAGGAAGATGACGTATGAACCCATAGCAGATATAAGAAGACCATAGTTGATATCAGAATACCACAATTGGTATAGGATCAATACTGGAAGATAGAGTAGAAGATATCTCGTCCAATTGATCAGAATCTATGATAGAATCTATTTTCAGATAACAAATAGCCACAATTGGTATCAAGTAATCCACCATTGGATTATTTGTACCAAGAAATTGTGAACAAATAAAACTTTGTTAGCTAAATAATACTGACCTATAAACATTTAGTCGAAGGATTCACATTGGATGTCCACAATTGAGTGGATGCACCACAGATATTCTTCACAAGACCTAGAAGAGTACAAACCATAAGCTATACTTAGACCAATATTCCAACCATCAATCCAATGGTTGGAAGAAAAGGAGTTGAAGACCATAAGAAAACTCTAAGGGGTAGAGTAAAGATTGAGTTGGATGTACAATAACTCAATATCTTAAGAAAGATAGATGAAGAAGGTCCGAAGCGAGAGGAAGTTCGATCTTATTTTCATAAGATTGTTGAACACTACTTTCAGAAGGATGTCAGACCAGAAGCCGAGGTTATACCTCGAGGAAGTAAGAAGTGGACTATAACTTGAGAAAGTGAGTAATATTTACTCAGAAGTACGGAAGCTCAAGTAAGTCAAGCATAAAGAAGTTGGACAAAGAAAATACCATAGACCAAATACAGCCCAAGAAGGCCAAAGACCGAAGTAGATTGACCATACCAAAACTAAAATCTAGTTGAAAGATTCCTTTCATGGAACCTAAACAACCCAAAATAGTTATAAGGTATCAACCATAATCCATGATTGGATAGACTAAATGAGTCTAATCCATTCTTAGGGAAATAAACCATCATGACCATTCCATATTAAGTACCTTACCAAGTACCATTATTGCAGTTTTGGTAGTAAGGGAAAACAAAGACCTATTTACCAATTAGGAGTATGTTATCAAACTAGTCTTCAGTTAAGACTAGCAGCATCAGAAGAAGTCTCAGTCATTGAATCTTCAATGAGAAAGGAAACAAGCTTATAGAGTTGGAAGAAATCAATGAATCAAAGTAAGAACCATGGTTCAGAGACAAACCCTAATGGATTCCAGGAAGAATCTGGACAAGGGATATATTCAATTATATCCAGTGAGATCACTACGGAGTTCTAGAAAAGTTTAAGTCTGCATAAGTCGGAACCACACTTCGGAAACGTGAGAGAGTTCAAACTTCGAGGACGAAGTTTAGTTTAAGGGGTAGAGACTGTAATATCCCAGGTAATGGGGTTACAAAAATAGAGGAAACAGATGTGTGCATTGCATTCATGCATAGAAAATCTGGGGAATTTTCGCGCTTAAAAGTAAAACAATCACGAATGCGAAGTTTCACTTGATCTTGGTGGAACTGAAGTAGCTCATCAAGTCAAGCGCTATAAACCTCAATGTGACTTTGTTAAAACCTTGTTTTGGGTAAAGATGATTTGATCTAAGGGGTTCGATCAAATGGAACTATTAATCAACACAACAACACTTTACTCAATGATCAATTGCTTGATCTTATAAAAGATTATAATATGGTAATTCTTGCCATAGCATATGAACATCTAATCAATTACAAACCAAGTAACAATAAAATGGAGAAACCATTCTTGACTATCTTCTCCATGTCTTAAAACTATCCATGATCCTACCATGAAACTTCATGGTATTCATTCCACTTCAACATTGGAATTATCACAAGGAGATCCAACTAAGGAATATAATTCTTCTCCATTTAAAATTATTATACATCAAACCCAGAGAGGTGAGAGTTCTATGTTAATTCTTAGAGAAGCAATGACAAGCTTTGAGCTAAACCTTGGATATACATCCAAGTGTTCAAAACATTATCTTCAAGAGAAACCCTAGGATATTATTCCAGACAATTCCTGGAGAGATAAACCCTTTGTATTTAACATAGACATTGATGATCACATCAATCTCTATAGAGCCTAACCTCTGGTTAGTATTAAAGTCCTTCCCAAATGAGTGAGACCATTCATACTAATCCAAGCTTTACCTATTTAAGAATAAAGGACAACCTTTGAACTAAAGTATTAGGAGATTAACCATTTCATCTTGGAGTGGTGAGACAACCTAACATCACATGGAATAATACCATATCCATGAACTGATAAAGTAATGAGGAGACTAATTCAACCCAGATAGCCAAGTGGAGTTTTAGACTAAATATCTATTAAGATCTTGTGAGTACACCATAAAACCTGGAACAATCCATTCTTATATAAGAGAGCTCAAGATCTGGTGTTACACTCAAGTTAATGAGGCAACACTTGGACTTGGGGAAGAGCACTATTATATAACCAGATGATTATGTCATCATTGATTAAGTAAGACCCTAACAGAATATCTCAGACATTCTCCTGGGATATAAACTTTAGAGGCAACCATAGTAGTTCCATTCAAGAAGGTAAATTAGAAGTACTATACCCTAGTTGATCAAGACAATGCTTGATCATGGAAGTGAGAAACCTATTTAATGAAAGGTACCTTAGGAAGCCAAACCTTGATCATTATAAATTGAGTGATGATCATAAACCCTAAGAACTTGAGGTAGAGATATTAATAACAAGTTGATCATGCCTAATCCATGATCATGCTCTGGAGGTATGTGAGGATAAGTTAAACCCTACTAGAATAAGTAGATTTCATTCCCACATGAAATTATAGGAAGATAACTAGTAAGCAACCCTAGGCTTATATCTTATCTTTAACTTGTGAACCACAGGGTGATCATAAATAGGATCCTACCATATCTATATTTCATAAATTAAAGAACTCAAGAAAACCTTAGAGTTAAACCTCTGTACTTCATATGGTGAGAAACCATACATCCATATGACCAAAGTTAACTATAAAAAGAACTATAACCACTGTAGTTACTTTAATGATTAATTGAGGATAATAATAGAAGTTAATTGGTAGAAGATAAAACTAATTCTCAAGTCCTTAGTAATTAAAGGAGCACACGAACAATCAAGTAAGTAATCATATTACCTTGGTTAGGGAGATTAAACCCTAGCAAATGCAATATGATAGCATTCCAAATCTACAAACTAAGGTATATCTCAACCATAGTTTATGCATCACTATGGTGATCATAATATGAACCTTGGCATAATTGAGATGCAAACCAATTGCCATTATGTGAATATGACTAGAACCCTAATGGTTCATTAATTAAATCCTATGCTTCAATTATAAAACATAAGAGCCACCTAATGCTAAGTCCCATAATTAAAACCATATAAGTAGTGATCAACCACTTATCTTTGTAATCAAGATCAATCATGATAGAACCAATATCTACTTAGATCCTTTCAAATATAATGATAATATTAACTTTAATAAGGGGGTTGTAATAGAAATCATAAAACCCTAATATATTTAATACTCATATAAAATCATATGTGAACAACCAACTTCTCAAATAGAAACCAAATCCTAATAACTAACTCTGAAATGCTTTGAGTTGAGATTATCAACTCTATTAATTCCAAATAGATTTGATTCATATAGAAAAAGAAATTAAAATGAGAATACAAACTCATGTTTAATTGCTATATTGAATAAGCCCACATATGTGAAATATAATCAACTATAAAATACTTTCCTCAATTGGGAGAGTGGTGTAATAGTCATTGCACTAGATACTCAGTAAACTCCAATTGTTAAACACCTGCAAAATAAGAAGATTCAAATTTGAATTATAACAACAGAATTCAAATATGAGTTCAATTTGGTAAATTAAAAAACAGAAAATGAAAATTGAAAAAAAGGAGGAGAAAAAACTTTACCTAGCTTACCTGGCCGTGGCAGCCCACCAACAGCCCACCTCGGCAGCCCTCAGCATCAGCCCAGCAGACCAAGCCCACCAGCAGCCTGGCCCAACTTACCCCTTCATGATATTTTCACGCGAGGAGGAGCCATCGTCTTCGTCCGTTCCGGCAAGCAGCTCGGTGGCAGCTCCTTCGCCACCGGCCGCGCCAAGATGCTCGCCGCCGCTCTCTGGAGACTACAAATACCCCTCTACCGCCGCCGTAAAACCCTAACCGCATAAATTCCTCTTCTTCATTCTTCAATTACTGAGAAGCCCGAAACCTAGCTCGCCGGCCGTTTCCTATCGCCGCCATCTGGGACATCCCCGCGTTACACCGTGGACGCCATCGTCGTTCCCTCGCTCGACTTGCTCAGCCAGATGAAGGAATCGAGCTGGGGAGCATCGAGTCCCGCGAATTCCTCTCCTCCCTGTCGCCGGTTATCGTCGGAAATGGCGAGACTGAGCTCACCTCAGCCCCTAATCAACACCGTCGACCCTCAGAAAAGCATCAGGGTAAGATTTCCCGTCGATTGATACTACTATCGCGTCCCAATTCATTTCGTAGCGTTGCATCGACGTTAGCCGTTGTCCGCCGCCGTTGTTTGAGCTCGCCGGAGCTACTCCGGCGACCATTAGGGCGCGGCGCCGCCATCATTAGGTTCCCCATCGTGCTGCGGTTCTATTAAGCGTAGTCGCGCGTCCTGGGGGGCAGCCTAGCTCCGGCACCGTCGCCGTTTGACCGCCGGCCAGGAGCTCCCTGGCCACATCGTCAATTTTGACCCCAGTCAACTGCAACGTGGCAGCTGACGTGGCTCAGGCCCACAAGTCAGTGTCCCTACGGGTAGTCTGGCCGGGTACGTTTAGCAGATTTCCTTTTATTTCAAATTCAATAATATCTGCAACTTCAAATAATTGTAGAAAATTCATAAAAGCTCAGAAAAATATAAATGAGATATCAAAATTCTTATAAAAGAAAAATCTATCCAATAAAAATATAATATGAAATTTTTATTTTTAATAAAAATTCGATTATTTAATACTTATTAATTAAGCCTTTTCTTTTAATGCAAAATTCAATTAAAATTCAAAAATTAGGAAAACTTTCCAAATTAAATAAACACCAGTAAATAAATATAGAAAACATTAAAACTATTTTTCTTTATTTGTTAAATTGTTAAATCCTTATTAGAGAGATTTAAACCCTAATTAATAATTACCCTAATTAGTAAATTATTAAAAATAATAAAAAGCCAAATTGAATATTAATTTTATAAATATGTCTTCTTTTATATATAAAAAATGAAAACGGCGCAGTGGGGGCCTTCCCCACTGTCTTTGTCTTCAAAAAAAATATTAATTTTATTTCAAAGTTATTAATAACTTCAACTTTAACATGAAGTTATTAATCATAGAATTAAATTGTAAATAGCAAACCCTAAATTCCACATGGAATGATATTATAACCCTATCATTTCATGTGACTCCTAAAACCCTAAATTAATTAGGAACCCTAGTTCCATTATTACATGTGAACCCTAATTTGCTTCTAACCTAAACCCAAGGTTAGAACAAGTGATCATGGTACTTTAATTCAAATCATAGAGCCACCATTAGCAACTAAAAGACATACATATGTCCACATAAAATATAGAACCCTATCACTAGCAATTTAGTATTCCATGTATACATATCACTAAACCTAGTTGATCAAGTAGGATCAACCAAGTTTAAACCCTAGCTTCTACTGTCAAAACCATCATCCTTATTCATCCATACTTAGCATCACACCATTGTGATGAACCCCAATAGTATCTAGGCCCAATAATTATCATTACATAACCATACTCCACTAAACCCTACTAGTGTTGGATACTTATCAATCATCCTATTTAGGAGTCAATTATTCCTTACTTAGTGAATCAAATAGCAAACCATATACACCCTCAATCCTAATTGTAATACTTCTGATTACTTAAGAAGTATGTTCTTCAAAAGTTATTCTTTTGAAGTAAATAGAGAACCATCATCAACCCTGCTTATAAGAACCTATAAACCCTACCTAGCTATCACCAGCAAGATGAACCCACCATGATAACAACCATGTATAACTAATTGCTTAAGTTGCTCATACTTAAGTAAAACCATTCAAGCCTAGTTGCTTATGAATCCAACCTTGTTTGGATCCATCTAATATCTACTCAAGAGCTAATGAGAACCATAGTTAACCATAGAACCCCACCAACCTAATTACCATACTTGTTCTTTATCAAAGAACATGTTCTTCAAAAGTTATTTTGTTAAAGTATATGATAATCAATCATTAACCATGCCATATAGTACTAAAACTGACCACTGTTCTTTACTTGTTAACATTATGCCAATTATCATTCTTTGTGTGCTCAATTGATTATTATGCTTTATTATCTACCTGTTTATAATACCAAGTAATCACACCTGAATAAGAACCTTGTATGTGAATCACTCTAAAAGTGCAACACACCCGAAACCAATCATTACAACTCACTGATCCTAAATCATCGGGGTTAGATCACGCTTAGAGCGATTGCATCTCATACTTGCATCCTTGCCAATCTTTTAAACATCGTCCTTACCGGACGATGATGCTATTTCAGAATTTGGAGTTATTGCGTAACGAAGACCTTGCCTGCATAATCTTGCGGTCAAGAAAGGCAAGTTCATCACTTGCTCATGTCATTTGAGTATCTTTATCAAATTACTTACAAAGTACTATGATTATCACTATTGCATAAAAACCAAAACCACTATTTTCATAACTATGAATATGACTATGTGGTGGGCAAGGAACCATGGATTATGTTGATATGGTGGAGGTTCCATTGCAAGGGTTTATATCCATCTAGGATTAAACAACAAATGTCGCCAGTGATTCTTGTGCCGTAATACCCGTGTTAACCATAAGATCCGGAGTGGGACGGAGTAGTCAAAAGTGTTTCCACCTCTCGTTCATCAACGGATGCGCTTTACCGTAATACACTTGTAATCCAAGGGGGCAAGCGGTGAGGCTGGGGAGTCCTAAGTCCCCACGGCATTGTCCGTAGTACACTTGTCGCCCGAAGGAGCAAGCGGTGAGGTTGGGGAGTCCTAAGTCCCCACGGTATTGCGGTCTATGATGGGTTGCAGCTACCGGCGTAGGAATGTATGGTAGAGCCCTGCATTGATGTCGTGGTCGGGGTCCACCCTGAAATCTACGAGAATAATGGGACCGGCGTGGACCCAGGGTCGGGGCATGCAACAACGGGTGGGTGTTCGAGGTAGCGGAGGAACATGATTGGCTAGACCTTATACCGGGCCTCACACCATAGGAAGTGTGGACAAGCCTGCAGCTTGGTTGGCACCAAGGTTAAGATCTCTTATGGGTAAAGCAACACACCTCTGCAGAGTGTAAAGAACCGTGACTCCGTCACTCCTCGTTCCGGGATATGGAACTGCGAACGCGGCCGGAAAGGAGCTCCATGAAGTTCTAGTAAACCGGTGAAGGCTGACGGACATAGTTCTTCTGAATAAAAGCAACCTCTTGAAGAAATCGTTATGAAAACCTGCATTGGTATTAGACTTTCTGGTCTAATGCCATAGCTAGTGCATTAAACACCTCTTTCCTATAATGAACTTGTTGAGTACGCTCGTACTCATCCTACTCTTAAATCCCCTGCTTAGATATGGAGGCATCGAAGGAGGATCCACAGTGCAACTCGAAGGCCGAGGAGTCAACAACTACTTCAAGAGACAAGACCCTGTCAGAGGAGTCAGATATCACATCCAACAAGGATAAAACCTAGTTTAGCCATAGAAGGGAACTAGCTTCCTAAACCTAGCTCCTATTTAGCTAGAATCTATTCTTAGCCTCTATAGCTAGGTAAATACTCTACAAATAGAGTTCGTGATAGGATTAGACTACGAATCGTTCTTTTGGAGTTTATTTGCAGATTTACCTCATTATAAAGTAGGAGGTCATGTGCTGATCTTATGTAATAGAGTCAGAGTTGTAATTCTATAGACATACCTTGGACCCGCATATGTTTCTGTTGTACCACTCTGAGCGATATAATACTAGTGGAACGGTGTTTCATTGGTGTTGTATCAGACTTGCATACTACACCATGTAGTGGTATGCCGGGTCACCACACGCTGGCAAGCAGGCGTCGAGGTGGAAACGCGCGTGAAACTGCGTGTGCTCCGGACGGTTCGTGGAGGGGAGTTCAACTCCATAGGGTTCGGCGAGTACTGCGCCGATCGCGGCGTTCGTCGGCACCTCACTGCCCCATACTCTCCGCAGCAGAACGGGGTGGTCGAGCGACGGAATCAGACGGTGGTGGGCACGGCTCGCTGCTTGCTCAAGTCCAAAGGCATGCCAAACGAGTTCTGGGGAGAAGCGGTCACCACCGCCGTGCTCCTGCTGAACTGTGCACCAACGAAGTCCGTGCAGGGCGCGACACCGTACGAGTCGTGGCACGGAGAGAAGCCGACCGTGAGCTACTTCCGCAATTTCGGATGCATCGCGCACGCTAAGGTAACCAAGCCAAACCCGGAGAAACTCGATGATCGCAGTTTTCATACAGTTTTCATCGGCTACGAGCATGGTCGCTCCAAGGCGTGGCGCGTGTATGATCCGGTGGCGAAGCGTGTGCATATCACACGCGATGCCATCTTCGACGAGGCGGCGAGCTGGGACTGGGGAGCTGAGCAGCTGGGGCGCGGCACGTTCATCATCGGCACGGACATTGCGGTGGCCGCCGGGTTTGGGGCAATCCCGCAAAGGCATGTCCACGACGCGACGGAGCCTTCCTCAGCAGCATCGCCGGCCACGCCTCCCCTAGAAGACTCTGTTATCACCAGAATTTGACCGAGTCAGAGGTGGGCCGCGATCAAGATGGACTTGGAGATGTATACATGGAAGAATTACGTGAATCGGCCAGTTATGCTAAGTTGGGCTAGTTTGCCCTTGTATCTGTAACATATTAGATTACGTGTCGGTTTGGAAGTTAGAGTTTTATCCGTGCACGGTTAGGTGCACGCCTGAATTAGAAAGTCCCTTGGACTATAAATATGTATCTAGGGTTTATGGAATAAACAACAACTCACGTTCAACCCAAAACAAACCAATCTCGGCGCATCGCCAACTCCTTCGTCTCGAGGGTTTCTATCGGGTAGCGACATGCTGCCTAGATCGCATCTTGCGATCTAGGCAGCACAAGCTCCACGTTGTTCATGCGTTGCTCGTACTGAAGCGTTTTTGATGGCGAGCAACATAGTTATCATAGATGTGTTAGGGTTAGCATAGTTCTTCGTTTAGACATGTCAACGTAGTGCAACCCTTGCATATCTAGCCGCCCTCACACCTATCTCAGGTGTGGGGGCGGCACCCCGCTTGATCATGGTTTAGTAGATCTGATCCGTTACGATTGCTCCTTGTTCTACAAGGATTAGTTTAATATCTGCAATAGTTAGGCCTTACAAAGGGGGGGAGGATCCAGCGGCACGCAGGGTGTCGTTCGCAAGTCCTAAACAGGATGTTCCGAGGATCAACTTTATGTTGGTTTTTAGGCCTTGTTTAGGATCGGCTTACGATCACCGTGCGTGGCCGCGAGGCCCAACCTGGAGTAGGATGATCCGATTATGCGGTGAAAACCCTAAATCGTCGTAGATCTCGGTAGCTTTATCTTGATCAAGCAGGACCACCATATATTCGTGCACCCCGTACGAATCATGGGTGGATCGGCTCCTTGAGCCGATTCACAGGATAACCTGAGAGCCGATCGAGGCTCGTATTTAATGTTTACGTGTATGCCATGCAGGAACTAAGCGAGGCATCCCCATCACCTTCCTGACCGGGTATAGGTCAGGTGGCACGCCCTTGCACTTCGCATCGGACGTGTGACCAGAAGAGCATTGCGGGCCGTCGCTCGGAGGGGTCTCAGCCAGCCGCAGCTCTAGGCTCTTCCCGGCTCTACAGTGTTGACAAGTCGCTGCCCGCCAGTGGGTTTTGGCAGTCAACACATTCTGGCACGCCCGGTGGGACACCGAGCAAAGGAAAACCGATGACGAGACATCGGCTGGTACGAACACGATGCTCGTCCTCCCGACGGAGCCTAGTGCTCCAGGATTACACGAGAGATATTACGAAACCTTCATGGAGCGCTTCGATCCAGCGAGTCGGCCAAGATTATTCTCACCACACGGTCTGCTTGGGTTCAAACGGTGATCTAACGAACATCGGCCACGTCGGCTACATGACTCCCAACGGAGCCGACGTACGAGTACAGTGCCTTGGCATATATACAAAGCCGAGATCTGCAGTCACCTGACAGATTCGGCTCGGGGGAGGCATATGGTCAGCAGACAGACGCATGGGAAGAAAATGTCAAGAGCCGATGGAAAATCGGCCAGTAAAAAAAAAAAATTAGCAAGTACAAATGATGAGAAAGACCCAGTCCAGCGAAACATCATCTGTTTATGAAGGCCCTACTGAAGAAACACGCCGAGGGCGAAAACGGCGTCAACACGGATGCGATCCGCCTCAGCGATCTCAGCCTTGTCATCTTCGTCCTTACCCGTCACCAGCTGATTGCTCAGAGAACGGATTTCAGCCAGATCGGTCTTCAGATCGGCTGTGAGGCCTTTTGCTTCGTCTTGAGAACGGGCAACAAGGGCTTCCTTGTCTTGGATGAGCTGCTTGGTCACCCTTACCCTCTCTTCAAGATCCTCCAGCTCCTTGTGCAGGGTCTCGAGTTCGGCGCGAGTGGCAGAAGTATCCGTCTTGGCGTCCAGAACAGCCTTCTTCTCATTGAGCCGTCGACACTTTTCGGCAATATCGGCTCTCAGCGGAAGTTGGGATTGGCGAAGAGTAATCCTTTGGCGAGCCGATTGCACCCTTGACTTAAAGACCGACAGGGTAACAGCGGGCCAGAGCTTCACTTGCAGGGTCATAGGGAGATGAGGCTGGATATCCTCGAGGATGCCTTTGGCTTCTTCGGAATTCTCAATCAGAGTCTCAGTTGAAGCAGAAAGCAAGTCTTTGAGACGCTGGAGTGAACCACGGACCGTACTAGCGTCCGGCTCCCCACTTGCCTTGGAAGAAGATGGTTCGATGGATTCGGGGTCGAACGTAAGCAAGCTCGAGAGATCACAACCCTGATAGGGCAAACAAGGTGAGTTTAGCAGGCAATGGGGGAATTGATGGAGCCAAGGAGGAGAGAAATACCTCTCCCAAGGAAGGAGGAACAGCCGACGCAGTAACGATCGGCTTTTCTGTGGACTCGGATGGGTCAGCCACTTGGTCAGCCGCTATCGTCGAGGTAGCTAGATCCAGGGTAGCGGACGGCATCGGCACCTCCTCAACGTCCCCGCTGGAAGTTTCTTCGGCCTGCAGGAGAAAGTGATTAGCCGATCCAAATGACAACGGGACAACATGAAGTATGACCAAGAGGATAATTACATTTGAGACCTCCTGGCTTGATGAAGAGGCTCGTGGGTTCTTACGAGCCCTTTTGACGCAGCGGCGCTTCGTGCGTGCCCCGATCTGGTCGGGGCTTTGGGGGCAGGAGGTTCAGTAATCGACCTTTTCTTGGAAGCCGGCGCTGGTGAAGCCGTCTGGCTCTGGGTGGTGGACCTCTCGGAGTTTCCCGAGCTCGAGTCCCCCTGACTGGTTTCTTCTGCCCCGCTGGAGGTTCCTTCGGTGGAGGCCTGTAGGAAAGAATACAAGCGTATTGTAAACAAATTCTTGAAAGCGGACAAGAGTCTATAGGGTCTGAACCCACTTACACGCAAGCTTTCTTGGGCCGGAGCTTTACGCTTCAGGGTTTTCCTGGCGGCCACCTTCCTCACTGCCGTCCTCGCCTGAGTCGAGGCTCGGGGGGCAACTGGCCCCGAAGATGCTTTACTCTTGGGAGCCGATTTCGGTGAAATCGGCTGACTCTGCATTATGACTTTCTTCAGGGGTGGCGAGCTCTGGCAGAAGAGAACCACTGGTGCCGGAGGGAGAAATACGAAAGGGGAACCGTCAGCTTGTGTAGGAACCGGACCATCTTGTTGCTGCTAGGAGAAAGAGTCAGGTCACAGACAATCACCATAAGGCGGTTACAAGAAATGCTTAAGTGATGGTACCTGGTCCGCAGGGATGTCATACTCGGTGTCAAGCTCTTTTAGCAGCGGTCCTAGAGCCTTCCTGAAGACGTGGGTCTTCCACATAGACCACCAAGTTTCAAAACCATCGGTAGTGGAGGAGAGACTGAGGTTATGGGGAATTGGGATGGCCAAAGCGTCAAAGAAGGTATAACACCTTTGGGCAGTGAGGATGTCAGGCAGCTCAGCTCTACTTGCTGTCAGGTGGTGTAGGAAGAAGTGTGGAGGCACTTGCCCGAGACCAAGCTGTCGGGCTGCTACTACCGGTTGATAACACTCATAACCGGGCTTGATGATCCGGTTCGAAGTACTCATGCCAACAGGGAGGAAGCAAGGACGGATCATGAGGGAGTACAGGTGCTGTGTGCTGGCGTCATCGGCAAAGTCATCCAATCGGAAAGAGACTGGGTTTTCAAAATTTGCCGATTCAGTATAAGGGAGGAACAGGGGGTTGTCCAAACCTTGGAAGAAAATCTTAAACCACCCTGCTGCTTCTTTGGGGATCAGCCTGCTGCCCGGGAGACCGTACAGGGCTTGGCCATAGCTGGTGCATCGAATTTCCTTGCCATTTGCATCCGGAAAGGTGTAGGTGGTCAGCGATGGGAAGTCTGGGATTTGGTTTTGGAAGTATAGTTGGGCCCACAACTGAATAAACCACCAGGGGCCGCCAGTTTTAACTGTCTTTTGAGAGAACAGTTTGACAGACATCAGTTGAAGGGATCGGTAGACCTCTCCAAGAAACAGTTTGCCTAGGCCGAGCTGGGTGCCTTTAGCAAGTTCATAGGCCAAGGAGAGGTAATTCTTGGTAGGAGCAAGTGATGGGCCACAGAATATGAAGTGCTCCAGCCAGAAGTTCAGGAAAGCTGTGTGTTCCCTCTCTGTCACGGGGCCTTTGTTTTTCATATAACGATTGAGATAGGCACCCCAGCTGGTACATTCCTTTTTAGAGGAAAGAGTGAAAGGGACTTTTGGCAGTTTGAATGCGAAGGGCTGGGGGATGCAATGTCTAGACTCGTGATCATGGCCACATCCAGCAGAGTCGGGGTCATAGGACCATGGCCAAACATGAAGCAGTTCAGTGCATCAGACCAGAAGTAGCCGATGGTTTTCAGGATGTTCTCATTCTTCTCAAGAGGAGATAATGATAAGGACAAGGCATCGGCTATCCCTATGGTTTCCCAAGTGGCATAATGGGTTTTTGATACTCTATTGTACCATGCCACCCAACCTTCAGGAGGATTAGGCCAGGCTCGCAAGCAGTCGGCCCAGGAAGTCAGATCTAGGTGCTGACTCACGAAGGGAATTCTGTTGGCTTCGCACGAAATTAACAGGGCGGGACTCTCGGAAGAACGAGGACCGAGGCACATCGAATTTGCGAGAGAAGGGTGTGGCAGAAGAATGTCTGAGACCTAAATTAATAGCGGAGCGGAGCATTAATCCAGGTGTTTGCCATTAATCCTATATCAAATCGAATGGCGAGAGAAGATTGAGGCTTACCTTCAGGCCAGAAGCCGTGGCGTCGGTGTTGGATGATTCCGCCATGAGATGCGTTGAAGGAGTTGGGGGCGGCGCGGTCGAGATCTGTGTAGGTGATTGTGGATTGGAACTGTTCAGGCGGCGATTTGGGGATCTGACTTTGTCTTTTCAGATGGAGGTCGCAGGTTACCGTTTGGAAGGGCGGCTAGGTCGACGTTATTAGTGTTTTTGTGATAGAGACCGATGCGATGCCATCGGCTCTTTTGGGAGGTTGTGTGACTTTGACTATCGGCAAAACAATTGACTGGAAATGCTTCTTCATTAGCAAAGGAGGGTTTTTTACAATGAAGAGCCGATTGCTCAAAGAGGGATAGAAGAAGAGCCGATTGTTCGCATACTACTGGTGCCATGTCACTAATCCTCGCTGCCCTCGTCATCGGCATCGTAGCTGTCACCAGTGTTGCTTCCGGAGAACTCCTCGTCACTGCTGCTCCAACCCTCGATCGGAGCTTCTTCCTCTGCATCGTCATCATCATCTTCACTATCTGCCCAAACACGGAGGTGCTTCGCCGGCGGGTATCCCGTGGAGGAGGAGGAGTCAAGGCACCATGGTAAAGGACACTGCAATAGTTCTGCCATGACATGACCCGACGAAGAAAAAACGGAGTGATTTTGGAATTGATAATCCCAAAACCAGGGGGGCATGTGTTATCACCAGAATTTGACCGAGTCAGAGGTGGGCCGCGATCAAGATGGACTTGGAGATGTATACATGGAAGAATTACGTGAATCGGCCAGTTATGCTAAGTTGGGCTAGTTTGCCCTTGTATCTGTAACATATTAGATTACGTGTCGGTTTGGAAGTTAGAGTTTTATCCGTGCACGGTTAGGTGCACGCCTGAATTAGAAAGTCCCTTGGACTATAAATATGTATCTAGGGTTTATGGAATAAACAACAACTCACGTTCAACCCAAAACAAACCAATCTCGGCGCATCGCCAACTCCTTCGTCTCGAGGGTTTCTATCAGGTAAGCGACATGCTGCCTAGATCGCATCTTGCGATCTAGGCAGCACAAGCTCCACGTTGTTCATGCGTTGCTCGTACTGAAGCGTTTTTGATGGCGAGCAACTTAGTTATCATAGATGTGTTAGGGTTAGCATAGTTCTTCGTTTAGACATGTCAACGTAGTGCAACCCTTGCATATCTAGCCGCCCTCACACCTATCTCAGGTGTGGGGGCGGCACCCCGCTTGATCATGGTTTAGTAGATCTGATCCGTTACGATTGCTCCTTGTTCTACAAGGATTAGTTTAATATCTGCAATAGTTAGGCCTTACAAAGGGGGGGAGGATCCAGCGGCACGCGAGGTGTCGTTCGCAAGTCCTAAACAGGATGTTCCGAGGATCAACTTTATGTTGGTTTTTAGGCCTTGTTTAGGATCGGCTTACGATCACCGTGCGTGGACGCGAGGCCCAACCTGGAGTAGGATGATCCGATTATGCGGTGAAAACCCTAAATCGTCGTAGATCTCATTAGCTTTATCTTGATCAAGCAGGACCACCATATATTCGTGCACCCCGTACGAATCATGGGTGGATCGGCTCCTTGAGCCGATTCACGGGATAACCTCGAGAGCCGATCGAGGCTCGTATTTAATGTTTACGTGTATGCCATGCGAGGAACTAAGCGAGGCATCCCCATCACCTTCCTGACCAGGTATAGGTCAGGTGGCACGCCCTTGCACTTCGCATCGGACGTGTGACCAGAAGAGCATTGCGGGCCGTCGCTCGGAGGGGTCTCAGCCAGCCGCAGCTCTAGGCTCTTCCCGGCTCTACAGTGTTGACAAGTCGCTGCCCGCCGGTGGGTTTTGGCAGTCAACAGACTCTGGACCCTCCGCGCGGCCAGGATCGGTGTCGCCAGCGTCGAGCACCGCCACAACCTACAAGGAGCAGGGCGCTGCCCACGGCTACGTCTCGCCACCGTCGGGTGCTACCCCAGACTCTGAGCTCGTGGGGGAGGAAGCACCGCGGTGATATTGCACCCTGGAGAGCGTGTACGACGACGATGTTGACGTGGGAGGTTTAGACTCCTTGCTGTTTGTTTCAGGGAAGGAACCAAGCACGTTCGCCGAGGCAGAACCTCATGCTGCCTAACGCACTGCGATGATGGACGAACTGGTGTCCATTGAGGAGAACGGAACATGGGCTCTGACGAAGTTGCCCGCCGGAAGACATCCGCTAGGCCTGAAGTGGGTCTTCAAGCTGAAAAAGGACTCCTCCGGCGTGGTGGTAAAGCATAAGGCGAGGCTCGTCGCTAAGGGATACGTGCAGCGAGCCAGTGTGGATTTCGAGGAGGCCTTCGCACCTGTTGCCCGCCTCGACTCTGTGCAGTTGCTGCTCGCCATTGCAGCTCATGAGCGCTGGAGCGTACACCACCTCGACGTCAAATCTATTTTCCTCAATGGAGAGCTCGAGGAGGAGGTTTATGTCACACAACCTCCTGGCTTCGAGCGTGATGGAGAGGAGGACAAGGTGCTGCGCCTGTCCAAAGCTCTCTACGGCCTCCGCCAAGCTCCGCGCGCCTGGAACATCAAGCTGGACGACACGTTGTGTCGCTCGGTTTCCAGCACAGCCCATCTGAACATGCAGTGTATGTGCGGAGCGTTGGAAGCGAGAAGCTGTTACTGGGTGTTTATGTGGACGATTTGATCGTCACAGGCAACAACACAGAGGCGATCATGTTGTTCAAGGAACAGATGAAAACCAAGTTCTCCATGAGCGACCTAGGGTTGCTAAGCTTCTACCTCGGCATCGAAGTTCATTCAGGGTGCGAAAGCAATCACCATCAAGCAAATAGCGTATGCAACAAAGCTGGTGGAAAGGGCAGGACTGTCTGGATGCAACCCTGTACTAGTGCCCATGGAACCAAGGTTGAAGCTGAGTAAGGAGAGCCAGAATCCGTCCGTCGATGCTTCACCGTATCGGAGTATGGTTGGCAACCTGCGATACCTGGTGCACACCAGTCCGGATATCTCCTTTGCAGTAGGGTACATCAGCAGATTCATGGAGAATTCCACAACGGAGCATTGGGCAGCCATAAAGCATCTGCTCAGATACGTGGCCGGGACTCTGAATTTTGGGTGCCAGTACAAACGAGGGGCGAAGGAGCTACAACTTGTTGGATACAGTGATGCAGACTACGTCGGCGATGTGGATGACATGAAGAGCACCTCAGGGATGATCTTCAGGTTCTGGGGGAGCACCGTATGTTGGCAGTCACAGAAACAGAAGGTGACTGCGCTGTCCTCGTGTGAAGCTGAGTATATGGCCGCAACAGCAGCGGCATGTCAGAGCGTGTGGCTCAGACGGATGGTCGGTGAACTTCTGGGAGGAACAGGCAAGGGTACTCCATTGTTCATCGACAACATGTCAGCTATTCAACTCTGCAAAAATCCAGTCTTCCACGAGAGTAGCAAGAACATTGACACCCAATATCACTATATTCGGGAGTGTGTGCAGGAGGGAAAAATCGTCGTGGAGTATGTTCCAACCGGCGAGCAATTGGCAGACATCATGACCAAGGCGTTGCCCAAGCCCAAGTTCCAGGAGCTGCGCACGAACCTTGGTGTCATTGATCTCGGCAACTGATTAAAGGGGAGAATGTTGCTTAACAGCTGCCTCGCTCGAGAGGTTCAGGTTTAGACAGTGTAAATCGTTTTAGAGGTTTTCTGTCTTTTGCATTTTCTTGTTTTGCTTTGATAATAATCTGAGCTGCGACTCAGTCTAGATAAGATAGTATTGACACCCTGATCCATCGTGGGATGGCACGAAGCATGCGATCATGATGGCGTTAGTGGACTCGTTCAGGCGACGTTGGGATGGCAACGTTGGATGCCTGGTTGTGCTCCTATTTTTGTGGTTTCAGTTAGCATCTTTGTAACAACCAAATAATAGAAGAGCAGAAACAGAAAAGCAGTAAGTTGAGCACTGCACAAAACTCTCGTGTCCTTCTTCCTCTCCGATTTCATCTCTTGGTCTCCATTATCGTGTGAGTTGAGAGCGCCAAGTCTGACAAGAAAGAGGCCTACCCCAACTTGCTTGGGAAAAAGGCTTTCATGTTGTTGTTGTTTGATTGATAGAAAGAGCAGATGTTAATATATGTTCTTCTTTAAGTCTAGCAATACTTTATGTTCTCCTTCTCTCTAAAAGAATGTGCTTCTATGCAGGCCATCACCTGATAGTGTTCATCTCTACATGTGGTAGCATATCTATCCTATATTTTTACCACTAGGTGGATTTTCTCTGTTGATGTATTTCATATTGTTTGTTTTTGTTTGATATTTCCAGTTAATTCATTTGTCTTAAAAACAAGTTGATGAGATGACTCTCCCAGAGACGCCAACAATGGTCGTAAAAGTTAGGGATTCATCCGTGTGCAGAGAGCTCTATAAACTCGCCTCCTCAGGTTGAATAATAAGAGGTGGTACCCTGCATGCTAGGCACATTTTCTTGTGTTATTTGTGATAGTTTGGTCATGTCTTATGGTTTACTTTACTTCTACACCTTGGTTCATCTGTAGCTGATAATCTGAATTAATGATCCATCTGAACCATCTACCACGGTTTGGACAGATAAGAGATGGCTTCTATTCTTAGTGTCGAAACAATCTCCATGTATCTATAAGTTCGTGTGGTATGTTTGTATGTCCTATGCTGATCGAGGTCTTCTGTAAAACAATTATAGGTGCAGATGACGTCGCAGAAAGCTCAGGCAGATGGACAAAGCAAGAAGAAAGCCTAGATCAACGTCAAGTACACAATCTGAAATGGATATTCATAGATGTTTTATGCAATATTTGGATACTCTTGCAAGTTTTTTTTTATGCTTCCATTCAAGTTTTTGTGAGGAGTAAATAAGGAATCAAGTGTGGCGTCTACTTTTTTGACTATAAAGTAAATTATGAACCTATGTTCAGATATTGAGGAGAAACAAAGCATGTTCTCTTTTTCATTGCTTTGTTGTCTTGAACTTAGTTGGTGATACATCTTGCAAGTGGATGTACTTCTCCATTTATTTGTTTAACCTGGACTCAATAGATTGTGTTATTCCCAACCTTGTGTGGATGTGGATTTTATCGTTCCTTCATGCTCATCGTACGTGAATACCTTATGGTTTCTCGTGCTATCAGTTGTTTTAGGCCCATATTTCTATTTTAACTTAATCAATGTGAATCAGTGGGGAGATATTCATTACTTTGGATAATAGTGTAAATACTTAAAAGAGGTGCAATGTAAAAACAATAAAAAAAAATATGGGGATTGCTGGACAATTCTCTTGGTAACATTGATATTCATCTAAAAATCATCTTCCATTAAAAACTATCAGGGATGCTCTTGGCGTCGTGAATGGATGCTTACAAAAAACATTTTGATTTTTTGTTATCCTTTGAGGCAAAGTCCCAATACTCGGTACCTAAACTTTAGCTGGTATCCGATGGTTGGTACTCTTTGGTTGATTTTGTGTATTCAAAAGAAATTTGCCCAAGTTCACACTGTACAGTCTATTATCCTCGTGGCTCTTTGGAGTTGTTTGGAAATGAAAATATTTGTCAAGTTTATTTTGAAAGTAAAAATAATCGGGTCCACTGCTATTTTGTTCTGATGGTTGACTTCAGAAGCTAGATGAAATTGTTCCTTCATGAATTTTTTTTAGATGAGTGAAAAGGAAAAATGTGATGTTCATGAAATTCATAACTTACATTATACTATCAAAACCTCTGCTCCACTATTCTTCTGGTGTGTGGTATGATCCCCATCTCCCCCCCCCCAACTTATGTTCTGTTATCATGTCTTTATCACCATATGTGCAAATTTTTAGCTTCTAACTATTTCATGTCCTTTGCTCCACTATTCTTCTCCGCATGTACATCAAATCTGTTTTTTCAACTCATGTCGTACCTGCTAATCACGGTTGTAGTTTTTTGAGTGCTCTACTTAATGCCCATTCTCTACTCTTTTTTTTTTGAAACAATTAGTAACCTTTATTATTACACAAAAAAGGTTACATCTTGCACCAATTGTGAAACAAGAAACAAAGGCGGCTCTTCTAGCCAAAAGTTGCTATTAGAAACATCTACTGATTTTGCTATTAAATCTGCCGCTTGGTTTGCTTCTCGCGGACAGTGGGTCAATCGTGTCGACGCGAACCCTGCCATGATCGTTCGACACTCATCCAAGTACGCCATGCCTACTATCCTGTTGCTTGTCGGGTCTTCAAAAGCTGTGACTACGTTCATGGAATCAGTTTCGACATAGATACGGGTGCAGCCTGCACGTTCAGCCAGGCGTAGACCATCACGGACTACCTGCGCCTCAGTTGTGGTTACATCGATCACTCCGTCGATCTCATTTCTACAGGCTGCCACAAACTGTCCGCTTGCATCTCTTATAACACATCCCGTGGATGCCCTTCTAGTTTCTACGTTTACAGCTGCATCTGTATTTAGCTTCATAAACCCGGCCGGTGGTTTAGACCAACCCATTTTTATCCTGGCTGACTTATTCTTCTTCACTTTCAGAGCATTAGCCACCATAGCTTTGATAGAGCTATTCGGCTTGGTGGTGGAGCCTCCCCCTGATGTTTCATCTCACGTCGCCTCCACCAAATGAACCACGCAGCTGTGGCTAGTATCTCCTTCCCCGGTAAAGACCCCAAGCTAGGTATCGCATGTTTTGTATTCAACATATGTTCCAATACTGAACTACCCGATAGGTCTAGCTGTGCTGCAAATTGGACTTGTTGATCTAATCCAAGAGCTTGCCAGACTTCACGAGCACGGTCACATTTGAACAACATATGTAGAATATCTTCCGCTCCCCATGCACATACAGGACACTGTCCACTTCTTTCAATATGCCGGTTTGCGAGGGTGCACATGCAGGGGATTATACCATGCAGAGCCCTCCAAACAAAAATTTTAACCTTCGCCGGTACTGTAAGCTTCCATACATTCTGCCAAACTGGGTTTAACGTGGATCCACTTGGCTCATCCCATCTTCGTGTCCGGCTGCCATATTGGTGTTGCCATTCCAAATGGTAGGCCGACTTAACATAAAAGACGCCATTTTTTGTGTAGTGCCATGCTACTATATCCTCTGAATCCCACGGTGACAAAGGTATAGCTTGTATTCTTTGTACATCCACGGGATAAAAATTATCCACCAACATCTGTGTATCCCAGTTACCGGTCACTGGATCTATGAGCTTCTCCACCTTGCTAATTATTCTCCCTCCTTGCCTTGTAATTACCTTCCGCGTAGGACTATTTGGCAACCATGGATCATTCCACACATTGACGCTTGTGCCACTCCCAACACGCCAAATATATCCTCTCTTGAAAGTTCCCATGCCGGCCATCAGACTTTGCCATGTAAACGAGGACCCCTTCTTTAGTTCAGCTCTCAAAATATCACCCGAAGGGTAGTACTTTGCTCTTAACACTTGAGCACACAAAGATTTAGGTTCATCAATCAACCTCCAAATCTGTTTGGCCAACATTGCTAGATTGAAACAATGCAAATCCCTAAAACCCATCCCACCATGCTTCTTTGGAGTGCACATTTTCCACCAAGAATACCAATGCATAGCTTTTTTCCCTCCTTTTCACCCCACCAATATCGAGCAATAGCTGAAGAGATTCCTTTACAAATCCCTTTTGGAAGTTTAAAAACTGACATTGCATAAGTTGGGATTGCTTGGGCTACGGCTTTGAGTAATATTTCTTTGCCACCCATAGACAAATTCTTCGCGTTCCACCCATTGATGATTTGGCATACACGATCGACTAGGTACTGAAAACAATCTGTCCGTTCAACTCCCACATGAGATGGCAGCCCCAAATATTTATCGGTTAGTGCTTCCATGTTGATATCCAGTATGTTACACACTGCCTCCTTATCCTCTGCCAGTGTATTCGGACTGAAAAAAATACTGGACTTTGGTTCACTTATTAACTGTCCCGAGCTGGCACAATACATGGTCAACACTTTCCGAAGAGTGGTTGCATTAGATGCATTAGCCTTCATCAAAATCAGAGAATCGTCGGCAAAGAGTAAGTGGGATACCGACGGTGCCCCACGACACACCTTGACTCCCTGTAAATTCCCAGCTTCTTCCTCGTGTGTTAACAAGCTTGAGAGACCCTCGGCACAAAGCAAAAATAGATACGGCGAGAGAGGGTCACCCTGCCGCAAGCCCCTTGTAGGTGTAATCGTCTTCGTCTCATCTGAATTAAACCATATTCTGTAGCTTACACTAGAGACGCAAGCCATGATCAAATCTATCCATCGCTGTGTAAAACCAAGTCGCCTCATCATATCCCTCAAGAAGCCCCACTCAATTCGATCATATGCCTTTTGCATATCAAGTTTCACTGCACAAAATCCATTTTGTCCCTCGTCTTCTCCCTTTGAGTGCATGAAAACACTCATAAGCCACCAACACATTGTCTCGTAATCAGACGCCCTGGGACAAACGCACTTTGTGTCAGGCTAATTATCTCAGGAAGTATCGCCTTCAGCCTATTTGCAAGCACTTTTGAGATGATCTTGTACAGTACGTTGCAAAGGCTAATTGGCATGAATTGAGTGATCAACTCTGGTTCATTTACTTTTGGGATTAACACGATCGACGTATCATTCCATCCAGGGGGAATTACCCCTGACTGTAGCGCCTCCAACACCTCTTTTGTTATGGACTCTCCAATGAATGGCCAAAACTTTTTAAAAAATATAGCATGCATGCCATCTGTTCCTGGCGCCTTGAAATCTCCTATGGCAAACAAAGCCTTCTTTACTTCCTCTCCTGTAAATGGAGCAATTAATTTACCATTCATCTCCGAAGCAACCATCGGTTTTACTTTCTGTAATAGCTCCTGGTACGTCTCCTCTACCTCTGTCGAAAAGAGCCCAGAAAAATAATTAGTAATGACTGGTTTGATATGATTGTTCCCTTCCCTCCAATTACCATCTGGACCCTTTAATTTTACAATCATATTCCTCTTCTTCCTCATTTTCGCGTAATTATGAAAGAAAGCTGAGTTCCTGTCTCCATGAGTTAGCCAATTGGCTCGGCTTCTTTGCATTTTATATATTTCCTCTTGCTCTAACACCCTTTCTATCTTCTCAGTAATTTCCTCTTGTTTACATAAATTTTCCTCTGACATATCTCCTTTTAAGACCTCCTCCAACCGCCTCGACAGCGATCGTAGTTTTGCTCGCAGTTTTTGCAAGACTGAGTTGTCCCAGGTGTGTAGCGCATCCTGGACAGATGCAACTGTTTTTGCTACGTCACCATGGTTCTCTTCTAGCCCCGCTTCCCATGCTGCTCGGACAACCTCCCCTACTCCTTCCTTCAACCATTTTCCTTCAAATCTTTTTCTCCGCACCTTACGTGAGTCAGCTGTATTACGGTAGAACTCAGTATCCAACAGAATTGGTCGGTGATCCGATCCAATCATGTCCAAATTTGATAGACACGCACATGGGAAAAGCGTGTTCCAATCTTCATTGCCGCATGCTCTGTCTAATCTTTCTCTTATACCCGGGCCGCGCCGACTTTTCTTTCTCCTCCATGTAAAAATATCGCTTGTATAGCCCAAATCTTCTAGATTGCAGTCTGAGAGGGCATCTCTGAATGCTTGCATGTACTGCATCGGCCTCGGGTTCCCTCCTTCTTTCTCATGACTGTACATAATTTCATTCCAATCCCCCATGACTAGCCATCTCATATTTATTTGTCCATGCAACTCACGTAACCTGTTCCAAGTTTTGTATTTGTTCTCCCATGCAGGCTCACCATAAATTCCAGTGAGCCTCCACTCCATCTCACCGTTTCCACCATTGACAAGCACATCAATATAGTTTGGGTGAATTGCTTTCAGTTCAATATCCACCTTACTTTTCCATAACAATAGCAAGCCACCACTTCTCCCATCGCTTTCGGCCACAAGTGCACCATCCATCCTCGTCTTCGTACGTACACGTTCAGCGCGAGCCTTGTCGAGATGCGTCTCTGAAAGAAACATCACATCGGGGTCACATCTCCTTTGGATCTCCAGGAGCGCACGAATTGCCGCCTCATTCCCCAATCCACGACAATTCAATCTGAGAGCTTTCATTACGACTAGCAAAAGCCCCAAAACTGCTCGTCCGCCAAACCAACGATCTGCAAAAACTGCTTCAAAAACCACTCCCGATCTTCTCCCAGATCCGACTATCACACAGATCAGAATCAAAACGACCAGATCAATCAATTCCCCGACCAAAGAAACTCAGATCCTTGCCGAGATCAAACCTGAATTCAGGGACTCCTCGCCAGATCACGTAGCCTGTCAACAGAACCAAACGCCAACACAAAACAGAACTCAGAAACTCACCGCTGGACTATGTCAAGCGAGAGGAAAGAAACCCTATAGTGGGTACAATCGACGGTGCCTAGCCAGGCCCGGACGAGCAGCCGCCGGTGGCGGCGATGTTCACGACCTAGGTCGCCTCCGAAATCGCCATAGCAAGAGACGAGGGCGTGACTCGGACGAGAGACTCTATGGGCGGTAGGAGTTCGCTCGTCCTATGCCCATTCTCTACTCTTTGCCTCAGAGATAAGGAGATTGTGATAGCTACAACTGAAGAGGTACGAAGAGCTGCACAAAAACTTGAGTATGCCATTTATTTTGGTTCTTTCTTCTCATTATGCATCTCACTAAAAATGTTGTGACATATCTACCGTTTGTATGTTATCTTTAAATTTCTTTATATTTGATGTCTATATATTAGATTATATCATCTATCATCTGATCACTCAAAGGTTCTTGCTGAAAGGATATGCTTTGTTTGGATCTTTGAGAATAGATATAAATCCAGCGCACCTATTTTTTCTAAGAACATATACTGTTTCTGAATTTTATGCTACTGTTTCTCTGCTATTAAGCATTGATTCTTACATTGTTTCCTCATGTAAAAGCATCTAGAAGATCATACGGGTTCTGAAATTATGATCACATTTCTGTAGGTTTAGTGTCCTTAAGTTCATATTTATATCCTACTCCTCCTCTCTCTTAAGTTATAACCTCAAATTTCTACCGACTTACGTACATGGATGCAGTGGTGGAGCCACGGCTATGCTGTGTAGTCAATTGACTACACAGATTTTTGGCAATACAACCTTATAGTATGTTAAAAATAATTAAAATTTTGCATAAATACATGTATTTAACTACACAACTTTACAATGACTACACAAGGTTGATTTCCTGGCTCCGCCACTGCATGGATGGATCAACACTGCCAAGACGCATTAAGTGGTTGGAGCGCGCGCGGAAAAAGTACCATACGGAGTCTCCCGACGGAGACAAACGCACAAACGCCTATTGTGGCGCGTTTCGGGAATTGACGTCCCCGCACGGGTGTATACACGCTGCGGCGCCTCTACCTAGATTTTTTACTTCTATCTATTGCTCCAAAAGGCTTAAAAGAAGATAAAATCTTATGAAATAATGGGCGTGGCAAGGCGTGATTGTTTCCTTATAGTACTTGCTTCTAAATTCTAGTCGAATATCTTTCCGTCAGCAAACACATACTCAAACAACTTAACCAGGTAATTGTCTGCCACTGATTACATATATCACCCATGTTTCTAATACTTCATCTAGAAGTAAACCCTATATTTTTATGTTGAAAAAATCATCTACTTTATGCTCATATAGATGGGCTGCCCTAGCTAGCGCTCGAGCGCCAGGGAGAGAAGGAGCGATCAGTTTCCAACCAAATTTTCTTTCCATTTTTGACAAATTTTAGACTGTAGTGGAGGCTATTGAGGGAAAGTTTTGCATGCATGTAGAAACAGACGAATTTGATGACGTAAGCGAGAATCTTTTCGAATTTGAAAATTTAAAACGTTTTATCTCACAAACGACAACTCCGATTTAAGATCTGTTTTCACCTATGAGTCGGTCTCGTCGAGATCTTCAAAACTAGCACCCATGTTAATATGTTTCGACGACTTTGTTTTTGGGCTAAAAGTTATCAACCCTCTCTATTCGAATAATCAACCCTCCGTACTTGAGTGATCAACGGTAAATGTATAAAATTATCAACCTGGTGCAGGCTATTGAGGAAAAGTTCTGCATGCATGTACAAAAAGACGAATTTGCTGATGTCAGCGGAATCATTTCCAAATTTGAAAATTCAAAATGTTTTAACTTTCAAACGGCAACTCCAAATTAAGATCCGCTTTCACCAATAAATCCGTCTCGACGAGATCTTCAAAACTAGCACCCATGTTAATATGTTTCGACAAACTTTTTTTCTGGCTAAAAGTTATCAACCCCTCGTTATTTGAATAATCAACCCCTCCGTAGTTGAGTGATCAACGGTAAATGTATAAAATTATCAATCTGGTGCAGGCTATTGAGGGAAAGTTCTGCATGCACAAATAGACAAATCTGCTGATGTCAGCGGAATCTTTTTCAAAATTGAAAATTCAAAACATTTTAACTTTCAAACGACAACTCCAAATTAAGATTCGCTTTCACCATTAAATCTGTCTCGACGAGATCTTCAAAACTAGCACCCATGTTGATATGTTTCGAGAAACTTTTTTTCGGGCTAAAAGTTATCAACCCTCTCTGTTTGAATAATCAACCCCTCCGTACTTAAGTGATCAACTGTGAATGTATAAAATTATTAACCTGGTGCAGGCTATTGAGGGAAAGTTATCAATCCGGTGCCCCGTTATCTATCAACAATAAAAATAAATAACTATCAACCCGATGTCTAGTTATTTATCAACGGTAAATATAAATAAATATCAACCCTAAAAATTATTTTATTGGTTTACTTTAGCGATTTTTTTTAGTTTAGAAGCTATCAACCCGGTGCCCTATTATTTATGAACATTAAAAATAAGTAACTACCAACCCTAAAAGTATTTTATTTGGAAAAATATTTTAGCGAATCTTTTTTAGTTTTCAAGCTATCAACTCAGTGACCCGTTATTTATCAATGGTAAATATAAATAACTATAAACCCTAAAAAGTTAATTTCAATTAGAATATTTTAGCGACTTTTTTTTTGTTTACAAGTTTATCAACCCGGTGCCCCGTTATTTATCAACGGTAAATTTAAATACCTAGCAAGCCTAAAAAGTAAATTTAAATTAGAATATTTTAGCAACTTTTGTTAGCTTACAACTTAAAAACAGTACTTAATTTGAGTAGCAAGTGGTAGTTCATTTGAGTTGCAAGTGAATTCCCACCCGTTATTTCCCCCCTAAAAACCACTAGCCCGAAAAAGGGAATTATAATAGTTGGTTCAAAGAAACATGACTTATAAGAACTAAAAGGGAATTGATTAAAGGGAAATGGAAAAGTCAGGATTATGGGGAATGGACTAATAGCTGCTCATCAATGCAATTTGCTCGTACAACTAATCGTAAGAAAGGATGTAAGACTTCATGGGTTGGTCCATCCCAACATCGCGTGAAGAAAAGAAATAACCGTGCATGCATGATCAGCCCGCACGTCCGGGTACAGCGCACTTGCCAGCATGCAACTCATGTCATGACAAAAGGAAGAAAATGTGGTTAGCTGGAAGGGATTAGCGGGAGACAGCTGCACCGGTGAGTCGCGCGGAACAATCGACCGCGGGCGCGGTCGAGTGCCAGGGAGGCTTCTCGCATATAGATAGTAAAACACTGCAGATAACTAATAGAAAACCAATCTACTGTAAATTTCTTCTGGCTACCAGCGAATATACTTAAGTACGGGCATATACAAGCCGCAACCGCTCCTGGACCTCGGCCAACCATCTTACTTCAGCCGGAGATCGCTGGTAGCCCTCCGGTACGTACCCGCAACAAACGGCGCTGTACTCCTCCATGGTGTGGTCGCTGAACATGTTGATACCTTGGGTGCTACTATGAACCCCTATGGCGTAGCCTGCGTTATGTCGGTCGACGTTACGGAGGGCGTCCTAAAAAATGGCGTACCGATGCTCCTCGTGGGCGATAGAGTTGTAGATCTTGCCGTTGCAGGCCTTCCACTCGATGAAGATTCGCCTGGTCTCTTCCTCGCTCCTCTCCCTATCCCAGGACCAGGCGGAGTAGCCATCGTCGTGCCACTGCTGGTCGATGTCGCGGAGGCGGTGCTTGAACATGTCGTACCCGTGCTCCTCCTCGGCGGCCGAGCTATAGCTCTTGCCGTGCTCGGCCTTCCACTCCATAAAGATCCGCCGCATCTCCTCCTCGCTCCTCTCCTTTTGCGTGTTGTCCGACGTGTTGCTCGTGTCTGCCGCCGCCGCCAGCACTAGTAGGAAAAGCCTCATCAGTGGCGCACCAAAAATGGATTCTGTGGCGCATGGGAGGTGCGCCACAGAAACGTCGCCACAAAAATAAGGTTTCTGTGGCGCACCTTCCCATGCGCCACAGAATTAAGGTTTCTGTGGCGCACGTGTTCCTAGGTGCGCCACAGAAAAGCGTGCGCCACAGAATTGGTTTTCAGTGCGTCACAGAAATTGCTTGTATTATACTCGATTTTGTGCTGCCTGCTATACACATACAGTTTATACACAGCAATATACAGAGATACAGGTTATATACCGCAATATTCAGATATAATATAAATATCATGTACATTGCACAGATATAACATAGACATCATCATCACATTACTTAGAGCCCGATCGAGATACATATATAGTGGCAATTAAGTGTCAAATGTTTTGCATACAACTCTTAATTCATACAAATTTCACAATTTCGAGATACAAAGTAGTCTTCATCCGGTTCCTCCTTTGCTCCCTCATCTCTACCCACCAGGCTCGCTTGCATCGGGGTTTTCATATCCAGTTCGTACTATGATGAAAATGGAAGAAAGTGAGACCAACAAGTCCGATGCACAAGAGAAATGGAATAAATGCCTCATACATTGTTGGTCAACACAAATATTAACATTTAGGGATGGCGTAAGTGAGACCAAGTCCGATGCACAAGAGATTGATATTTGTGCTATCTTACCAGGCTCACTTACGCCACCCCAGAGTGTACGGGGACCAAACATTTTAATCATCGGCATTTTGAAAATCTCAAAGCAAATGGAATGACAAAATGGAATAAGTGCCTCATACATTATTGGTCAACACAAATACTATGGTCAGAAACCATAGTTGCAGTATACACCGCAGTATACTTTGCAGAAGGGCCCCCTTTCCCCGGCCGTCGTTCCGTGAACGGGTCCTTAACGACACAACAAAGCTGATCTGCCTCTCCGGCGCAGAACCACGGCAGTCCCAGCCGCCTCCCTTGTGGCCGCGTCTCCTGCGCTCTTCTGCATGGCCGGACCACGATTGGACTCACCGGGGAATAATGATAATCGCCATCAACACTATCGCCGGACTCCACAGGAGCATAGCAGTTGCGTGCAGATGCCACTTTTCTTCCCTCGCCGTGCAGTGAACGAGTCTTTGATGCAAAGACCGTGCCGGCCTGCCCAGAGGCCGGCACGGTCTTTGCATCAAGAACTCGTTCACTGGACGGCGAGAGAAGAAAAGCGGCATCTGCTGCAAAGTACTCTACACCTGTGGACTCTGACGATAGTGGTGATGGCGATTATCGCGATTTCCCGGTGAGTCCAATCGTGGTCCGGCCATGGAGAAAAGCGCAGAGCCCATTAGACACGGCCACAAGGGAGACGGCTGGGACTGGCGTGGTTCTGCGACGAAGAGACATGTCGGCGTTGTTGTCTCGTCAAGGACTCGTTCAACGAACGGTGGCCGGGGAAAGGGGGCCCGTCTACAAAGTATATTGCGGCGTATAGGTGACCAAACATTCTAATCATCGGCACTAAAATGGAAGAAAGAGCCAAGTGGTATCTCAACTAGATATCATATGCCTCATACTTTGTTGGTCGAAAGAAATATTAACATTCAGGGATGGGGTCAGCGAGGCCAGGTAGGATGCACAAGAGATTGATATTTGTGCCATCGCACCAGGCTCAGTGGCCCCACCCCAGAGTGTACAAGTGACCAAACAATTTAATCATCGGCACTAGAATGGAAGAAAGGCCAATGCAATTAAGAAGTAGCTAGTATGAACTAAATGGAATGCCTCATACTTTGTTGGTCGAAACAAATATGAACATCCCGGGATGGCGTTAGTGAGGCCAGGTAGGATGCACAAGAGATTGATATTTGTGCCATCACACCAGGCTCACTAGCGACACCCCGGAGTGTACGAGTGATCAACCAACCATCTAATCATCGACAAGTACAAAAACACCACCAAACCGAGCAACCATGGTGACATAAGTCAAGATGCTCAAACACACATAGCATGCATGGAGCAGATGCTCCAAAGGGATTATTCATCACTTGGTATAGACCAAGTGATGTCGGCAAAAGAGAGGCCAATCAAGAACCAAGAAATCCAAGTATGTGGTAGATATGCCTAAACAAGCAACAACACATAGCATATCCCAGCCTAACCGAGATGAGACAAGTCTTGGTAGCCAACTTAATCACCTAGCACCACCTAGCCTTTTAAAACCATCGAAATAGTCCTTTTTCTTCAAAGGATACCACAGTGGCATTCATTTACATGATCCCCTACTGTGGATATCTCTATTTTCATCAAAGCCAACAAGAAAAGGATACCACAGTGGAATTCATTTACATGATTCCCTAATGTAAATATCTCTATTTTAGTATACCATCATAAGCATTCCATTTAAATAACACATTTTAGTATCTGTTCTTATCCAAGTTTTTGCCTCAGCCTTTGCATCATTGGCTGAGCCAAGACATCAAGCATCTGGCCAGGGAGCATTCTTTCTTTTTAGGGAACTATATGAACTATATGCACATGATCCAGTAAGCATCCCCACTAATCGGAGCATTATAAGCATAGTAGCATACCATAAGCTCACAAGAATCCATCAAGTAAATCTTCACAAGGATACCACGGTAGCATAGTAGCATACCATAAGCTCACAAGAATCCATCATTTTCTTCACAAGGATACCACAAGTAGCATACCATAGTAGCATTTCATGCATTTAAATGAACCGAGTAGCATCAAAACCAACCAAATGTCCAAGCTGGCAAGCAATACCAAGTGAGCAAGTCTTCATTACCTTGTACAGGTTCAGACATGGATTTATTTCCAACAAAGGATGGAAATCAAATTAACATCATTGAATTAAATTGAATCATTACCATCACATGGTTCATCAATAACAAGTGGCAGTAAACCTCCACAAACAACACTATCCATATGCAGGCAACAATATACTAACCACTAGCACCTTTTTATTAGCAGCATAACAATATACTAACCACTAGCAATCCAGGCTCCAAATGGAACCTTTGGAGCAGATATATATAGAGCCAATATAGCATGTCACTCCAAATGAAACTATCCATATGCAGGCAACAAAGTAATTTATTCAGATACGCACATGAGCAGCATCACCGAATCAAAGAAACTAGCGAGCAATGCATCCGAGAGCAACAACATCAATGCATCCAGAGCAACAACAATGCATCCAGAGCATCATCGGCACAACCTAGAAGCACGAGCATTTCGTCGAGCACTTTGTGCTCGCGCGGGAGAGGAAGAGGGAGGGGAGGGAGAGAGTTCACCGACGACGGGGGTGGAGGAGGAGGTTGACGACGACGGCAGCGGTGGAGGAGGAGGAGGACGCGGCGGCTCCTCCACCTTCACGCGACGGCGGCCCCTCCTCGCGGCGGCCCCTCCTCGCCGTAGCGGCAGCTTGTGCTGCAGGTGGCGGGGATGGGAGGACCGTGGCGGCATCCGGCCCTCGCGGAGGAAGGCGGCGGCGACGGCGATGGCGACGACCATGGTGGCGCGCGGCGGATCGGAGGAGAGTGGAGAGGGGAGAGGGGAGAGGTGAACATGCGGGGGAGGGCACGGGCGAGATGATATAAGTTACCTTAATTCTGTGGCGCACCAGAGCAAGTGCGCCACATAATCAATTACTTTTGTGGCGCACAGAAGCACGTGCGCCACAGAAAGAGTTATTTCTTTCTGTGGCGCAGCATGACATGTGCGCCACAGAAATACCTACACTAATAATTGGTGGTGGCAGGATGTGGGCCCTATACAATTTCTGTGGCGCAACGTTCAGCAGTTCGCCACAAAATTAAGCTATTTCTGTGGCGCACCCAGCGTGGTGCGCCATAAAATAACATTCTGTGGCGCATTTTCAGTGGTGTGCCACAGAACTAAGCTCTGCCTATAAGAGTTTTCCTACTAGTGTAGGGACACCAGCAGCAGCAGCGCTGCCGCCATGATCCTCATCACCACGGGAATTATAGGTGGGGGAAGTACGTCGCAGGTAGATCAGATGTGTGGAAGGTCGATTGATCGATCTCTCTTCGAAACGCTCGCCGTGCTTGATCGGTAGATCAATCTAAGGGATTGTGATGTATATTTAAAGGTTCAAGAAGGACATATACGTACCTACAAGAGACCGAGACGTACACAAGTAGCATGCAGATCGACATACCTACAAGAGACCGAGACGTACACGAATAGCATGCAGATCGACACACACGAATAAGCCCCAGCCGTGTAAGATGCCTTTTTTTAATCCGTATGGACGAAAACGGTCCAGTTGTGTCCCCGGTTCCTTGATTTCGTTCGGATGGATTAGGCTTTTCATCCGTCCGGGGAGCCCAGACCATCCCGCACCCTGGGAAGCGCTCGGGGACTCCGGACGAAACGAAAGCGCGGAAAACACCGAGAAAGTTTTCCGCGCGGCTGGTGGCCCCAACTTGTCGGCGAGAGAGATCGATCGTCGTCCTCATCGCATTGTCTTCCGCGCGCTGAAAAAGCCTGCCGCCAGTCAGTCTTCGCCGGACACGTCGTTTCCACGCGGCGAGTTAATATCGTCGCCTCGGTTTCACGCGCGTCGACCTCTATTTATCGCCGAACTACCGCGTCTGGCCGCATTCACAACGCTCTCACTGTGCTCAATCTTTCCCAATCTCTTCCAATCTCGAGCGAGCTAGCGGCGATCAAAGAATGGCGAACGACGGTGCGGCCAACAATGGCTTCGGCCGCCGCTCTCTCTACCAATGGGAGGGCCGGCTTCTCCACATGGCGGGCTACACGGCGCTGCCGGACTTCCGCGCGCCGGGAGGATGGCGACTCAGCGTGGGCGGCGTCCCGATCTCGCCACCGCCGATGGGTCGCGCTGCCCTGGAGGCGGAGATCGACGTGGTGCTCGTCACTCTCAGTGACGAGCAGCGCGTGGAGCCGCGCTTCTTCCTCGACAACTACGAGACGTGGACCGCCTTCTTCCGGCGCAGGTACGAGTGTGAACTTGCCACCTACGACGGGCCTCCTCCCCCTCCCGCTAGGAACAACGCCGTCGGCCGCCGCCGCTGGTGGAGCGCGCCTGGCCGCACCCTCGAGAATGTGCTCGCGCACATCGAGGGTGGGAACTCCCCAGTCCTGGGGATGCCGCCGCCGGTGGCGGCTACCGTGTCGCGCCGACACGGCAGTTCCTGGACGCCGAGGAGGATGACGCCGTCCTCCTCCTCGTCTGGGTCGAGGTCCGCGTCCAGGTCCGGCGGATCGGCGCACCCGGGCTTCATCAAGAAGGAGTCGGCGTCTCCGTCGACACCGGTCTTCTTTAGTAAGGAGCCGGTGTCTCCGGGCGCAGGAGCGGCACCCTCGTCATCCGCGACCAGCCCTCCTCTCCATCGCGCGGGCGGAAGAGGAAGACGTCGAAGAAGGAGGCCGCCGCCAACCAGCTCGCCGAGGAGGAGGCCAAGCGCGCGGAGGACGCCGCGATGGAGGAGGCGATCGCCAGGTCGCTGAACGACCTGGTGCCCGCCGACAACACCCTCCCCATCGACGCCGCCCTCGAGTGGTCCAGGCGGGACTGGGAGCGCCAGGAGGCGGAGCAGCAGCGTCGGCTGCTGGACATGGCTGCCGCGCGGCAACGCGCCGTCCGCGCCGCCGGACCGTCCATGGCAACGAACACCGCGCCCATGCCCGTCGAGCTGATCAAGCTCGTGGAGAGTAGCGACGACGACATGTACCGGCCGACGCCGCCACGCGCCGGCGACCCTGGCCAGGGTTCGAGCCGCTGGTACAAGGCGGCGCCGCCCCAGGACGCCGCCAGCTCGAGCAACGACGACGACGGCACGGACTACACGGCCTTCTACAGCCATTTTGGCATGTAGGAGGCCGCTGTTAGTTTAAGTTAATGTTTCCATGTTGCCAAATTCAAATATATGTACGAATTCAGCTATATATCACTAAATTTCGCTTATGTTTGCACGAGTTTCGCCTACTTCTGTCCGAATTCGCCGTATTTTGTCAAAAACTTTCATCCACCTTGGGCTCACCGCTGGAAAAATGGGTCTCCCCATACTAAACTTTTATCCAATCCGACGCTAAATATCGCCGGATTTCGTCCTGAGGAGCTCCAACGGCTGGAGATGGTCTAACATCCCAACCATTTTATTGCACAGACTGACCCTCCGGCGAAACTATTTCACCCATCTAACCCTTTTGTGTGGCGCTCCCCCCCCCCACCGGCGCCAGACCGGCCTATGTGGCGCCCGTGCCCGCGGTGCCACTCGCCCATCCGACGTGGCGCGGTCGACGCTGATGTGTGCTCGAGTCTGACGTGGCAGGATGTGTGGCGCCGCTCCCATCGGCGCCACACATTGAAAATGTGGCACCGATGCCAAGGGCGCCACACATCCACTTATGTGTGGCCACGCGATCCCGCCCAGCCCGACCCAGCCATTCTCTTCTCTGTTTCTTCCTCCCTCAAGAACAAGGCGGCCGACTCTCTCTCTCCCCCCCCCCCAAATCCCTACTCAAATATCTTGGATTTCGTCAGATCTGCCCGTGGAGATCGTTCCCAACCCGTTCCTTGAGGTAATCTCCTCCGTTCCCCTACTTTTCATCCATTGATTTTGTGTATTTGGTTGAATCTACATGTGAAACCCTAGATGTGAAACTCTAGGTTGATTTGAGGGTGGATTTGGATTTGGTTGGATGTTAGGGTTGTTGAAGTAGGAGAAATGGTAGGGTGTGATGGGATTCGTAGCATACAAAACAAAAAAATTCTACCGCAAGAACGAAAACCAAGCCAAGATGCAATCTAGAAGATGGGAGCAACGAGAAGATCATGAGACTAACCCTCAAAGATTTCCAAAGCCTACGAGATTAGATCTCGTTGTTGCAGAAGATGATCACGTCGCTTTCAAAAACGCATAGAAGATCTTGACGGTGCCACAGTCAGGCAGCACCTCCGTACTCCGTCACACGTTCGGTGTTGATGACGACGTCCTTCTCCCCGTTCCAGCGGGCAGCGGAAGTAGTAGATCCTCCTCGGAATCCCAACAGCACGACAGCGTGGTGGCGGTGGTGGTGGAGATCTCCGGCAGGGCTTCGCCTAAGCGTTTGCGGGAGAGGTATGTGGAGGAGGGCGGCTAGGGTTTGGGGAGAGGGGGGCGCCGACCTTGGTGCCTCTATGGGGTGCGGCCAAGGTGGTGTTGTGGTGGCCGGCCCCCTCCCCTTGCCCCTCATTATATAGGTGGAACACATCTAGGGTTGCCCAAAGAACGGGTAAGAGTCCAACTCAAAAACCTTCCTTGTGGGTGAATCCTACTCAATGTGGGACTCCCCCTTTCCCTTTGGTGGGTTGGCCGGCCACCTTTGGTGGAGTCCACCTGGGACTCCTCCTCCCTTTGGCTGGCCGGCCAAGCTAGGTGGCCTTCCATGGTGATTTCTTCCGGACTTTTTTAGAACCTTCTAGAACCTTCCATAAATACACCGGATCATTTTCAAACTTAGAAAATGACTTCCTATATATGAATCTTATTCTCCGGACCATTCCGGACCTCCTCGTGATGTCCTGGATCCCATCCGAGACTCCGAACAAAACTTCGAACTCCATTCCATATTCCATATTGATGTCTACGGGTGCTTCTATTCTTGTAGACAGTGTTGGGCCTCCAAGAGCAGAGGTTTGTAGAACAGTAGCAAGTTTCCCTTAAGTGGATCACCCAAGGTTTATCGAACTCAGGGAGGAAGAGGTCAAAGATATCCCTCTCATGCAATCCTGCAACCACAAAGCAAGAAGTCTCTTGTGTCCCCAACACACCTAATAGGTGCACTAGTTCGGCGAAGAGATAGTGAAATACAAGTGGTATGAATGAATATGAGCAGTAGTACGGCGCCAGAAAAGTGCTTGCTGGCGTGCAGGACTGACGTGTGGTTGATGGTGGTAATATTGCAGGCAGTATAAATGCAGTAAAACAGTAAACAAGCAGCGATAGTAGTATTTAGGAACAAGGCCTAGGGATCATACTTTCACTAGTGGACACTCTCAACATTGATCACATAACAGAATAAACAAATAGATGCTAGACTCTACACCCACTTGTTGGATGATGAACACCACTAACTGTGTAGGATTACACGAACCCTCAATGCCGGAGTTAACAAGCTCCACAATATTCAATGTTCATATTTAAATAACCTTAGAGTGCATAACAGATCAACATAACCAAACCAAGTACTAACATAGCATGCACACTGTCACCTTCACACTACGAAAAAAGGAATAGATCACATCAATACTATCATAGCAATAGTTAACTTCATAATCTACAAGAGATCACAATCATAGCCTACGCCAAGTACTACACGATGCACACACTTGTCACCATTACACCGTGCAGGAGGAATAAACTACTTTAATAACATCACTAGAGTAGCACACAGATAAATTGTGATACAAAACACATTGCAATCATAAAGAGATATAAATAAGCACTTCACTATGCCATTCATAACAGCGAATAAGTATTATGTGAAATATAGCCTAAGAGACCTACACGGTGCACACACTGTCACCTTTACACACGTGGGACAAGGAGTCTCCGGAGATCACATAAGTAAAACCAACTTGACTAGCATAATGACATCTAGATTACAAGCATCATCATATGAATCTCAATCATGTAAGGCAGCTCATGAGATTATTGTATTGAAGCACATAGGAGAGAGATTAACCACATAGCTACCGGTACAGCCCGAGCCTCGATGGAGAACTACTCCCTCCTCATGGGAGACAGCAGCGTTGATGAAGATGGCGGTGGTGTTGATAGAGAAGCCTTCCGGGGGCACTTCCCGTCCGGCGGCGTGCCGGAACGGAGACTCCTGTCCCCCGGATCTTGGCTTCGCGATGGCGGCGGCTCCGGAAGGTTTTCTCTGGTTTCGTCGAACGTGGTAGGGTTTTCGCGACGGAGACTTTAAGTAGGCGGAAGGGCAAGGTCGGTGGAGTCCTGGTGGGGCCACACACTAGGCCGGCGCGGCCGGGGCTTGGGCCGCGCCGCCCTCGCGTGTCCCCACCTCGTGGCCCCACTTTGTTTCCCCTTCGGACTTCTGGAAGCTTCGTGGAAAAATAGGACCCTGGGCGTTGATTTCGTCCGATTCCGAGAATATTTCCTTACTAGGATTTCTGAAACCAAAAACAGCAGAAAACAGCAACTGGCTCTTCGGCATCTCGTTAATAGGTTAGTGCCGTAAAACGCATAATAATGACATAAAGTATGCATAAAACATGTAGATATCATCAATAATGTGGCATGGAACATAAGAAATTATCGATATGTCGGAGACGTATCAGCATCCCCAAGCTTAGTTCCTGCTCGTCCCGAGCAGGTAAACGATAACAAAGATAATTTCTGGAGTGACATGCCATCATAACCTTGATCATACTATTGTAAGCATATGTAATGAATGCAGCGATCAAAACAATGGTAATGACATGAGTAAACAAATGGATCATAAATCAAAGACTTTTCATGAATAGTACTTCAAGACAAGCATCAATAAGTCTTGCATAAGAGTTAACTCATAAAGCAATAAATCAAAGTAAAGGTATTGAAGCAACACAAAGGAAGATTAAGTTTCAGCGGTTGCTTTCAACTTATAACATGTATATCTCATGGATAATTTTCAACATAGAGTAATATAACAAATGCAATATGCAAGTACGTAGGAATCAATGCACAGTTCACACAAGTGTTTGCTTCTTGAGGTGGAAAGAGATAGGTGAACTGACTCAACATAAAAGTAAAAGAAAGGTCCTTCAAAGAGGAAAGCATCGATTGCTATATTTGTGCTAGAGCTTTGGTTTTTAAAACATGAAACAATTTTGTCAACGGTAGTAATAAAGCATATGTATCATGTAAATTATATCTTACAAGTTGCAAGCCTCATGCATAGTGTACTAATAGTGCCCGCACCTTTTCCTAATTAGCTTGGGTTAACACGGATTATCATTGCATAACATATGTTTCAACCAAGTGTCACAAAGGGGTACCTCTATGCCGCCTGTACAAGGGTCTAAGGAGAAAGTTCGCATTGGATTTCTCGCTTTTGATCATTCTTCAACTTAGACACCCATACCGGGACAACATAGACAACGAGATAATGGACTCCTCTTTTAATGCTTAAGCATTCAACAACAGTTAATATTCTCATAAGAGATTGAGGTTTTATGTCCAAACTGAAACTTCCACCATGATTCGTGGCTTTAGTTAGCGTCCCAATGTTCTTCTCTAACAGTATGCATACTCAAACCATTTGATTGTGAAAACCGCCCTTACTTCAGACAAGACGAACATGCATAGCAACTCACATGATATTCAACAAAGAGTTGATGGCGTCCCCAGGAACATGGTTATCGCACAACAAGCAACTTAATAAGAGATAAAGTGCATAAGTACATATTCAATACCACAATAGTTTTTAAGGCTATTTTGTCCCATGAGCTATATATTGCAAAGGCGAATGATGGAAATTTAAAGGTAGCACTCAAGCAATTTACTTTGGAATGGCGGAGAAATACCATGTAGTAGGTAGGTATGGTGGACACAAATGGCATAGTGGTTGGCTCAAGGATTTTGGATGCATGAGAAGTATTCCCTCTCGATACAAGGTTTAGGCTAGCAAGGTTATTTGAAACAAACACAAGGATGAACCGGTGCAGCAAAACTCACATAAAAGACATATTGTAAACATTATAAGACTCTACACCGTCTTCCTTGTTGTTCAAAACTCAATACTAGAAATTATCTAGACTTTAGAGAGACCAAATATGCAAACCAAATTTTAGCAAGCTCTATGTATTTCTTCATTAATGGGTGCAATGTATATGATGCAAGAGCGTAAACATGAGCACAACAATTGCCAAGTATCAAATTATCCAAGACATTTTATCAATTACTACATGTAGCATTTCCCGTTTCCAACCATATAACAATTAACGAAGCGAGTTTCAACCTTCGCCATGAACATTAAAAGCTAAGAACACATGTGTTCATACGAACCAGCGGAGCGTGTCTCTCTCCCACACAAGGATGAACTTATTCAAACATAAACAAAAACAAACAAACGGACGCTCCAAGTAAAGTACATAAGATGTGACCGAATAAAAATATAGTTTCAAGAGAAGAAACCTGATAAGTTGTCGATGAAGAAGGGGATGCCTTGGGCATCCCCAAGCTTAGACGCTTGAGTCTTCTTAAAATATGCAGGGATGAACCATGGGGGCATCCCCAAGCTTAGACTCTTCACTCTTCTTGATCATAGTATATCATCCTCCTCTCTTGACCCTTGAAAACTTCCTCCACACCAAACTCGAAACAAACTCATTAGAGGGTTAGTGCATAATCAAAAATTCACATGTTCAGAGGTAACACACTCATTCTTAACACTTCTGGACATTTCCCAAAGCTACTGGAAGTCAATGGAACAAAGAAATCCATCCAACACAGCAAAAGAGGCAATGCGAAATAAAAGGCAGAATCTATCAAAACAGAACAGTCCGTAAAGACGAATTTTAAAGTGGCACCAGACTTGCTCAGATGAAAATGCTCAAATTGAATGAAAGTTGCGTACATATCTGAGGATCACTCACGTAAATTGGCATAATTTTCTCAGTTACCTACGAGAGAATTAGGCCCAGATTCGTGACAGCAAGAAATCTGTTTCTGCACAGTAATCCAAATCTAGTATGAACCTTGCTATCAAAGACTTTACTTGGCACAACAATGCAACAAAACTAAGATAAGGAGAGGTTGCTACAGTAGTAACAACTTCCAAGACACAAATATAAAACAAAGGTACTGTAGCAAAATAAACACATGGGTTATCTCCCAAGAAGTTCTTTCTTTATAGCCATTAAGATGGACTTAGCAGTTTTAATGATGTACTCGCGCAAGAAATAAGAGTTGAAGCAAAAGAGAGCATCAAGAAGCAAATTCAAAACACATTTAAGTCTAACATGCTTCCTATGCATAGGAATCTTGTAAATAAACAAGTTCATGAAGAGCAAAGTAACAAGCATAGGAAGATAAAACCAGTGTAACTTCAAAACTTTCAGCATATAGAGAGGTGTTTTAGTAACATGAAAATTTCTACAACCATATTTTCCTCTCTCATAATAATTTTCAGTAGCAACATGAGCAAACTCAACAATATAACTATCACATAAATCATTCTTATCATGAGTCTCATGCATAAAATTATTACTCTCCACATAAGCATAATCAATTTTATTAGTTGTAGTGGGAGCAAATTCAACAAAGTAGCTATCATTATTATTCTCATCATCAAATATAGGAGGCATATTGTAATCATAATCAAATTTATCCTCCATAACAGGCGGTACTAAAAGACCAATATCATTATAATCATCATAAATAGGAGGCAAAGTATCATCAAAGTAAATTTTCTCCTCAATGCTTGGGGGACTAAAAATATCATGCTCATCAAAGCTAGCTTCCCCAAGCTTAGAATTTTCCATATCATTAGCAACAATGGTGTTCAAAGCGTTCATACTAATATGTTCCATAGGTTTTTTAATTTTCGCATCAAACCATCCATGTCTTAAATCAGGAAATAGAATAAGAAGCTCATTGTTGTCCATTATGCCTAACTAGTGTAAACAAGAAACAAAAAGATGCAATTGCGGGATCTAAAGGAAATAGCTTCGAGCACACACACAACGGCAACGAGAAAAGTACTTAGTTACCGGGACCGGAGTATGAGTGCCTTTTACCTTTCCTCCCGGCAACGGCGCCGGAAAATAGCTTGATGTCTACGGGTGCTTCTATTCTTGTAGACGAGTGTTGGGCCTCCAAGAGCGAGAGGTTTGTAGAACGGCGGCAAGTTTCCCTTAAGTGGATCACCCAAGGTTTATCGAACTCAGGGAGGAAGAGGTCAAAGATATCACTCTCATGCAACCCTGCAACCACAAAGCAAGAAGTCTCTTGTGTCCCCAACACACCTAATAGGTGCACTAGTTCGGCGAAGAGATAGTGAAATACAAGTGGTATGAATGAATATGAGCAGTAGTACGGCGCCAGAAAAGTGCTTGCTGGCGTGCAGGACTGACGTGTGGTTGATGGTGGTAATATTGCAGGCAGTATAAATGCAGTAAAACAGTAAACAAGCAGCGATAGCGATATTTAGGAACAAGGCCTAGGGATCATACTTTCACTAGTGGACACTCTCAACATTGATCACATAACAGAATAAATAAATAGATGCTAGACTCTACACCCACTTGTTGGATGATGAACACCACTAACTGTGTAGGATTACACGAACCGTCAATGCCAGAGTTAACAAGCTCCACAATATTCAATGTTCATATTTAAATAACCTTAGAGTGCATAACAGATCAACATAACCAAACCAAGTACTAACATAGCATGCACACTTGTCACCTTCACACTACGAAAGGAGGAGTAGATCACATCAATACTATCATAGCAATAGTTAACTTCATAATCTACAAGAGATCACAATCATAGCCTACGCCAAGTACTACACGATGCACACACTTGTCACCATTACACCGTGCGGGAGGAATAAACTACTTTAATAACATCACTAGAGTAGCACACAGATAAATTGTGATACAAAACACATTGCAATCATAAAGAGATATAAATAAGCACTTCACTATGCCATTCATAACAGTGAATAAGTATTCTGTGAAATATAGCCTAAGAGACCCACACGGTGCACACACTGTCACCTTTACACACGTGGGACAAGGAGTCTCCGGAGATCACATAAGTAAAACCCACTTGACTAGCATAATGACATCTAGATTACAAGCATCATCATATGAATCTCAATCATGTAAGGCAGCTCATGAGATTGTTGTATTGAAGCACATAGGAGAGAGATTAACCACATAGCTACCGGTACGAGCCCGAGCCTCGATGGAGAACTACTCCCTCCTCATGGGAGACAACAGCGTTGATGAAGATGGCGGTGGTGTTGATGGAGAAGCCTTCGGGGGCACTTCCCCGTCCCGGCGGCGTGCGGGAACGGAGACTCCTGTCCCCCGGATCTTGGCTTCGCGATGGCGGCGGCTGCGGAAGGTTTTCTGCGGTTTCGTCGAACGTGGTAGGGTTTTCGCGACGGAGACTTTAAGTAGGCGGAAGGGCAAGGTCGGGTGGAGTCCTGGTGGGGCCACACACTAGGCCGGGCGCGGCCGGGGCTTGGGCCGCGCCGCCCTCACCGTGTCCCCACCTCGTGGCCCCACTTCGTTTCCCTTCGGACTTCCGGAAGCTTCGTGGAAAAATAGGACCACGGGCGTTGATTTCGTCCAATTCCGAGAATATTTCCTTTGTAGGATTTCTGAAACCAAAAACAGCAGAAAACAGCAACTGGCTCTTCGGCATCTCGTTAATAGGTTAGTGCCGGAAAACGCATAATAATGACATAAAGTATGCATAAAACATGTAGATATCATCAATAATGTGGCATGGAACATAAGAAATTATCGATACGTCGGAGACGTATCACATATCTACTTAAAACGACATCAAACCTTAAGTGTGTCACCCAACGGTTCGTGAACTATGCAGACATGGCTGAGACTCTTCTCCGACCAATAACCAATAGCGAGATCTGGAGATCCATAATGGCTCCCACATATTCAACGATAACTTAGTGATCGATTGAACCATTTACATACGATACCGATTCCCTTTGTCACGCGATATTTTACTTGTCTGAGGTTTGATCATCGGTATCTCTATACCTTGTTCAACCTCGTCTCCGACAAGTACTCTGCTGTGGGTATACTTTATGGGTATATCAACGGCATGGCCTAGATCCGGCAAGCCCGGGT
>NC_061510.1:214247010-214413177 GCF_022539505.1 Lolium rigidum
CCTGAGGGGGAGACGGCCGAGGAGTAGGGTGGGAGGTACTTGGCGGAGCTGGAGTAGTAGGACCAACTGCCGGAGACTTTTTCATGTATTTAGTGATAGGCTCTTGGCCGATGGTCCGCGTGGTAGTGGTACTCGGATTCCTGCAAACAAGTGAAAGGGATCGAATAAGAAATAATTTCGCCAAGATAGAGATGCACCATATTCGGAAACTTACGGGGCGCCGGGGATGATGGGGCGCGAGCGCTGGCCAGCTGTTGAAAGCATCCTCAAGCGTGCACGTTCCGCTTTCCTCGAGTCTAGCGGAGGTGGCTTTACGGTCTTGGACTTCTTGACGGAGGCCTCGCCGCTAGCTCCGGCTTCAGAACCGGAAGCTTTGGCGCGGGGACGCTTCGAAGGTCGAGGGGCCGCCTTGCGGGGTGCCTGTTCCTCTTCCTCCTCATCGTCTTCCGGAACCTCCTCCGCCGCGTCGCCGCTGACAGGGACACGAAGAATGGTGCGGAAGTTTTCCTCCGCCAAAGTGTTGAGCTGGGAGGAATATGAATAAAAGTCAGAGTTAACATCCAAAAACTTGTGAAGTTTGAAGCAACGAAAAGAACAGAGCTTACCGGAGGACACTGGTCGTTTGTGTAGATATCCTTGATCAGTTCCGGGACCTGTTGGCCCCTAGGAATCTTCACCAACGTCTTGAACCTTCTCTTCAGGGAGTCGGCCGGAAGATCGTGGCGAGTGACTCGGAGTAGATCGTCCGCCCCAGTATAAGCGCACATCAGGCGTGCGTTGTAGCGCAGGGGCTGGATTCTCCGGGAAAACCAGCTGAGGGTGAGCTGGGCTCCGGTCAGTCCGTCGTGGACTAGCCAGGAGATTCTCCGCGCTGCCTTCTCCAAAATAGGGGTTTGGGCGAGTGAAGGAACGAAGCTCCAGCTTGCGAGCTCTTCCGGAGGCTCGTTGATGAACTTGGGCAAGCCATCATGGATGTCCGGAACTGAGGCGTTCTTTTCATAGAACCATCCGGCGTTCCAGTACCGGATGGATTCGTGCGAGTCGTGGGGAGGATACATGCGGCTAGGTCGGAGCATGAACGTCATACTCCCACAGTTCACCATTGCTTTGTCTTTTGTTTCCTTCTTCACCCGGAAGAAGAACTGCCATAATTTGACATCTGGTCGGATCCCGAGGTGCCCTTCGCAAAGAGTTACGAAGTTGGAGAGGAGGAGGTATGAGTTTGGGCAGATGTTGTGGGGCTGGAGCCCGTATGTGTTGAGGATGGAGAGGAAAAACTCCGAGCAAGGGAGTGATAATCCGCGTTCCACCCAAGCCTTAGTCATGACAATTTCTCCGGCTTCGGGTTTGGGGATGTCGGAATCGCGTGTGAAGCTCCAGTGAGTGGAGATCATACCCTCGTTCTGGAGCTCTCTAAGCTCCACATCAGTAGTTGCGCAAGGCCACCACTGACCCCGCTCTCCTTCACGGATCCGGGCCTTGGACGCCCTCTTGTTTTCCGCCTCCTGTACTTTGGCTGCCATCCTAGCTTGCCCCTCGAGTTCTTCTTGAAGTTCTTTGAGGGAGGGGATCCGGCCTGGAGCGGTGCTGGAAGATGCGGAAAACGGTTGAGCTAGTCTAATGTCGGAAACATATGGTGGCAGGAATGATATGGGATCCGGACATATTGGTTCTAATGGATTGGGATCCGGGCTACTCGGAGAGCTACCAGTACAGTGCGATGAATCAAGTGGCATGCTTCCGGCTGCGCCCATACAAATTATTTGAGTACCCGGATCTACACTACGTTTGTCTTCTACAAGGCCGGCGCACGTACCGTTAATGGCGCGGTGGCTCGACGGAGCTCCGGTGAAGACGAGGTCGCCGGACTTGAAAGAAATCACCTCGCGTGACCACGAATCGGCGGCGGGAAGGATTTCCCGTTCAACCGAAGGGATCTTGGCGCGAGGGGAGGCTTGGACTGGCGGCGCGCGGAGTTCACCGTGGCGAAGTTCGCCGGAGTCAAGATCCGTCGGGCGGCGCGGTGCGAGGAGGAAGACGAAGTGGTGAGGAGAGGTGAAAGAATGAAGAATTACCGAGCCGCGGGGTACTTATAGGCTGCACGCGGAGATTCGGGATTCGGATCCGACGGTGGAAACGGAACGGTCACACCGTTGGATGGACGACACGTGTTTTAGGTCAAGTGCGGTAAAACAACGTGGAGGTAACTTAACCATGCACTCCCGAAAATTCCGGCTAAAGATTTGCATCGGCGAAAATTTAGCGCGGGAAATAAGGAAGTTGTACGCGGGAAAAGCGGAGTCTCCGTTGTTATACGTGATCTGAAGATAAAGGACTTCCGAGTGAATGAACCCGGAATCAAGTAAAAGTTTTGAAACTCTTCAAGATTCTCTTCGGATCCGAGCTGAAGGAAGTCGGAGGAATGATGAATCTCGGAGAACTTCGGGGGCTACTGTTGTGGGTATACTTTATGGGTATATCAATGGCATGGCCTAGATCCGGCAAGCCCGGGTGGCCCATAGTTGGTGGTGAGGCATGTGGCCCATCGGGTGGCCCAGTTGCTGTAGATCATGAAGGATGAAGTCCAGCCCAGGAACGAGGAGCCGGATCCTAACCGACCTACGAAGGAGGCCGGATCCGTGGAGGCCCATAAAGTATCCGGATCCAACACGTACTTGAAGGAAGACGGATCCTTGACGTACACGGCAAGGCATTGTACCGTAGTTAGGCAACTTGTATTCCGGCTAGGACTCTCCATGTAAACCCTAGATCCGTGCGCCTATATAAGCCGGATCCCGGGAGCCCTAGAGGCACAACCACAACTCATTGTAACAACGCGAAAGCGCCCGGATAATTCCGGACAAGCAGCGGTAGGCCCCTGTCATCATGCGGGTGTTCCGAAGCTGGGTAAATCGCGTACCACCGTCCCGTGTGCACTCCGCCCTATGGCCCCTACTTCTTCTCCCCCTCGTGAGGATCCCTCCTCCGAGGTACCGTCGATTAGGCAACGACATACTCTTTACTCGTACCGTGGTATGTCATCTCTTATGAACCATTCATATGCTTGCAAGCTAATTAGACGACATTCCACCGAGAGGGCCCAGAGTATATCTATCCGTCATCGGGATGGACAATATCCCACTCTTGATCCATATGCCTCAACTCATACTTTCCGAACACTTAATCCCACCTTTATAACCACCCATTTACGCAGTGGCATTTGATGTAATCAAAGTACCCTTCCGGTATAAGTTATTTATATGATCTCATGGTCGAAGGACTAGGTAACTATGTATCAAAAGCTTATAGCAAATAGAACTTAATGACGTGATCATATGCTACGCTTATTTGGGTGTATGTCCATTACATCATTCATCAATGACATAACCTTGTTATTAATAACATCAAATATTCATGATCATGAAACTATGATCATCTATTAATCAACAAGCTTGTTATACAACAGGCTTACTAGGGACTCCTTGTTGTTTACATAACACACATGTATCAATGTTTCGGTTAATACAATTATAGCATGGTATGCAAACATTTATCATAAACATAAAGATATATAATAACCACTTTATTATTGCCTCTTGGGCATATCTCCAACAGTCTCCCACTTGCACTAGAGTCAATAATCTAGATTACATTGTAAGGTACCTAACACCCATGGCATTCTGGTGTTGGTCATGCTTTGCCCTAGGGAGAGATTTAGTCAACGGATCTGCCACATTCAGATCTGTGTGTACTTTGCAAATCTTTACTTCTCCATCTTCGATGTACTCGCGAATCGAATGAAAACGCAGCTTGATATGCTTCAGCTTCTTGTGTGACCTTGGTTCTTGTGCATTGGCGATGGCACCCATGTTGTCACAATAGATGACTAGTGGGTCCAATGCACTAGGAACCACACCAAGCTCAACAATGAACCTCTTCATCCATACCGCTTCCGATGAAGCCTCAGAAGCCGCTATGTATTCCGATTCAGTTGAAGACTTCGCCACCGTGCACTGCTTGGAGCTGCACCAGCTTACTGCAACATCATTCAATATAAACACGTACCCAGACTGAGACTTAGAGTCATCAGGATCAGTGTTCCAACTTGCATCGGTGTAACTGGTTACAACGAGCTCTTGGTCACCGCCATAACAAAGAAACATATCCTTAGTCCTTTTCAAGTACTTCAGGATATTCTTGACCGCTGTCCAGTGTTCCATCCCTGGATCACTTTGATATCTGCTGGTCAAACTAACAGCATGTGCGATATCCGATCTAGTACACAGCATGGCATACATGATAGAGCCTACTGCCGAGGCATAGGGGATCTTGTTCATCCTCTCTTTCTTCTGTCGTAGCCGGACCTTGATTCTTACTCAAGACCTTACCTGACAACATAGGCAAGAACCCTTTCTTACTTTCATCCATTCTAAACTTCTTTAGAATCTTGTCCAGGTATATACTCTGTGAAAGCCCTATTAGGCGTCTTGATCTATCTCTATAAATCTTGATGCCTAAAATGTACGCTGCTTCACCAAGGTCTTTCATTGAAAAACACTTATTCAAATAACCTTTTACACTCGCTTAATAGTTCTATATCATTCCCAATCAATAATATGTCATCTACATATAATATCGAGGAATGCTACAGAGCTCCCACTCACTTTCTTGTAAATACAGGCCTCTCCATGACACTGTATAAACCCGAAGTCTTTGATCACCTTATCAAAGCGTCGGTTCCAACTCCGTGATGCTTGCTTCAGTCCATGAATGGAACGCTGAAGTTTGCATACCTTGCCAGCATTTTTAGGATCGACAAAACCTTTGGGTTGTACCATATACAACTCTTCCTCAATGTCACCATTAAGGAACGCCGTTTTGACATCCATCTGCCAAATCTCATAATCGAAAAATGCAGCTATTGCTAACAAAATCCTTATAGACTTTAGCTTCGCTACAGGTGAGAAAGTATCATCGTAGTCAACTCCTTGAATTTGTCAGAAACCCTTTGCGACAAGTCGAGCTTTATAGACAGTAACATTACCATCAGCATCTGTTTTTCTTTTGAAGATCCATTTATTCTCGACAGCCTTGCGGCTATCAGGTAAGTCTACCAAAGTCCATACTTTGTTATCATACATGGATCCCATTTCGGATTTCATGGCTTCATGCCATTTGTTGGAATATGGGCTCATTATCGCTTCTTCATACGTCGCAGGGTCTTCATCATTGTTGTCCACAATCATGACATTTAGACAAGGATCATACCAATCAGGAGTGGTACGCTCCCTTGTCGATCTGTGAGGTTCAGTAGCTACCTCGTTCGAAGTTTCATGATCATTATCATTTGCTTCCTCTCTTATCGGTGTAGGCTGTACAGGAACTTCTTCCGGCACTGCGCTACTCTGATCTACGAGAGAATGTTCAGTAACCTCGTCGAGTTCTACTTTTCTTCTAGTCACTTCTTTAGTGAGAAACTCCTTCTCAAGAAAGGTTCCGTTCTTGGCAACAAAGATTTTGCCTTCGGATCTGTGATAGAAAGTATACCCAATAGTTTCTTTAGGGTATCCTATGAAGACGCATTTCTCCGCTTTGGGTTCTAGCTTGTCATGTTGTAACTTTTTTACATAAGCTTCACAACCCCAAACTTTAAGGAACGACAACGTAGGTTTCTTCTGAAACCCCAATTCATACGGTGTCGTTTCAATGGATTTAGATGGTGCCCTATTTAAAGTGAATGCAGCTGTCTCTAATGCATAACTGATACGTCTCCGACGTATCGATAATTTCTTATGTTCCATGCCACATTATTGATGATATCTACATGTTTTATGCATACTTTATGTCATTATTATGCGTTTTCCGGAACTAACCTATTGACGAGATGCCGAAGAGCCGATTCTGTTGTTTTCTGCTGTTTTTGGTTTCAGAAATCCTAGTAAGGAAATATTCTTGGAATTGGACGAAATCAACGCCCAGGGTCCTATTTCTCCACGAAGCTTCCAGAAGTCCGAAGGGAAACGAAGTGGGGCCACGAGGTGGGGACACAATAGGGCGGCGCGGCCCAAGCCCTGGCCGCACCGGCCTAGTGTGTGGCCCCACCAGGACTCCACCGACCTTGCCCTTCCGCCTACTTAAAGTTTCCGTCGCGAAAACCCTACCACGTTCGATGAAACCAGAGAAAACCTTCCAGAGCCGCCGCCATCGCGAAGCCAAGATCTGGGGGATAGGAGTCTCCGTTCCGAGCACGCCGCCGGGACGGGGAAGTGCCCCGGAAGGCTTCTCCATCAGCACCACCGCCATCTTCATCAACGCTGCTTGTCTCCCATGAGGAGGGAGTAGTTCTCCATCGAGGATCGGGGCTGTACCGGTAGCTATGTGGTTAATCTCTCTCCTATGTGCTTCAATACAATAATCTCATGAGCTGCCTTACATGATTGAGATTCATATGATGATGCTTGTAATCTAGATGTCATTATGCTAGTCAAGTGGGTTTTACTTATGTGATCTCCGGAGACTCCTTGTCCCACGTGTGTAAAGGTGACAGTGTGTGCACCGTGTGGGTCTCTTAGGCTATATTTCACAGAATACTTATTCACTGTTATGAATGGCATAGTGAAGTGCTTATTTATATCTCTTTATGATTGCAATGTGTTTTGTATCACAATATATCTGTGTGCTACTCTAGTGATGTTATTAAAGTAGTTTATTCCTCCTGCACGGTGTAATGGTGACGAGTGTGTGCATCGTGTAGTACTTGGCGTAGGCTATGATTGTGATCTCTTGTAGATTATGAAGTTAACTATTGCTATGATAGTATTGATGTGATCTATTCCTCCTTTCGTAGTGTGAAGGTGACGAGTGTGCATGCTATGTTAGTACTTGGTTTGGTTATGTTGATCCGTTATGCACTCTAAGGTTATTTAAATATGAACATTGAATATTGTGGAGCTTGTTAACTCCGGCATTGAGGGTTCGTGTAATCCTACACGGTTAGTGGTGTTCATCATCCAACAAGAGGTGTAGAGTCTAGCATCTATTTATTTATTCTATTATGTGATCAATGTTGAGAGTGTCCACTAGTGAAAGTATGATCCCTAGGCCTTGTTCCTAAATATCGCTATCGCTGCTTGTTTACTTGTTTTCTTGCATCTTTACTTTCTGCAATATTACTACCATCAAGCGCACGCCGGCAAGCACTTTTACGGCGCCGTACTACTTGCTCATATTCATTCATACCACTTGTATTTCACTATCTCTTCGCCGAACTAGTGCACCTATTAGGTGTGTTGGGGACACAAGAGACTTCTTGCTTTGTGGTTGCGGGGTTGCATGAGAGGGATATCTTTGACCTCTTCCTCCCTGAGTTCGATAAACCTTGGGTGATCCACTTAAGGGAAACTTGCTGCTGTTCTACAAACCTCTGCTCTTGGAGGCCCAACACTGTCTACAAGAATAGAAGCACCCGTAGACATCAAGCACTTTTACGGCGCCGTTGCCGGGGAGGAAAGGTAAAAGGCACTCATACTCCGGTCCCAGGTAACTAAGTACTTTTCTCGTTGCCGTTGTGTGTGTGCTCGAAGCTATTTCCTTTAGATCCTGCAATTGCATCTTTTTGTTTCTTGTTTACACTAGTTAGGCATAATGGACAACAATGAGCTTCTTATTCTATTTCCTGATTTAAGATATGGATGGTTTGATGCGAGAATTAAAAAACCTATGGAACATATTAGTATGAACGCTTTGAACACCATTGTTGCTAATGATATGGAAAATTCTAAGCTTGGGGAAGCTGGCTTTGATGAGCATGATATTTTTAGTCCCCCAAGCATTGAGGAGAAAATTTACTTTGATGATACTTTGCCTCCTATTTATGATGATTATAATGATATTGGTCTTTTAGTACCTTTGTTATGGAGGATAAATTTGATTATGATTACAATATGCCTCCTATATTTGATAATGAGAATAATAATGATAGCTACTTTGTTGAATTTGCTCCCACTACAACTAATAAAATTGATTATGCTTATGTGGAGAGTAATGATACGTTTATGCATGTGAATAAGAATGCTTTATGTGATACTTATATTGTTGAATTTGTTTATGATGCCTCTGAAAATTATTATGAGAGAGGAAAATATGGTTGTAGAAATTTTCATGTTACTAAAACACCTCCCTATATGCTGAAATTTTTGAAGTTACACTTGTTTTATCTTCCTATGCTTGTTACTTTGCTCTTCATGAACTTGTTTATTTACAAGATTCCTATGCATAGGAAGCATGTTAGACTTAAATGTGTTTTGAATTTGCTTTTTAATGCTCTCTTTTGCTTCAACTCCTATTTCTTGCGAGTGCATCATTGAAATTGCTGAGCCCATCTTAATTTCTCCTATAAATGTTCAAAGACTACCCTCTCAACCAGGGGGTCTGAGAGGGGCAAATGAATCTGGTTCACACGTTTGGCAATGCACAGTAAAATCTTTCCCCCACTTTTCATCTCAGCCATCCGTTGCACTAACTTTTCTTTTACCTGCAGCAATTCGTAAATGGTCTATGACGCTTGGGCCCATTTTTGTGTGGGACCGGCAGCAAGAGACAGCGGCTGGCGCTCATCCGCGTCGCTCGTTTCAGTCGTTGTTCCGTGAAACGGTGAAAACCCTAGATCGGGATGGCCACCGCCCAATCCACGACGTGCTCCCCTCCCCAATCCTCGGCCCCTCCTCAGCTGCTCTTCTCGTTTTCCCTCGATGGGACGCGCCGCCACCATCTCCCCGCCGGTGGAGATCGAGATCTTCGGTCTCCACCATCTCCGCGCATGCGGTGGGGTGGCTGCCGGACCAGGAGCTTGAGGCGCGGCTGCAGGGAGGCGCGGCGTCCGTCGCTCCACTGCGCTGGCGTGGGGAAGGATTGCTGTGGCGGCGGCCGGAATCAAACGGGGCGGCGGCGAGCAGGGGCAGAACCGGACGGCGGCGGCGGCGAGCAGGCCAGGAAGTGTCGTCGGGGGTGGCGGGTGGAGGCGAGGCGCGCGCGGCCGGAGACGGGCTGGCGCGGGGCGTATCCACGGCGGCAGCGACCGGAGGTGTTGGGCACGGCCGGAGACGGTCCGGTGCGGGGCGGATCCGCGGCGGCGAGGCAGAGGAGGAACGGTCAAGAATCGCGGTAGGAGGGGCGGGATCCGGGGAGGACATGCGGGATCTGGTCATGCCGGTTCTCCTCTGCGTTGCTGCTTGGGCTGCTCCCTCCTCGTGGCTGCCTCGTCTCCCCCAGGTAGGAAATCAAGGGCTCCACTTCTCTTTTGTTTTCTTCATTCTCAGATGAATTCATTGGGTGTGCAAACTTTCTTTGTAGGCTTTGGAAGATTTGGATGGAGCACAGGTCGGGATTGGTGGTGCACAGGCGAGCTCGGACAGGGGCGGGCACAGGCGAGCTCCAGCTACAGTAGGGAGCGTCACATCCCAATATCTACCAGGTAAATCCTAACCCTAGCTCATGTATTTCCCGATCTGACAGTGATGGTCACGGTCAGGGATCTGCTGCAGACACTGTAGGCTTTGGAAGATTTGAGCACAAGTCGGGATGCTCCCGTTCATCTTTGGTAAGTGTTCCAATGTGCAGCATCCTTGGTAATCTTCAAGTCTGCTACCATTTATTTCTCACTCGGTTTGCCCAAGTTTCTAATCCAATTTTTGTGCGTGAATTTGTAGGTTGTTTCCTTTCCCCTCTCTCTACGTTTGGAATCCCATGCCAAAATCGAAGGTCACAACCCCCAGGTGAACATTGCTCCATCTGATCTCTTCGTGTCCTTTTTATAAAAATTCTAACATGTTTGGTTGTCCAATCTGTCATTATTTTCTTGTGGATTAATGAACAACTTTGTAGCGATGCAGCAAAGCTATCCTCCCGTGGGCCTTTCTTCCAAGATTTTGGGATGGGCTGTGTCTTGCTTGACATGGTATGCACACCCATTTTCTGGTTCCACAATTAAATATCAAATTATATCCGCTGCTTGGTTCTTATCTGCATAGGTCTGCTTGTTCTTGAATCATTGTCAGTAGATGTGAACCTGGGAATGACAAATGAATAAACTTGTTATGACTATGGTGAACCTACATGCTAATTTAGTTCCTCTTCCTTTAACATGCTTAACCTCTGTTGTCAGAAAAGTTCATGTGAGAATTACTGTTACCAATTTATCGAGTTCAGAGAAGATGGTATTTGTTTCCTACAAACAATCATGCCAATGCGTGAGCTGTCATCTAACTCTATGCATATGTACAGTAGACATACTGTACCTTAAATGCTACAGGGAAAGAGAGAGCGTTTTTACACGGTGTATAAATATTTTCCTCAACCAGATTTGTTTTCACATATCACTGCTTCAGTTATTTGCCTTGATAAAATGTTCGCACCTAATCACCACTGTTTCTAATTTAATCAATTTAGAATATTTTGCTGTAAGTGGATGATCACATGCTCCTTGTTTGGTTTTAGATAATAGTTATTGGACACTGTATCCCTGCACTTTTTTAGGATAGTGATCGTCTTCATGTTGTAATATGAATGCATCTAGCCATTAAACATTTTGCAGGGAGACGTTCACATAATGAGAGCTGCTCAAGGATGCTTCTATCCTCAACATGATTCCTGGATACAACACAATATCAGCAGCATATGCATCTTGTAGTCTTTGTTCTTTTTTTTTTATGAAAACTTCAGTAGTATTCCTCTATATGCAGCTATTTTTTTAGTTAATGCTAATTATGACTAAAATCTTAGCACAAAATGCTTTTATATACATCTATATTTATCTATAGCTGATATCAGGTTTTTACAATCAGAACATGTATTTGCTGCAGTCCAACATAAAAGGCGAGGGTGCGCCGCGAGCCCTCACCGCCAAGCCGTGCGAGGAGCCTAGGCTAGACCAATGCTGGAATAGGGTCACACTTTTGTTTGGCACGCAGACAGGTAATGCCGGCAGCTGCATCAAGCTACATTTGTGCGCAGCACACTCTCGCTCGCATGTAGTTGATTTTGTTTGCATTATGCTAGCTAACCTAGCCTCTTTTTCTTCTACATGACACTGTTTATTTCTCTTCCAGATGCTATTTTTTCGGTTGCTTCGATGTGTTATAATGGTTTCTCTGGTGCGACACGAATATTTCTATTGCATATGTACTCAGTGGTATTCCAGGCAGATCAGCACCGACACAGTCTTCGCCAAGGTACTTCCTTTTGTAGTTTTACGCCTTCGTTTGTCTCGTGCAAAAATCTAAGCTCATGCTCTGCTTTGCTTAGCAGGCTAGGCGAGTTATGAGAATGATGTGAGATGGAATTGAAGGTGAGCAAACAATTGAAGCTTGTCAAAAATGTATGTACAGTGTGGCCCTCTAGCTATAAAGTGAGGTGGAAAGCTAAGGTGAGCAGAAAATCAAAGTGAGCAAATTTTGTACTTTGAATTTGAAGCATAGCTGGAACGTTATAGTTGATTTGAATTAATATATTAGAAATGACTAATTTTCTAGCTACAGACTGATATGGGGTTTAGTTATGTACCACCTGCAATATTCAGAAGATAGTTTATCAGTTGTGTTATAGGCATTTCTTTCAAACTTTTACTTCCACCAAATACTTGTCTCCTTTATTCCCAGTCCCTTGAAGTTATGTCTCTGTACAGATTACTTTCCAGACCATTGAGGACTATGAGAATATGAGTACATCCAACAGAAACACATTTTCAAGTCTGCCTACTTGGTGAGTGCAACGTCAACAGTGCCGCCATTGTCTGACACCCTCAACACTGGCTGGATGCGCTCAATGTAGAATTATGTCAATAAGCAGTCTGTCGTTGATGGCCCACATGAATCGGCTCCTAATAGCACGGAAGTAATGCATCCTCCTTTTCTTTTTTTTGGCTCATAAATTTAAGATGCTCCTTCCCATAGTGATGCTAACATACATTTCTTGGTTGTGCAGCCTGGACAACAACTGTTGAGTGGTTTGGTGCTAAGAGTGAGTACAATGTTCTTGTTATGTTCGTGTTGGGACCAAGCCTGGAACATTTTTTCTGCTCTTGCAACAGAAAACTGTCGCTCAAAACTGTGGTTATGCAAATGGCATGCTCTACAATTAAGCTCAGTTATTCTTTGCCATTTTGTTTTTTATTGTTAAATTGCACAGAGAGCAGTCATTTAGCTTAGACAGCTTGATGTGAGGGTGTAACTGCTTTCTTCTCTCCCAAATAAGCTTCCTGGAGATTTGTTAGATTCATCCTTATTTGTACTGGTATAATAGAACACAATTCTACCAGCTTTCAAATGTCTCCGAAGATGCGGCATCATCTACTTCTTTTAATTTACTTGTTTTCCCAACTATAAATTGCAGGTGCTACTCTCGTTGAAAATTATTGGACTCGAAGAATTTGAAATGACTTTACCTGATGAACCTAACGAAAGAGAGGGATTAGTTTTCTCAAATTTGTTGCACCTGACACTACCAAAAGCGCATTTCGGAATGGTGTCTTCAGGTAATTTTGCCTGTTCCATTTGCCCTGTATATATGTTGGGTACCTGGCTGTTATGGCCTAGGAGGTAATTTCGCTCCTCTTGCAGCCTATGCTCCCTTGGGGCGAGACGCCATTCCAGCTCGTGTGTATAAAGATCCAGGAGATAAAAGTGTTCCGCTGCTGACCAAGCTTGATCCTTTTGACCACATGGTAAGTTGGCTATATTTTTGTGGTTTCGCATCACATGTACTCTGGTTCAACGATTCCGATGGTGTGCTTTGTTCTTCACACAGAACTATTGCAATATGATGTTTAGATTATATTGTCGGAGAAAGGTGTAGGCAATTGGAAACTTCCTCGGTTTAGCAGTTTGAGGCATATAATTTTCTTATGTTGAAGGCAAGATACATCATTATTTCTTCTTGTGGCTGAAAGGGATAGCAAGTGTCTTTGAGATCCTATCAGTATTAATTGATGTATACAGAGATTAAATTTTGACATTCATATATTTATGAGGGGCTAGAAGACTGATATATCATTATACAGTAGGAAGTAAGATAATTACTTCTCCGTTGATTCCCTTTTCGGAAATTTTATATTCATATCTTTGATATCAACACTCGGAAGGTAAGATGCTGGTTAATATTCACTTGTGTGGCATCAATTTGCTCATAATTCTGCTGTTGCATTTCTTGAGGAAGTAAGCCGTGGTGCCACTGTAGTTGGCTTCCATGGAGATGCTTGTTTTGCCCACCACAAAATAATGTGTGAGTTCGGATTGTCATGCTATGTGCATGGGCACATGTCCACACTGTAGAGAACTGTGTAGTATTTCTTTGCACTTGTTTTGATAAGCTATTGTGTATTCTTTTTGCATAAGATTTTCATAAGTGCATATATTGTATTTTTGAAGGACTTTCTCAAGAGCATCAAATTAGCAATCACTTACTATAGCTATCATCCAAGAACTGCATGCTATAACTTTTTGCTAGAACTAGAATGCGGTGTGTCATGAGTGGTTTATTTAGTTGCATAATGGAGTTCTATTATTGTTCGTTGCGTCCAGCGTGTTTACCCTTTTTTGAATCGCTTCACTTCTTTGTTGTCAGGCATACATATCTTACATGTGGTACCTGGCAATAAATTATTTTTCCTTTAATCCATTCAGTGCCTGTTTTCTCTATGGTGATTGAATGATTGTTCTTGCTTTGTATCTGATACACTCCACTGCTATATTTTTTTTAAAATATGTTATATCCATTCCACCACAATGCCTCTAACTCAGATTTATTGTCTCAAAGATGATAAGAGAGATGCGGTGTGAGCAGTATTGTTTTGCTTTAAGAAAACTTTTATATATTTGTGTATATGCAGTTAACCCATAGGAGTATGTGATCTGCTAAATAACACCGAGACAAGTCCTAGGCATGAGTGAAATCAAGGTATTATTGTTATAATTCACTTTACTATACTACATGACCTACTTATTTTTGTATTGTATTGTCCTGAAGTATTTGGAGTTCCATTTATAATACCCTATTGGTGTGGGCATACAAGATTCATTTGTTAATATCACCGTGCTCATTTATATTGTGTAACCAAACTGAAAAGATTAAAGGAATCTTCGATCAAGTCTGTTTGATTGTTTACTCTATAAAATAAATTAGAGAATTGTTTTTTGTTTGATCATGTATCTTCAGTCAGCTGCATTTTTTATTTGCTAAAATATTGCGTGCTTTAATATCTGCATGTACATGATCAATTTGGATTCTTGTCATTTTGGTTCTACCAACGAAAATTTTGGTTCTAAAGATGATGAGTTTCAGAATGTGGTTAGTTCTGAGTATTGTGCCATTATTATTTTCTCTCTTTGTAGATGAATAATTAGCGGGATTGTATAGACCCGTTCTTAGCTCTATAAGCATTATTGTTCTTTAGTTTTAGATGTGTTGATTATACCACTTTTGTTTTCTCCCATTGCAGCTAAATGATTAGCAAGACCGTTTGGACTGAATAATGTTCCACGCGAGAGAAATAGCATGCTGATATTATCCTGAAATAAAAGCATAGGGAGGGGACGAGTGCTATCTGTGTGTTTAATTTTCATGACTATGAAACTCAGCTCATCCTTTCTTTGATTCTGCACTTCGATACTTGGTTTGTTTGATTCTGCACTTTGATAATTGGTTTCTTGATCTGAACTCAGTTTGTTTTAAGTTATGCTCCCTCTACTCATTACTTCTGATACTTGGATACTTTGATTCTGCACTTTGATGCTTTGTTTCTTTGATTCATCCTTACATAGAATTGCCTCTATGGAGCCCACCCCGGGAGAGGTGGAGGCCTGCGGATCGAGCCGGATGGGGTGGCCGCCGTGGCGCGCGGGCGAAGAAGGAAATGTTGTGGCACGTCCCTGAAGAGGGCATCGGCGGTGGCACGCCAATCGAGTCCACCACATCCTGGGCCTCAAGATCTTCTCCGGCTGTGGCGATAGGAACCGCTTGCCGCCATCGTCAAGGAAGCTGCACAATATGATGGTGGTGGATCCCGCAAGACCAGGGGAGTTTCCATGAAAAGAAACGTGGTCAATGGCTCCAGGTTAATTTTCTCTCTTCTTTTATCAGCTCCGCGGGGTTGCTCAGGCTCGGTATACGTGCCTGTTCGCCCTCCATGAGACCGTGTATCGGCAGTTGCAGTTCTCTGCTCGGCGCTAGCCTTTGTGTGGTGGTTGAATTTACCTTGGTTTGCTGCTGCAGGGTGACGTGGACCTCCAGGACAAGGTAACGAGCAAATGCTTCTTCGAGGTTGAGATTGGCGGGGAGCGCGTGGGCGAGGTGGTCATCAGACTCTTCGGCGAGGTCGTCCGAAAGACGGTTGACAACTTCCGTGCCCTGTGCACTGGTATAGCAGGCTAATCAATACTATGCAAATTAGCGCTCTATTTTGGTTGGGGAAGGAGACAAAGGGTACGTATACAAGGGCCGCTTCTTCCACCGAATCATCAAGGATTTCATGATTAAGGGTGGGGATTTCCAGGAAAACAATGTAAGAACTATACACCCTGTAAAGTTCGCACTTCATTCCTACTCCTCCTTACTATATAACGTATATCAATTTGAGGAAGAATAAATTGTCAGGTTCCCCGTTGTTTCAGATGGTGTTTTATGCAACATTTATCCATTGCTGCACTTATAGGGTGTAGTGATGTCTCTGATTCAGATGTTACATTCTTCAGGTCTGAAGAGCATTAGTGTCCTCTGTTCAGCTTTTTCTCTTTGTCTATTCGGCAGCCGCTGTTGGTGGACGACGGCAGCCTCAGGTGGTGCATGGTGGTGCCTGCCACATTGCCTTGGGTCCTTATGAAAAAAAAACACAATATTGTTTTGGGTCCTGTTATAGCAACATTTTTGTTATGGCCAAAACATACCATTTCTTTGCAAGTAAGCTTCATTTCCATCATAAAAAAACTATTTGTTTGGTATGAAAATGAAACCATGAGCAGTATATCTTTTGATGGGTGAAATTCTGCAAATGTAACAATTTCCTTGGTCGTGTAAAATTTGTTCTTGGTGCTTGTGTAATGATGTTTATTCAACTTTGTAAAATTTAGTACAAAGTTGTACTAAATCTGAGTCAATTAAAAAAGAACGGAGGGAGTACAACATTGCATTTTTTAAGAAATGATCATGTAAATATCAATAGCGGTGAATTAATGACAATCTGTTTTTGTACTTTGTGTTATCTTGATAATATATCTCAACTCCTATGTCCAAACAATTCATTTTATAGGATTGATGTTGCTTGACAGGATTTGTTCCTTTTGTTCCTCAGGAAGTCTGGGTTAGTAAATGTATATCATCTGAGTCACACTGGTCTGTGCGCCATCAGCAACTTTAGAGTGACACTCTTTTCGGATTAGGGGTTTATTCCAGGCTCATTACACTCAGAGGATATATCAACTACTCTTCTTAACACCAGGTTTCAGTTTTCCCCTTTTTTCAACTGGTCTTGTTTTGTTAGATTTGATGGGGGCACCAAACCATAGATTGTTCAGATATTGTACTACTCTCATTCTATCGGATTGTTTTTCTGTCTTTCAGAATTTATTCATATTGGTTGCAGCTAAACAATACATAATGTTACACTACTAATCCACTCGCGTATTGCTTGTGTTACAGGAGGAATGATGTCGCTTGCCATGAAGTCGAAAACAACAACTAGGCCAAGTGTGTAGTAGTTGATGGTGGAGATTTGAAATATTGTTCGTGAAGGATGCTGATGTTATCGCTAAACTCAAGGACTTCCTGAAAAATAATGTTTCTATCATCTATGGAAGTCCTGAGTATCTATAATGGGATCTTACTCAATACTTAATTTGTTATTCCTCTATATCCAGATGCTAATTGGATATACATTTCACTCCAAAAATTGAGAGGGCTGATTCAATTCCAAACCCACAGTCAATTATTCTAAACCCACTGATGCCCTGTACTGTCATGTGCATGTCGGCTCTCAAAAGTACCAGCAACATTTGAGAGCATTAAGAGGAGAGTCGTCGGTGGTGAGCGTTGAGACGCTCCATGCTTCTGACTACACCTCTTTGTTATGGTAACCAGCGTGTTCATATAGTATTTTCCTTTCCACCTCCATCAGTAGTTGAAAATTACAAGTTAGTTTTGAGATCTTTCAAATATTATTAGGATACAAGGTATGCTCCGATACTATTTTCTTTCCACTTCCATCAGCATTCTGATATTACATGTTAGTGCCGAGATTTTAGTGTGTTGTATATGTTATTAGCAATATTAGTTATGAGATCTTAATGGCATATGCTCCCAAAATTCAGTAGTGCAAAGTGGTTCTGAATAGGCTTCATACTGAACCTGTATAATGACATAAGAAAAGTTAGAAACATAATTGATATGGTTTTCTTGCTTTATATCATCCCAAATGAAGCTGTAATTTCTGATTATAAAGCAAAAGTTCCTAGGTGGTTGCAGATATAAAATTTCTAAGCCAATGTAATTCAATGCAAGTTGCTTATATTTTTTAACATTCAGTAGGAAAAGTAAATTGCACTTACTATTTTCTGTTCTTATTTTATTTTGACAAAACATGATATTTTCTAAACTATTTGATCTTAGCCTTTCCTGTATGCTTTTGTAGTCAGAAATGTATTTTATGTTACAGTCTTGATATTCATGTTCCAGGGAAAAAGCCTGTGGGTTGATCAACTATTGGTGTCTTGCTGTGGCTACTATTGGGAGATCATGAATGCTCTCTTCACACTCAGAATTTGTACACAATAATATTATATCTACTATGGAAACTGGGGAATAAGTGTCAAAACAGTTTTGTCAAGAAACCGATTGATGATTTGGTATATTACATAGGCCCATTTTATCACTTTCTTCCAGTTTATGGCCTCTTTCTGATGCCTTTTTTCCTTTGCCCGCTATAATTGATGTATTAGTACTCTACTGGTTCCTTATACTCCTATTTAGAGGTTTTCCCGTTTATCACTTTCTTCCAGTTTATGGTCTCTTATTGTTGCCTTTTTTTCCTTTGCCCGCTATAATCGATGTATTAATACTTTACTGTTTCCTTATACTCCTATTTAGAGGTTTTCCAAATATTGACATGGAGTTTATTTTCAGAATCTTGTCATGTCAAGAGAAAAACAACATAGTTTACACAATTCAGAAATTCTCAATTTGCATAAAAGTGAATACTCTTCAATATGAGTATGTGTTACTTGCAATACTAATTTGAGGTACTCGCACAAAAAACTGAATACTCAGCCATTGTGTTGGGTTAATGATTGTCTTACTTCGAATAAAAATAATACGGTTATGTGTTCTTATTGTGATGCTTGCGTCAAGAACGAGGATACTCGACTAATATGTGACCAAAACAACTCTAAACAAACTAATGGAGCTTTCGGTGATGTGTCCATATTTGTTTTAGTGAGTTGCACATCATTGAGACTGAAGCATGCGTTTTAAGTCGCATGGAGTTGATACAGTTTATAGTTATTGTTATATCGGTATAGAAACTCTTTTTTTCTTCGAATCAGTATACAAACGCTTGCTGACTAAGTGTGTGTGTTTCCATAAACGGTAAATTATGACAATCTCATGTTTTGGTCACTTATAGATAGAACTTACAACGATCATATACCAAGTGTTATTAAATCTAAGCTTCACATGAAAACCAAGTTTGGTGTGATTCTGGTACTATCACAGGCCACATTTTGTTTCCTAATGGTATTGATAGCTTTCTAGCAGATTGCATTATCGTTATTTTAGAAATATATTTCTTTAAGATTTTCTACTATTTCTCTAAATGTAATGTATTAGGATTCTGAATTGGCAACATATTGTCCTAGGATTCTAAAATGTTTAATATGTTAAATCTTGGGGTGAGCAGCGGATGGCGTGAATGGTTGTGGCTGATGGCGCGGATGGTCGCGGCAGAGTACTTGGTCAGCGGATTAGATGGGGTGGAGGGAATGGAGGGAGGTGTAGAAATTCAAAGCGGAGGGGTCGGGAGATAGGTTAAGAGGGAGAGACTGGACCATTAATGCAAATCACGATGGGATGGGCGCTATCAACCGAGAAAAGTGGTGGAAATTGTGTACGCGGAGTAAACATTTGTAATAGTTTCTGGATTCCCGTGCTATTGGTTAAGTGGCTCAAAATCCTGAACCAAACTTTTTATCTTGCTACTCATAATAAGTTGAAACATTCTTCTTGAAATTAGTAATTATCCTTTTATTCTTCTTTTATGGTGCTACCTCTTTTCGATCCAGTAAACATAATTTGGTGGGGGTTTATCCAAAAGGGTAAATGCCAAAAAAATAGTGTATGAATCGTACTAAATTAGCATATCTTAGTGCAACGCCTCTATGAAATGGCGTGTCTATAATATACTAAAGCAGTTCATTTTCAGGCTAATTAATAAATTAAAACTTATGATTTAAATTCTAACTTGATTATGCCATTTGCGCGATAGCGCAACGGGTCATCTAGTGGCTATAAAGAAAGAACTTCTTGGGAGATAACCCATGTGTTTATTTTGCTACATTATTTTTTTTTATATTTGTGTCTTGGAAGTTGTTACTACTGTAGAAACCTCTCCTTATCTTATTTTATTGCATTGTTGTGCCAAGTAAAGTCTTTGATAGTAGGGTTGATACTAGATTTGGATTACTACGCAGAAACAGATTTCTGTCTGTCACGAATCTGGGCCTAATTTTCTGTAGGTAACTCAGAAAAATCTTCCAATTTACGTGCGTGATCCTCAGATATGTACGCAACTTTCATTCAATTTGGGCATTTTCATCTGAGCAAGTTTGGTGCCACTTTAAAATTCGTCTTTACGGACTGTTCTGTTTTGACAGATTCTGCCTTTTATTCCGCATTGCCTCTTTTGCTGTGTTGGATGGATTTCTTTGTTCCATTGACTTCCAGTAGCTTTGGGCAATGTCCAGAAGTGTTAAGAATGATTGTGTCACCTCTGAACATGTGAATTTTTAATTGTGCACTAACCCTCTAATGAGTTTGTTTCGAGTTTGGTGTGGAGGAAGTTTTCAAGGGTCAAGAGAGGAGGATGATACAACGTGATCAAGAAGAGTGAAAGCTCTAAGCTTGGGGATGCCCCGGTGGTTCATCCCTGCATATTTCAAGAAGACTCAAGCATCTAAGCTTGGGGATGCCCAAGGCATCCCCTTCTTCATCGACAACTTATCAGGTTTCTTCTCTTGAAACTATATTTTTATTCAGTCACATCTTATGTACTTTACTTGGAGCGTCTGTGTGCTTTTATTTTTGTTTTGTGTTTGAATAAGATCTGATCCATCATGCTTGTGTGGGAGAGAGACACGCTCCGCTGTTTCCTATGAACAAATATGTTCTTAGCTTTATCTTTAATGTTCATTGCGAAAGTTGAACTATTTCATTCATTGTTATATGGTTGGAAACGGAAAATGCTACATGTAGTAATTGGTAAAATGTCTTGGATAATGTGATACTTGGCAATTTGTGTGCTCATGTTTAAGCTCTTGCATCATATACTTTGCACCTATTAATGAAGAAATACATAGAGCTTGCTAAAATTTGGTTTGCATAATTGGTCTCTCTAAGGTCTAGATAATTTCTAGTAAAGAGTTTGAACAACAAGGAAGACGGTGTAGAGTCTTATAATGTTTACAATATGTCTTTTATGTGAGTTTTGCTGCACCGGTTCATCCTTGTGTTTGTTTCAAATAACCTTGCTAGCCTAAACCTTGTATCGAGAGGGAATACTTCTCATGCATCCAGAATCCTTGAGCCAACCACTATGCCATTTGTGTCCACCATACCTACCTACTACATGGTATTTCTCCGCCATTCCAAAGTAAATTGCTTGAGTGCTACCTTTAAATTTCCATCATTCGCCTTTGCATTATATAGCTCATGGACAAAATTGCCTTAAAAACTATTGTGGTATTGAATATGTACTTATGCACTTTATCTCTTATTAAGTTGCTTGTTGTGCGATAACCATGCTCCTGGGGACGCCATCAACTCTTTGTTGAATATCATGTGAGTTGCTATGCATGTTCGTCTTGTCTGAAGTAAGGGAGATTTACCACTCATTAAATGGTTAGAGCATGCATAATGTTAGAGAAGAACATTGGGCCGCTAACTAAAGCCATGAATCATGGTTGAAGTTTCGAGTTTTGGACATATATCCTCAATCTCATATGAGAACATTAATTGTTGCTACATGCTTATGCATTAAAGAGGAGTCCATTATCTATTGTCTATGTTGTCCCGGTATGGATGTCTAAGTTGAGAATAATCAAAAGCGAGAAATCCAAATGCGAGCTTTCTCCTTAGACCTTTGTACAGGCGGCATAGAGGTACCCCTTTGTGACACTTGGTTAAAACATGTGTATTGCGACGATAATCCTGGTAATCCGAGGTAATTAGGACAAGGTGCGGGCACTACTAGTATACTATGCATGAGGCTTGCAACTTGTAAGATATAATTTACATGATACATATGCTTTATTACTACCGTTGACAAAATTGTTTCATGTTTTCAAAATAAAAGCTCTAGCACAAATATAGCAATCGATGCTTTCCTCTTTGAAGGACCTTTCTTTTACTTTTATGTTGAGTCAGTTCACCTATTTCTCTCCACCTCAAGAAGCAAACACTTGTGTGAACTGTTCATTGATTCCTACATACTTGCATATTGCACTTGTTATATTACTTTACAATGACACTATCCATGAGATATACATGTTATAAGTTGAAAGCAACCGCTGAAACTTAATCTTCCTTTGTGTTGCTTCGATACCTTTACTTTGATTTATTGCTTTATGAGTTAACTCTTATGCAAGACTTATTGATGCTTGTCTTGAAGTACTATTCATGAAAAGTCTTTGCTTTATGATTCAGTTGTTTACTCATGTCATTACCATTGTTTTGATCGCTGCATTCATTACATATGCTTACAATAGTATGATCAAGGTTATGATGGCATGTCACTCCAGAAATTATTTTTGTTATCATTTACCTGCTCGGGACGAGCAGGAACTAAGCTTGGGGATGCTGATATGTCTCCGACGTATCGATAATTTCTTATGTTCCATGCCACATTATTGATGATATCTACATGTTTTTTGCATACTTTATGTCATTATTATGCGTTTTCCGGAACTAACCTATTGACGAGATGCCGAAGGGCCAGTTGCTGTTTTCTGCTGTTTTTGGTTTCAGAAATCCTAGTAAGGAAATATTCTCGGAATTGGACGAAATCAATGCCCAGGGTCCTATTTTTCCACGAAGCTTCCAGATGTCCGAAGGGGAAACGAAGTGGGGCCACGAGGTGGGGACACAATAGGGCGGCGCGGCCCAAGCCCTGGCTGCGCCGGCCTAGTGTGTGGCCCCACCAGGACTCCACCGACCTTGCCCTTCCGCCTACTTAAAGTTTCCGTCGCGAAAACCCTACCACGTTCGATGAAACCAGAGAAAACCTTCCAGAGCCGCCGCCATCGCGAAGCCAAGATCTGGGGGACAGGAGTCTCTGTTCCGGCACGCCGCCGGGACGGGGAAGTGCCCCCGGAAGGCTTCTCCATCAACACCACCGCCATCTTCATCAACGCTGCTGTCTCCCATGAGGAGGGAGTAGTTCTCCATCGAGGATCGGGGCTGTACCGGTAGCTATGTGGTTAATCTCTCTCCTATGTGCTTCAATACAATAATCTCATGAGCTGCCTTACATGATTGAGATTCATATGATGATGCTTGTAATCTAGATGTCATTATGCTAGTCAAGTGGGTTTTACTTATGTGATCTCCGGAGACTCCTTGTCCCACGTGTGTAAAGGTGACGGTGTGTGCACCGTGTGGGTCTCTTAGGCTATATTTCACAGAATACTTATTCACCGTTATGAATGGCATAGTGAAGTGCTTATTATATCTCTTTATGATTGCAATGTGTTTTGTATCACAATATATCTGTGTGCTACTCTAGTGATGTTATTAAAGTAGTTTATTCCTCCTGCACGGTGTAATGGTGACAGTGTGTGCATCGTGTAGTACTTGGCGTAGGCTATGATTGTGATCTCTTGTAGATTATGAAGTTAACTATTGCTATGATAGTATTGATGTGATCTATTCCTCCTTTCGTAGTGTGAAGGTGACAGTGTGCATGCTATGTTAGTACTTGGTTTGGTTATGTTGATCTGTTATGCACTCTAAGGTTATTTAAATATGAACATTGAATATTGTGGAGCTTGTTAACTCCGGCATTGAGGGTTCGTGTAATCCTACACAGTTAGTGGTGTTCATCATCCAACAAGAGGTGTAGAGTCTAGCATCTATTTATTTATTCTGTTATGTGATCAATGTTGAGAGTGTCCACTAGTGAAAGTATGATCCCTAGGCCTTGTTCCTAAATATCGCTATCGCTGCTTGTTTCATTGTTTTACCGCATCTTTACTTTCTGCAATATTACTACCATCAATCGCACGCCAGCAAGCACTTTTCACGCGCCGTACTACTGCTCATATTCATTCATACCACTTGTATTTCACTATCTCTTCGCCGAACTAGTGCACCTATTAGGTGTGTTGGGGACACAAGAGACTTCTTGCTTTGTGGTTGCAGGGTTGCATGAGAGGGATATCTTTGACCTCTTCCTCCCTGAGTTCGATAAACCTTGGGTGATCCACTTAAGGGAAACTTGCTGCTGTTCTACAAACCTCTGCTCTTGGAGGCCCAACACTGTCTACAAGAATAGAAGCACCCGTAGACATCAATAACCCCAAAACGATAATGGCAAATCAGTAAGAGACATCATAGAACGAACCATATCTAAGAGAGTTCGATACGACGTTCGGACACACCATTGCGCTGTGGTGTTCCCGGTGGTGTCAACTGTGAAAGTATTCCGCATTTCTTTAAATGCATGCCAAACTCATAACTCAGATATTCGCCTCCGCGATTAGAACATAGAAACTTAATCTTCTTGTTACGTTGATTTTCTACTTCACTTTGGAATTCCTTAAACTTCTCGAAAGTTTCGGACTTATGTTTCATGAAATAGATATACCCATATCTACTCAAATCATCTGTGAAGGTTAGAACTTAACGATAACCACCGCGTGAGGCTACACTCATTGGTCCGCACACATCCGTATGTATGATTTCCAATAAGTCTATAGCTCGCTCCATTCTACCAGAGAATGGAGTCTTAGTCATTTTTCCCATTAGACATGCTTCGCATCTATTAAGTGACTCAAAGTCAAGTGATTCAAGAAGTCCATCGGAATGGAGTTTCTTCATGCGCTTCACTCCAATATGACCAAGACGACAGTGCCACATATAAGTAGAATTATCATTCAATTTAATTCGTTTAGCATCAATGTTATGAACATGTGATCACTACTATCGAGATTTAACAAGAATAAACCATTCGTCTCAGGCGCATGACCATAAAAGATATTATTCATAAAAATAGAACAACCATTATTCTCTGACTTAAATGAATAACCGTCTTGCATTAAACAAGATCTAGATATAATGTTCATGCTCAACGCAGGCACCAAATAACAGTTATTGAGGTTTAAAACTAATCCCAAAGGTAGATGTAGAGGGAGCGTGCCGACAACGATCACATCGACGTGGATCCATTTCCAACGCGTGTCGTCACCTCGTCCCTCGCTAGGCTTCGTTTATTCCGTAGTTCCTGTTTCAAGTTACAAATGTGAGCAACCGAACCAGTATCAAATACCCAGGCACTAGTACGAGAACCAGTAAGATAGACATCTATAACATGTATATCAGATATACCTTTCTTCTTCTTGACAAGGCCGCTCTTCAGATCAGCCAAGTACTTGGAGCAATTGCGCTTCCAGTGCCCCTTCTCCTTGCAGTAATAGCACTCAGTATCAGGTTTAGGGCCAGCCTTAGGCTTCTCAGGAGGCGCGGCAGCTTTCTTGCCGCCCTTCTTGAAGTTGCCCTTCTTAGGTTTGCCTTGCTTCTTGAAACTGGTGGTCTTGTTGACCATCAACACTTGGTGCTCTTTCTGTATCTCAATCTCAGCAGCTTTTAGCATGGAGAAGAGTTCAGGTAACTCCTTGTTCATGTTCTGCATGTTGTAGTTCATCACGAAGTTCTTGTAACTTGGTGGCAGTGATTGGAGGACACGATGAATACCCAGCTGGTTAGGAATCACTATCCCCAAGTCACTGAGCTTCTTCGCATGCCCGGACATAGCGAGCACGTGCTCACTAACGGAACTGCCCTCTTCCATCATACAGCCAAAGAAGTGTTTCGAGGCCTCATAGCTTTCCACGGCCGCATGAGTTTGAAATATCGTTTTCAGCTCATTGACCAGCTCATAAGGGTCGTGGTGCTCAAAACGTTTTTGGAGCTCCGCCTCTAGGCTGCACAGGATGGCACACTGAACTTGAGAGTACCGAGTCATCCGAGTCTCGTAAACATTCTTTTCGTCCTCGGATACTGCAGGTGGTGGTGGGGGACCTAGCGGTGCATCAAGCACATATTGCAGATTTCCGCCATTGAGGAAAATCCTCACAGGACGAAACCAGTCGGTGAAGTTGCTACCATTGCTTTTAAGCTTTTCTTTCTTCAGGAACTGGTTAAAATTGATTGATGGGGACGCCATGATCTACAACATATTTGCAAAGAATTTAAACTAAGTTTATGATAAATTGAGTTCAAATTTTAATTCTAAAAAACTAAACTAGGTGAACTCCCACTCAAAACAATATCCCTCGCATTGTCTTAGTGATCACACGAACCAAATCCACTACACCAAGTCCGATCATCACGAGTCAAGATGTAACTTCAAAGGCGAACACTCAAAGTGCTCATCATATCAATCATATGACTCATGCTCTACCTTTCGGTATCCCGTGTTCCGAGACCATGTCTGTACATGCTAGGCTCGTCAAGGCAACCTTAGTATCCTCGTGTGAAAAACTGGCTTGCACCCGTTGTATGCACATGTAGAATCTATCACACCCGATCATCACGTGATGCTTCGAAACGACAAGTCTTAGCAACGGTGCATACTAAGGATGAACACTTTATTATCTTGATATTTAGTGAGAGGGATCATCTTATAATGCTACCGTCGCGATCTAAGCAATATAAGATGCATAAAAGGATTAACATCACATGCAATTCATATGTGATATGATATGGCCCTTTTGTCTTTGCGCCTTTAATCTTCATCTCCAAAGCACGGACATGATCTCCATCATCAACGGGCATGATCTCCATCATCGTCAAGGTAGCGTCAAGGTCAATGGCGCCGTCTTCATGGTTGTTCTCCCATGTAGCAACTATTACAACTACTTTGAAATAATACATCAACATGAAATTTAAAGACAACCATAAGGCTCCTGCCGGTTGCCACAATACAATAATGATCATCTCATACATATTCATCATCACATCATGGCCATATCACATCACCAAACCCAGCAAAAACAAGTTAGACGCCTCTAATTTGGTTTGCATATTTTACGTGGTTTAGGGTTTTCGAGTAAGATCCAATCTACCTACAAACATGAACCACAACGGTGATACTAGTGTTGTCAATAGAAAGAGTAAATTGAATCTTCACTATGGTGGGAGAGACAGACACCCGCAAAGCCACTTATGCAATACAAGTTGCATGTCGAGCGTGGAGCAAATCTCATGAACGCGGTCATGTAAAGTTAGCCCGAGCCGCTTCATCCCACCATCCCGCAAGATGCAAAGTACATGAACTAAAGACAACAAAGCATCAACGCCCACGAAACAATTGTGTTCTACTCGTGCAACCAATCTATGCATAGACACGGCTCTGATACCACTGATGGGATTCGTTGCATAAAAACAAAAATTTCCTACCGCAAGAACGAAAACCAAGCCAAGATGCAATCTAGAAGATGGGAGCAACGAGAAGATCATGATACTAACCCTCGAAGATTTCCAAATCCTACGAGATTAGATCTCGTTGTTGCAGAAGATGATCACTTGCCGCTTTCAAAAGCGCGTAGAAGATCTTGACGGTGCCATAGTCGGGCAGCACCTCCGTACTCGGTCACACGTTCGGTGTTGATGACGACGTCCTTCTCCCCGTTCCAGCGGGCAGCGGAAGTAGTAGATCCTCCTCGGAACCCCAACAGCACGACGGCGTGGGGTCGGTGGTGGTGGAGATCTCCGGCAGGGCTTCGCCTAAGCGTTTGCGGGAGAGGTATGCTCTGATACCATTCTGTAGCACCCTACCTTTTAATAAAGGCAAGATACCTGTGTATAGTGCTATTCCCGGGATCACTGATAGCACACACATTATAAAATATAGTAATCATTGCAATAGTATCAAATTTACTACAACGTAGATCCACAGGAGATAAAATAAAGTCTTACAAATTGCATAGTCCAATTGACTAGCTCAAATATAAATGTTCAAAGCAAACACAACAGAAATAACTTCAATGAGCCTCCATCATCTTCATGCGCCACAGGCAGACATGTTGGAATGTAGACTCGAGATCCTACTAGTACTCATCTTCAGAATAACCTGCACGTTTGAATATGCAGCCCCACGAATGGAGGTCAGTACAATGATGTACTGGCAAATGACATTTATATGGTGGCAGTTTTTAGGCATGACTATCTACATGATATTTGGCTTGTGGAGTTTAGGAAAGTTTGCATAAAGCCAATTTTATCCTACATTTTATTTAAAACAAAACATTTTTAAAATCTTTGAATGACATTATGAAATCACACCATGGTTAAATCCTCCATGAATAATCACATGGTACATCTCCCATGAGTTTTTCAAGGTTGATCAAATTTTAAATACATTCAGAAAACAATGATGAGATTCTTCCGTACATTCCTTGCCTAGAAGCTCAAATTGTCCATAACCGGGGACACGGCTAAGATCTTAGGTTTAACTCTCGAGAGGTTGTGCACTTTCACCTTACGACCCACCCTTCCCAAGAGAAGAATGAGACAAGATCTTTCGAAGAAGAATTCAACCATACAAACTAGACCCGTTCCCTTGGCCGTCGCCTCCACCCACTGTCTAGCCACAAGTTGAATCCTCACAACTTAATTAATCTTGGCAGAGCCCATAATACCATAAGGCTGCACTGGAAGCTATCTAAAACATGGACGACATGGTAATCTCTTTAATCCTGGGTGGCCAACCACAAGTGGAACTCACAAGCTTAAAACCCCTCACAGGTAGTAAACCCCCACACGATCCCCTGGTGAAAACCAGGTGTGCGGTCAAAAGCGACCACTCTACAAATGCGAACTCTCAGGGATTCACCACTTCAGCCCACTAGGGGCGTGGACCTGAGCAGCCGCCCACCAATCAACCAATCCACCCAGGTGTTTCATTAGGGTTGTTAATTTTAAATTTTCAAACACTCACAACCAATAACGAAACAACATTTGGCATTTGATGTTGCAAAGCAAAAATTAAGGCATCCTAGCAATGGGTTCGGGAGTAGCTACACACTACTAGGGGTTTGCTAAGCATAGCATAATACTTTACTTTTGGAAACAAAATCCTACCATGCTGTTATCACCAGAATTTGACCGAGTCAGAGGTGGGCCGCGATCAAGATGGACTTGAAGATTATATACGGAAGAAATACGTGAATCGGCCTTATATGCAAAGTTTGGGCTAGTTTGCCGTTGTATCTGTAACATAGTAGATTACGTGTCGGTTAGTTAGAGTTTGCCTCGTGCACGGTTGGGACTATTCCCACGTTAGAAAGTCCCCTGGACTATAAATATGTATCTAGGGTTTATGAAATAAACAACAACCAACGTTCACCCCAAATCAATCTCGGCGCATCGCCAACTCCTTCATCTCGAGGGTTTCTACCGGTAAGCATCATGCTGCCTAGATCGCATCTTGCGATCTAGGCAGCACAAGCTTGTCTCGTTGTTCATGCGTTGCTCGTACTGAAGCCTTTTTGATGGCGAGCAACGTAGTTATCTTAGGTGTGTTAGGCTTAGCATTGTTCTTCGTATCATATGCTGTCGTAGTGCAACCCTTATACATCTAGCCGCCCTTACACCTATCTTAGGTGTAGGGGCGGCACCCCGCTTGATCATTATTTAGTAGATCCGATCCGTTACGGTTGCTCCTTGTTCTTCAAGGATTAGTTTAATATCTGCATTAGTTAGGCCTTACAAAGGGTTGGAGGATCCAGCGGCACGTAGGGTGTCGTTTGCTAGTCCTAGACGAGGATGTTCCGGGATCAACCTCGTGTTGGTTTTTAGGCCTTGTCTAGGATCGGCTTACGATCACCGTGCGTGGCCGCGAGGCCCAATCGTGAGTAGGAGGATCCGATTATGCGGTGAAAACCCTAAATCGTCGTAGATCGTTTTAGCTTTATCTTGATCAAGCAGGACCACCATATATTCGTGCACCTCGTACGAATCATGGGTGGATCGGCTCCTTCAGCCGATTCACAGGATAACCTGAGAGCCGATCGAGGCTCGTATTTAATGTTTACGTGTATGCCATGCAGGAAATTAAGCGAGGCATCTCCATCACCTTCCTGACCAGGTATAGGTCAGGTGGCACGCCCTTGCACCAGCATCGGACGTGCGTACCAGAGGCTTTGCGGGCCGTCGCTCGGAGGGACCAGGGCCAGCCGCAGCCCTAAGTTGTTCCCGGCTCTCATCGTGTTGCCCGTCGCTGCCCGCCGGTGGGTTTTGACCGCAACACATTCTGGCACGCCCGGTGGGACGAGCTTCGACGTCAACCACATCGCCATCTACATCTGAGATGGCGGACGGCACTCCAGTCACGTACGAGGATCTGACCGACGAGCTCAAGAAGAAGTATGACGAGGTCAAAGCAATCCTCGAAGCCGACCTCATCGGCTCTTTTCACAGAACCCGTTCACATGGCATCAGGTGGAAGGGGTTCTCGCCTGATGGTGCACTCGATGGGATAGACCTCTCTGCCCCGTCAGAAGAATGCACCAGGTCCCTACGTCAGGAGATCAACTACATGGTGGCTCACTCGCTGCACCGCCACTCTGAGAACCTGGTGAACACTTTGGAGCGTGTCGCTCTCCGGGTGATCCAGGAGATCATGAGACACCAATACTCTCCGTCAGGACCAGCTCTCGGGACACACCAAGGAGAGATGCCACTCCAGTCCCGTCCACCGCTGCCATTTGCGTTGGCAGCACCAGAAGTGCCGAATTCACCGGCATTCGTCGTCTACAAGATCGGTGGTGACCCTAGTGACCGCCGGTTCTTGCATGAGGCGCCTAAGGAGATCCCTCACGGGTACATGTGCACATACGTGCCGGACTCGCGGTAATCGGGCACTCACAAGCCAGGCCGCAACATCAGGGACTTCTGGGAAAGCAGGAGGAACGTCAGCGACAGATCTTGAGAAGCAGACGTGGCTAGCTAAATATGCCACCCCGACGAACCTCCAGAGCACAGCTCCTGCAGTTGGCTCAGAGCTGGAAAAGCAAGCATGGCTGGCTAAGTACGCCACCCCGGCGAATCTCCAGAGTTCGACTCCTACAGCCAGCACCGCGGATCAGATCAGCACGATCCTGAGGGACCAGTTTGGCATGGTGCCGAAAAGGAGGACAATCGGCTATTCCAAGCCGTACCCCGATGAATACGAGTTGGTCCCGCTACCACCCAAATATCGGCTCCCTGACTTCTCAAAATTCAGTGGATCAGATGGTTCCAGCTCCATCAAGCATGTGAGCCGATATTTGGCACAGTTAGGAACGGCCTCAGCGTCGGATCCACTACGCGTGAGGTTCTTCGCACAGTCCCTCACGGGATCGGCTTTCGGGTGGTACACTTCGTTGCCACCAGACTCGATCCGGACTTGGAAGCAGTTGGAAGAACAGTTCCACATGCAGTATCATTCAAAAGCTTCCGAGTCTGGCCTTGCCGATCTAGCACAGATACGTCAGAAGCGTGGAGAAACTGTGGCGGAATACATCCAGCGCTTCAGAAATCTAAGGAACCGATGTTATTCGGCTCGTGTGACTGAAAAAGAAGCAGTCGAGTTGGCAGTGGTGGGCCTTGCCTCACAAATCAAGGACATGGCCTCCCAAGCAGACTATCCTTCGCTGGCGCACATGGTTCGAAGCGTCGAGCATATGAACAGCGCCACTCGGACTTGTACCGGGACAAATTCAAGCGTGCAGTAGTCCTGGTCGAGGCGAGAGGAAGACGAAGTTTCGCGGGAGATCAAGAGGTAGCAGTGGCTGAATGGACTCGGGGGCAACCCCGTGTCCCGCAAATGGGTAAAGCCACCGAGGCCCGCCCAGGGGGTTTGATTTTGACGTGACCAAAACTGAGCAAATCTTCGACCTCTTACTCAAGGAGAAGCAGTTGAAGATACCCGAAGGCCTCAAATTCCCCACGGTGCAGGAGCTGAACGGAAAGCCATACTGCAAATGGCATAACTCGCTCTCCCATGCCACCAACGACTGCAGGGTGTGGCGTCAGCAGATCCAAATGGCGATAGAACAAGGACGATTGATTTTCAACCAGTACGCCATGAAGGTCGACACCCACCCCTTTCCCGCCGTTAACATGGTGGAGTGCACTTACCCTGAAGGTTGCCAGCCAGGATCCTCGTTTAGTATCAACATGGTAGGACTTGGGCATCACTCTGGCAAGGATGGAGACGAGGGCAGCTGCTCTCATAGCAAGGACACAGAGGAGGCCGCTCCACGCGATCGGCTCCGTCATGATGGCAAGCGCTACGTCACAGAGGGAGAAGTGAAGAACATAAGATATCAGCGACCCCTCTCTGATCACCTCCTCAATAAGTATGTGAGTCAATATAGCCAACGCCGACGATCCAGCGACGATGATGATAGAGACCGTCTGGCTAGGGACGCCAGGAGACATCGTCGGCATGATCGCGACGAGGAGGAGTACGAGCGCCGTGCCAAAGAAAAATCAAGGGAGCGAGACGACGAAGATAGGCACTGGGACTGTCCCTTCTTTAGACACTGCTGGGATTCAGGAATGAGCCGATTGCCTACAATCGGCAATTGCCCAGAATGCAACCAAAAGAAGAAGGAGGCAGCCAACGTGTCCGTGTTCAACCGTTTAGGGCCTCTCCCACCACAAAGCAAACGCGCTGAGTCCCCTCGGATGGAAGATCTCGAGGATTCGGAAGACGAGGGAGAAGAAGAAGAAGACAGGTACCACCGTCCAAGGTGGTGCCCTGATGGACTCAGCCGTTCCCAAAAGCGTAGGGTTCAGCGATTGCGCGGCTTGGAGGAAGCCGAAAGGTTATACCTGCATACGCTAAGAAAGGCGCGGCCTGATCTGGCCGCGAAAATTCAGCGAACCCTGGATGAAGAGGGTCGACCACGAAAAATGGAGTGGCGCCCCAAGCAAAGGAAAGCCGATGATGAAACATCGGCTGGCACAAACATGGTGTTCATCCTTCCTTCGGAGTTCGGTGCTCCGAGATTAGACGAGGCACCTCGTGGCACAACTTGATCGCGGCCCACGGCCGGTTATCTTTGAGAAGCCACGAGAAAGAAGCTACGGACATCCGAAGGCCCCGTACTTGCGAGGTTATATCGATGGGAGGCCTCGTCAATAAGATGCTCGGTGGACACCGGAGCGGCGATCAACATTATGCCATACTCTATGCTACGTCGGTTGGGACGCTCTAGCTCGGATCTAATCAAGACCAACGTAACATTGAGTGATTTCAACGGCCAGGCGTCTGACGCGCAAGGTGTTCTGAACGTGGATTTGACCGCAGGAAGGAAAACCATCCCTACAACGTTCTTCATCGTCGATAGCAAGAGCACCTATGTTGTTCTGCTAGGAAGAGATTGGATCCACGCCAACTGTTGCATTCCTTCCACGATGCACCAATGCATAATACAGTGGGATGGAGATGAGGTAGAGGTTGTCCAGGCCGATGACTCAGCCGAAATTTCAACGGCTGACATGAATGCTTGGGAAGCAGCAGGCCAAGAGCCACTCTCAGGTATCAATTTGGACGACTGCGAACGCATCGACGTGACGAAGGGCAGGGTTAGGCTGGTCTTATCCACTGGCCTGACCGAGTAGCAAGAGCAAACCAATGAGAAACGTGGCGAGGCCGATCCTTTGATCGGCCCCAAAGATCTATGAAGGAACATTACACTACCTTCATTGAGTGCTTCGATCAATATGGAGGCCGATTCCAGCAATCGGCCAAAATTATCCTCACCACATGTTCTGCTTGTGTTCAATATCAATCTACTTGGCAGCGGTTTTACGTCGGCTGATGAGTTAAGAAGAATCAACATTGGTCCTACCAAAGCCGACATGCAAATACAATGCCTTGGCTAAACTACAGAGCCGATATCTTCAGCTACCTGACAGATTCGACTCGGGGGGCATCTAATCAGATGGACATGTGCAAATGAACATGTGTGCAGTGAAATATTGGGGGCCGATTAGAAAAATCGGCCGGGTAAAAAAAAAATTCAGCATTACGATATACAGCCGATGCAAGGACATCGACTTTAGAACTAAGGAACAAAGCCGATGCACAGTCATCGACTTTAGTACAATTACACAAGACCTGCCGGCTACGTGCTCAAGGCTCAGATTTTCCCCAAGATGGTTTTCAGTTCGGCTTCAAGAACTTCTGTTCCCTTGGATGTACAATGAGAGCAGCCTCGACTGCAATGAGCCGATAACCCTTTGCGCCAGTTCAGCGGTAACATCAATTTGGCATGCAAGGCAGCCTCTTTCTCATTAAGCTGTTGGTGTGTCGTCTACAACATCGGCATTCAGTGGAAGAAAGCTGATCAATGGGGGCAAACTTGGCTGACTTTTCCTGGTGGCTGTCTCAGATTACCAGATTACCTGAGGTCAAGGCCTTTTTGTTTGATCTGTGCATCCTCGCTGATATCCTCGCCTTGATTAAGGCTCGGGGGGCAACTAACTTGGTAGATGCTCTATCTTTGGGAGCCGATTGGAGTTGCATCGGCTGGCCCTGCATCATGACCTTCTCCGAAAGCGGTGAGCTGTTTGCAGAAGAAGACCGCTAAAGCTACGGAGAGGAGCCGGAAAGGGAAGCCATCGGCTTTTACGGGGTTTGGACCGTCCTGTTGCTGCAAGAAAAGGAAAGAGACTGGATTTTCAAAACAGCCGATGAATAGTCATCGGCTATGGGATTGCGAAATATTATGGTCAGGTATCAAATCACAGTCTGAATTTGAGAAGTGCTTGACTGACGGTCTAATCAATATCTGAGTCCGGCTTCATGGGCGTCTAAGGGAAAAGAATCCGATACGTTGCTATCGGTCTTGGTGTGGCAAGCGGAAGGATTGAAATTGGATTAATTGAAAGATAAATTAGAAGAACAATTTTCATTAATTCAAAGGAGCGGCTTTACAAGGAAGAGCCGATGGCTCTCAAAAGGGGGATCTGGTGCCTAGTGCACTGCTACTACTAGTCCTACTCTACTAGTCGTCGCTGTCCTCATCGTCGCCGTCGTCGATGTCGTCGGCGCTGCTCCCAGGAAGTTCCTCGTCGCTGCTGCCCCAGCCCTCGGCCGGAGCTTCGTCTTCCTCGTCATCATCATCATCCTCGCTGTCCGCCCAAGAGCGGAAGCGCTTTGTCGGCGGGTACCCGATGGAGGAGGAGGATTCATCCTCCTCCTCTTCCTCCTCGTCATCATCATCGTCTTCGCTGTCCGCCCAAGCGCGGAATCGCTTTGCCGGCAGAAGCTTAGCGGGGGAGGAGGGGCCGCCCTTCTCCTTTTCCTCTTCTTCCTCTACTTCTTCTTCTTCCTCCTTCCCGTCGGAGGAGGTGGGTTTCACCCAGGGATGAAGGTCGTCTTCGCTTTCGCTTATCAGCTCCCCTTCAATGAGGAACTTGAGGTCTTCTTCCCCATCCGTCAGAGGCAGGTCGCCATCTGACCCGACGAGTGCTTCGGGTGGACCGTCTGGCACATGGTCGAAGTTCCACTCTGGCTCACTCGAGGAGGAAGACTGGAGGGAGAGGCCGGAGGAGACGGAGGAAGAGGAAGACATTGCTACAGGGAAAGAGGGTTTTTCGGTGCCGATAGCCAGAACAGAGGAAGAGGATGAAGAGGGCTAGTCAATCGGCACAGTTAAATAAAGGAGGAGCCTAGTGGAGATTTAATGCCATTGCAGTTTCCGAGGAAGTGATGCTAAAGCTATCGAATTTTGTAGAGAAGCTGAGAAGACAGGGCATCATGATGAAGGGTACTGCAACGGTTCTGCTCTGCCACGACATGACCCGACGAAGAAAAAGCGGAGTGATTTTGGAATTATCAATTCCAAAACCAGGGGGGCATGTGTTATCACCAGAATTTGACCGAGTCAGAGGTGGGCCGCGATCAAGATGGACTTGAAGATTATATACGGAAGAAATACGTGAATCGACCTTATATGCAAAGTTTGGGCTAGTTTGCCCTTGTATCACGTAACATAGTAGATTACGTGTCGGTTAGTTAGAGTTTGCCTCGTGCACGGTTGGGATTATTCCCACGTTAGAAAGTCCCCTGGACTATAAATATGTATCTAGGGTTTATGAAATAAACAACAACCAACGTTCACCCCAAATCAATCTCGGCGCATCGCCAACTCCTTCATCTCGAGGGTTTCTACCGGTAAGCATCATGCTTGCCTAGATCGCATCTTGCGATCTAGGCAGCCTAAGCTTGTCTCGTTGTTCATGCGTTGCTCGTACTTGAAGCCTTTTTGATGGCGAGCAACGTAGTTATCTTAGGTGTGTTAGGGTTAGCATTGTTCTTCGTATCATATCGTTGTCGTAGTGCAACCCTTATACATCTAGCCACCCTTACACCTATCTTAGGTGTAGGGGCGGCACCCCGCTTGATCATTATTTAGTAGATCCGATCCGTTACGGTTGCTCCTTGTTCTTCAAGGATTAGTTTAATATCTGCATTAGTTAGGCCTTACAAAGGGTTGGAGGATCCAGCGGCACGTAGGGTGTCGTTTGCTAGTCCTAGACAGGATGTTCCGGGGATCAACCTCGTGTTGGTTTTTAGGCCTTGTCTAGGATCGGCTTACGATCACCGTGCGTGGCCGCGAGGCCCAATCGTGAGTAGGAGGATCCGATTATGCGGTGAAAACCCTAAATCGTCGTAGATCGTTTTAGCTTTATCTTGATCAAGCAGGACCACCATATATTCGTGCACCTCGTACGAATCATGGGTGGATCGGCTCCTTCAGCCGATTCACGGGATAACCCGAGAGCCGATCGAGGCTCGTATTTAATGTTTACGTGTATGCCATGCAGGAAATTAAGCGAGGCATCTCCATCACCTTCCACGACCGGTATAGGTCAGGTGGCACGCCCTGCACCAGCATCGGACGTGCGTACCAGAGGCTTTGCGGGCCGTCGCTCGGAGGGACCAGGGCCAGCCGCAGCCCTAAGTTGTTCCCGGCTCTACTGTGTTGCCCGTCGCTGCCCGCCGGTGGGTTTTGACCGTAACACATGCATACTAGTTTCAAAACACTAATGCATAACTAAAATAAGTAGGATTTGAATGTCACTTGCCTTGATCAAAGCAACCGGCACAAACACAGCAATCACAAGAATATCCTTGACCTCCTTCACAATCTAACCAAGTAACAAAACAAAAACAAAAGTAAACAAGCATTCATTATGAACAACCATAGACATGTATGCATGCATGATATGCAACAAATTCATTTCACACATAGAAGTAGTGTGAAAATGTTCTATTAGGTGCTCTCTGATATGTACCATGTTAATAAAGTTTTCTGGAATTTTAATTTGATTTAAAATAACATTTGTTGAGTATTTACTTAACACATACAATCATATTAATTAGCTACCGCAAGATTTATGTTTAGTAAAAATATAAACTTGATTCCAATGGATCGGGTACAGTAATACAAGAGTAGAGCAATTGGAATTATTCAAAAATAATTTATAAAATTTGAATTATCGACAAATTACTGATTTGAATAGAGTTTACAAAATCAAGTTTGTGCACGTATCAAAGTTGTAGAAATCTAATTCCATGGTGAAGTAAATGTTCTGAGGATTCCAGAAAGTACAAAATCATAAAATTTGGGCCAGTAGATTATTTTATACAATTTTTATAGTGTAAAATAGTCAATTTCTCTATTTGAATTTTGATACGAAATCTAACACAGTACCCATACAATATTATTGCATAAATGTGTCCTACACATTGTAAGCTTTCCGAAAATATAAAATTTGTAAAATTTGGCCCAGTGGATGATTTTATATTGAATTTACAAGTTATACAACAATTCTGAGATTTAAATTTGAATCTGGAACGAATTTGACCAAAATTGACCCGCGTGCTAACTGGGCAGACACGTGGTGAACCCTGGTTGGCTGATACCGATTCGGTATTGGCTTCTAATCTGGGCCACAAGATCTAGATCGGACGGCGCGAGAGAAAACGAAAAAAAGAAAAGAAAGAGGAGCTCACCGTGGACTCCGGCGAGGGCGTGGTCGGCTGTTGCGGCTCGGTCGCGGCGGTCGGCGGCGTTCCCGCGGTCTCCGAGCTCGGCGAGGGTGACGACGGGGAGCGGCGAGATCTCGCGGATCTCCTGGTGGCAGCGGCGCGGCAGATGGTGGGCTAGGGCGGCGGCAATGCTCGGCTGGAAGCGGCGGCAGGCGCGGTACTTCGGCGAGCAATCGCCTTCGTCTGGCGACGCGGCGGCGGAAGCGGTGGGGGGAAAAACGCGGGGGGGGGGGGGGGGGTTTATATAGGCGGGGGCACGGACGTCGAGGGGGCCTCGGACGGCGAGGATCGATCCGTGCCGATCTAGGGTTAGGGCGGCGACGGTGTCCGGGTCGGACACGAGGTGGAAGAAGACGTGGGCCCCGCTGACATCTGCCTGAAGACGTGGGCCCCGCGGAATTCATCCCTCTTTAGATTCATAATGCCCGAGGAGATATGAGCAGTACGAAAGCCCTCCTTGAAGGTTTCCCAGTCTAAGTCATCAATGGGATGGGTGATTTGATATGTCTCCCACCACCTAGCAACAGGTCATTCCAACAGATGGGCAGTGAACCTTATCTTTTCAGCCTCCGTGCACTCACAGGTGACTAAGTCCTTATTGACAGAACGAAGCCAGTCATCTGCTTCTATTGGCTCAGTGGCACTGGAGAACTTGGCTGGTCTGAGTCTCAGAAATCTGGCAAGTCTGTCCACTGGGGGTGGGGGTGGTGGTGGAGGCGGTGGTGGTGGCGGTGGCGGTGGTGGATTGTTGTTGTTGTTCTGGGTGGTTTGGATGAATTGGGTCATCATCTGATGCAGTGCTTCCTGAGTTGGATCACGTCTTGGTGGCATCTGGGTTTGTTTTAGCATAGATGCATTGCATCACATCAGCATGTAAAATTTTGAAAGATTTAATTTTTTTTATTTGCATAAAGCCACAATTTTGTTTCTAATTTTGCTAGTAGCCTATAATTCCATGTGCATAAAAGCCTACTCTTGTATTTTATTTTTGGACTGGAAAAGTATTCAAATAAGTCCTATTTAAAGACCTATAATTTTATGAATTTTACGGATCTTATTTGAATCCATTTAGTGGCTTAAAACTGAAACTGGAAAGAAAGCAGAAAAGAAGTGAAAAACAAAAAAAAAAAAATGAAACTATCGGCCGGGTCAACCAGCCGGCCAATCTGGAATGGGACGCTCGCGTACATGCGCGCGGCGCGCGCGCGCGACCAGGCGAAGCCAGCCCCAGCCACGCAGCAGCACCAGCATCCTCCCCGCGTTTTTTTTCCTGACAACTGTGCCCCGCGCTGTCGTCCGCAACCTCCAGCCAGGAAACCACTGCGAGCACGTCTTCGATCTGAACAAGAAATCCGAGATTTCCTCTCTTTTTGTTCCGATTTCTGGTTTATTTTTATGGAATAAACTCCTATAAATTCTACCGCACCTCCTCTTGCCCAGTTTCCGCACTTTTGGAAGCCCTAGCCGGCTAGCCGCCGCACTCGCGATTTCCGATCTCGTCAGTGCCGGCCGCCATTGGAGCTCTGTTTGAGCTCGAACTCGAGGTTGCAGAGCCCCCGACTTTCCTTTTGTTTTCTCCCAAACTCTCCTCTCGCACAACCGTGTATTTTTGACTCTTTCTCCCTATCTTCAGAACACGGAGCCGCTCGGGAGACTTCGCCGGAGCATCGCCGGATTTCTACGAACAGCCGCACGTTAGCGCCGTTTCGGTAAGGAGATTCTATCATCGAGGACACCATCGGAATCGCCGCGAGCCGCAGCACCCCGTCTCCTACTTCGCGCAGTCGTGTTACCGCAGGAACGCCGCCGCCATCGACCTTTCGAGCCGCCCACCGATGCCGTTTGTCGTCCTGGTGAGCACCACGGCCAACGTGGCACGCCACGTCAATGCACTGTCAGCGCCGCGCCAGTTCAGGATGGATTCATGCAGCCAATTGCGTTGCGCCGCGTGTCGCAGTTTACTGTCAAGTATAAAATCTCGTATATAAAAGACAGTGAATATGTGAATCTTGTAAAATTCATAACTAAAGTTTCGTAAGTCGAAAATTTTCATATAATATACCGTTGGATTCATAAAAATGAGAAGAACACTTTCATACTGTTACTTTGTATTATTACAGAGCTTACATATTTTCAAATTTATAAATGGTGTTTGTAGTATTTTTAGTGTACTTTAAATTACGTGAATTATTCTGAATTTGATTCCAATGCCAAATGAAAGATAATGAAATTTCCCATACAGTAGAATACTTATTTATGATTTTCGAAATTAGTTTATACATAACTTTGCTATTTGTATTAAAATGGCTATTGAATAAACAAATTTCTTATATACTAGTTTCGAACCTAAATTATTTCCAGAGCATGCATGCATTATTTTTTATGTGTTTTTTTTGTTTGTGCTCTTTGGATATTTATTGTGATTATTTTATCATCTAGATCGTGCGGAGTGTAACACCTGTTCTTGCAAGAAGAGTGCGAACTCCAGCGACAAATAAGGTAAGTTGAACTTTTGATCATAACAGATCTATTGTTTTCCTATACATGTAGTATGATTTTGGTACAAGTACATGTGTAGGATTGTTATTGATGGATTGTGTTCTATTGCTTTGAAACCCGGCGTAGGATAGCCATATGTTTATTATGATTGGATTCATTTGTAGTCAACTTATGTTTGATTGCTTGGATATGCTTACTTTGTAAGTGTGTGGAATATCATGTCATGGGTATGTATTAGTGGAAAAGTTAGTTTTGAGTTGACAAAACAATAATTTGATAAATTGGGGCGGATATGAATAGTACTTGAGAAGGTTGTAGGTCGACCGACATGGTAAGGGTTTTGATCCTGACTTACTGACATGTATAGGTCGAGTGGCATGGTAAGGGCATGGAACTTGACTTACTGACATGTACAATGGAGAAAAGGAGATTAGCATGGTAGGGGCCCTGAGCTTGACCTTCTTGCATGTGCACTATAGGAGTTCAGAGATTAAAAATTGCTGGAATAAAACTAGTACGAGACTATGATTGCTTTGTGCAAAATAAAAGTATGAACCCTCACCTTGAAAATATACTTGATAGGTTTGTTATAAGTCTCTAGTGATACTCGCCAATACATTCAATGTATTGACCCTGCGTGGCTGCAACATGTTGCAGGTAACTTTGAGGACAGAGTGAGATTGCATATTTAGGTCGCGAGCTTCCACTCAGCATGTTCGCCTGTGGCGTGATGGAGCTCTTTGCTTTTATTTGTTTTCCGCTTTGAACTCTTTTATTTGGGCTAGCCATGGGCTATGCAAGTTGTAATAAATATATTCTGGATCATACGTTGTAATAATACACATTTGCTATTATGTTTATTCATCGAACTGTGTGTGCTAGCGAGTCGATCCAGGGACTAGCACAATATGCACATAGATCCAATCCTTACCGGGTTGAATCGCTTCAGTATGTGAAGGAGGACGGCTAGGGTTTGGGGAGAGGGGGGCGCCGGCCTTGGTGCCTCTATGGGGTGCGGCCAAGGTGGTGTTGTGGTGGCCGGCCCCCTCCCCTTGCCCCTCATTATATAGGTGGAACACATCTAGGGTTGCCCAAAGAACGAGTAAGAGTCCAACTCAAAAACCTTCCTTGTGGGTGAATCCTACTCAATGTGGGACTCCCCCTTTCCCTTTGGTGGGTTGGCCAGCCACCTTTGATGGAGTCCACCTGGGACTCCTCCTCCTTTTGGCTGGCCGGCCAAGCTAGGTGGCTCCACCTTCCATGGTGATTTCTTCCGGACTTTTCTAGAACCTTCTAGAACCTTCCATAAATACATCGGATCATTTTCAAACTTAGAAAATGACTTCCTATATATGAATCTTATTCTCCGGACCATTCCGGACCTCCTCGTGATGTCCTGGATCCCATCCGAGACTCCGAAAAAAACTTCGAACTCCATTCCATATTCCATATCTACTTAAAACGACATCAAACCTTAAATGTGTCACCCTACGGTTCGTGAACTATGTAGACATGGCTGAGACTCTTCTCCGACCAATAACCAATAGCGGAATCTGGAGATCCATAATGGCTCCCACATATTCAACGATAACTTAGTGATCGATTGAACCATTTACATACGATACCGATTCCCTTTGCCACGCGATATTTTACTTGTCCGAGGTTTGATCATCAGTATCTCTATACCTTGTTCAACCTCGTCTCCGACAAGTGCTCTTTACTTGTACCGTGGTATGTCATCTCTTATGAACCATTCATATGCTTGCAAGCTAATTAGACGATATTCCACCGAGAGGGCCCAGAGTATATCTATCCGTCATCGGGATGGACAATATCCCACTCTTGATCCATATGCCTCAACTCATACTTTCCGAACACTTAATCCCACCTTTATAACCACCCATTTACGCAGTGGCGTTTGATGTAATCAAAGTACCCTTCCGGTATAAGTGATTTACATGATCTCATGGTCGAAGGACTAGGTAACTATGTATCAAAAGCTTATAGCAAATAGAACTTAATGACGTGATCATATGCTACGCTTATTTGGGTGTATGTCCATTACATCATTCATCAATGACATAACCTTGTTATTAATAACATCCAATGTTCATGATCATGAAACTATGATCATCTATTAATCAACAAGCTTGTTATACAAGAGGCTTACTAGGGACTCCTTGTTGTTTATATAACACACATGTATCAATGTTTCGGTTAATACAATTATAGCATGGTATGCAAACATTTATCATAAACATAAAGATATATAATAACCACTTTATTATTGCCTCTTGGGCATATCTCCAACAGTGTGCTAGGTTGTATGGGTCGATTATGTTGATTATGGTAACTAATGAACACATGTATGTATGTGTTTTTCACATTATGCAAGGGGGGTGGAAAGAATTGTTCATGTTCATCATGTGGACAATGATGCTTTCTTGAAGGGAAACATAGAGCCGGATCCGGAAGAGGTTAACTTGGTGTTTGACCTTAGCCCTAGCTTTGCGGAGGTGGTAGCACAAGTGAGGGTTGAGTTGAATTGGAATGAGCCAAATGATGGTGTTGAACTAGAGGGAAGAGATAATGTGGGGTTCGGAATGCACACCCGTTGGAAGACAATGCGTATCAACTCCGAGCAACGTTGGTCCGTTTACAAGGAGACGGTGGCCGGGTCACAAGACAAGGCTTTGAAGTTGTTTGCAACCAAGACGGTTGATGCTCGTATTGAGCTTGACCGGCGCTCCTCCCCCGTTCAAGCTAGGAGTCCACCACCCATGAGCCAAGAAGAAGCCACCGAATCTCCCATTGTCCAATCTCCCATTGCCCAACAACCTCTGTTGGAGAAGGAGTATGACGAGCATGACAATGGTGATGATGGTTTCGAGATGAATGACAACAATGTCGGTGATTTGGATAAATATTGGACGCAAGAGGAGATGGACCACTCCATTCCTTATTCCTGATGCTTTGCGTCGGACTCGGAAGATGATGGACCCGATGAGGAACTTGATGAGGATGGCTTGACGGCTAAGGAAGCCGAAAGAGCCGAGATATTCAAGAAGGTAACCGGACGGGATATTCGGATACCATTGTTCCGTGATGTTAGTCTTGCGGATGGAGCCGTGGTTGATGGTGGCAAAAGTTTACTTCTTGGAGCTAGGCCAATTTCCAAGAGAGATGTGGATGGTAGGATGTCTATGATCTCTAAAGGGCTCATGTTTGATACCTTCTTGGAATTGAAGATATGGTTGAAGGAGTTCTCGATTAAGCATCATCGCCCTTACATCATTGTGCACTCGGACTTGAAGGAGCGGTACACGCTAAAATGTGCAGATAAAAGGTGTCCATGGGTTGTCCGTGCAAGACCTTTCAAAAAAGGGCCCGCTTGGCACATAACACGTTGTGTAGCCACTCATGTGCCGGGGGCCGAAGCTTGATGGCAAGGATGCGCAACCGGACCACCGTCAACTCACATCCGAGTTCTCCATCGGAGCCACAAAAAGGACATGGGCTCCAAGGTTTTCTCCCTACTTGGACCAATCACAATGGCCAGAATATCATGGAGTGCATGTTTGGCCCGATCCGGAATGGAACGTTGTGAAACGTGGAAGAAGAAAGACAAAGAGGTATCACAGAGATATGGATATATGAGGTCATTCGGGAAACAAGTTATTCTAAGAGGCTCGCGAGCCAACTAATTGTGGATCATGCAATAGTAAGGGGCAGAATAGAAGAAAATGTACAAACTGCAAGAAGTCAAAGGGCAATGATGCTAGCACAAGCTAACAATCATGTAGCCAACAAGCTTCAAATCAACCGCCAAGCCAACAACGTCCTAGCCAACAAACTCCAAGCCATGAAACTCCAAGTCAACAAGCTCCTTCGCAACAAGGTCCAAGCCAACAAGCTCCTAGCCAACAAGCCCCAAGCCAACAATCTCCTAGCCAACAAGCCCCAAGCCAACATGCTCCTAGTCAACAAGCCCCAAACCAACAAGCTCCAAGGCAACAAGCCCCAAGTCAACAAGCCCCATGGCAACAAGCTCCAAGGCAACAAGTTATTCCAAGGCAACAAGCTCCAAGGCAACAAGCTCCAAGGCGACAAGCTCCAAGGCAACCTAGGATTCATGTAGGGCTTAGTAGAGGTCGCCATGGTGGACGTCGGGGTGCTAGTATGCTAGGATACCTAGCGGGGCCTTATCCGTATGTGTCTCCAAGTTATTAATTGCATTGTACTATCTATTTTCCTGTTCCGTGACTAACTTTGGTTTTTCCAATTTTGTTTTCAGGTATGACAACTCAACCCACCAAGGGGAAGGGGGTGTGGGAGGGCAATGAGAAGGAGGAGTCCGTTTGGGAGGAGGATTTGAGGACGGTACGGAAGAGGGAAAAGGAAGAACTTGAGAGGAAGAGACAGGAGGAGATAGCTAAGAAGAAGGCGGAAGATGACCGTATGCAAAGGGAGTATCAGGAATACTTATGGCGCGAGAAGAAGAGGAATGAGAAGCTCCAGGCCGAACGGGACCGTCTATGGAGGGAAAAATTCCAGAGGAACTAGCAACTTGCTCAACTAGCGAGGGGGAGGGCAAATAGGATGCACCTAGAGGAGGTGGCTAAGGAGGCTGAGCGCATAAGGGAGGAAAGAGCTCAAGCGAAAGCTTCAAAGATGGAGGAGCACCACCATTTCTTCGACTCGGTGGTTCAGTTGGCTCGTGACATAAGGGATAAGGAAGAACTGGGTGAAGAATCTAAGAAGAAGAAGGCGAGGGGGGAGGGAGCCTTTGCCACGCAGTGATGTTCCTTTGGCTATGTTCTTGTTGTCGAACCTATATGTTGTCGAACCATGATATTGCGTGAACCTTCATGTCGTTGAACCTTATTGTAATTGGAACCTTGATGTTGTCGAACCTTATGTGTTATTTGAACCACCATGTTGTGTCGTACATGTTCTATTCAATGTTGTATTCAAAACTGCTGGAATATGGTAGAATTTTTCATGGTTTAGCACAAGTCAATATGTGGCGCCCATGGCATAGGCACCACACTGCACTGTGTGGCGCCCATGGCTTCAGCGCTACACATGTCAACTTATATCAACTTATATGTCAAAAACATCTAGGGGCTCCGGACGCTTAGTCCTTAGCCGTTTTGGCGACCCTGCTTGTGTGGCGCTCATGGCATAGGCGCCCCACTGCACTGTGTGGCGCCCATGGCTTTGGCGCCACACATGTCAACTTATATCAACTTATATGTCGAAAACATCCAGGGGCTCCGGACGCTTAGTCCTTAGCCATTTTGGCAACCCTGCTTGTGTGGCGCCCTTGGCATCAGCGCCACACTTTCAATGTGTGGCGCTGTTGCCTGTCAAAACCCACCGGCGAGCAGCGACGAGCAACACGAAGAGCCGGTAGGCTCCCAGAACTGCTGGTGGGTCCTGGTCCCTCGGGCGACGGCCCACAATGCTCCGGCACGCGTCCTGGCTATTGCGAGGGCGTGCCACCTAACCTATACCTGGTCAGGAAGGTGATGGATTGCTTCGATTAATTTCCTGCATGGCAGACACGTAAACATTAAATCCGAGCCTCGATCGGCTCTCAGGTTATCCTGTGAATCGGCTCAAAGAGCCGATTCCTCCATGGTTCGTATTGGATCTACGATAACATGGGGTTCCTGCTTGATTAATACCAAGTTAAATCGATCTACGACAGTCTAGGGCTTTCACCGCATAATTGGAACATCCTACACGTAGTTGAGCCTGGCAGATACGAAAGATAACAGAAAACCAATCCAAGAAGAGGCCTAAAAACCAACACGAGTCAATTCCCGGAACAACTCCTCTTGGATTGGCAAACCATACCTCACGCACTACTGGATCGTTCAACCCGTTTGCAAGGCCTGACCATGCGGATATCAAACTAATCCTTGAAGAACAAGGAACAACTATAACAGATCAGATCTACTAAGGTAAAGTCCAAGCAAGGTGCTGCCCTTACGCCTAAAATAGGTGCAAAGGCAGCTAGATATTTAGGGGCAGCATAACTAAGCAAACATATTATAAAAGTATCGATGCTAGCCCAAAGACATCTATGATAACAGTATTGCTCACCATCAACAAGGCTTCAGTACGAGCAACACAAACAACGAATAAACTGACACTGCCTAGACCGCAAGATGCGATCTAGGCAGCATGACGCTTACCCGGAAGAAACCCTCGAAACAAGGGGTGGCGATGCGCCTAGATTGTGTTTGTTGTGAACGTGATCGTCCTTCTTTCTCAATAACCCTAGGTACATATTTATAGTTCGTGGACTTTCTATCTTTGGAATAAACCTAACTGTGTACGAACCAACTCTATCTCTTAATTCTAAACTAAAACACGATCTACCATAATGTACAAATATTACGGGCAATCTAGCCCAAATTCTCGCACGAGGCCGATTCAGAAACCCTTCATGTGCATATCTTCCAAGCCCATCTCAATCACGGCCCATCTTCTGATTTGGCTAAAATCTGGTGATAACACATGTCCCCCTCGTTTTGGCAATAATAATTCCAAAACCACTCTGTTTTCCTTCATCGGGTCACGCGTTGCAGAGCAGAACCGCTACAGTGCCCTTCCATCATGATGCCTTGCCTTCTCAACTTCTCTGTACTGCACGATTTGACAGTTTTGGCACCGCATCCTCGAAACTGCCACATCATTGAATCATCCTTCACTATATTCCCTTTATTTAACCTCATCCGAGCAGTTCGCCTCTTCATTCTCCCATTCTGCGTTAGCAATCGAAAAAGCCCTCCTCTGCAACCATGGACTCCTCCTCTGCCTCATCGGGTCTCTCCTTCCAATCCTCCTCCTCCAGCGAGCCGGCGCCAGAGTACGACCCGACAGCAGCGTACAATGCCCGCGCCCCACTATGGTGGGACGAGAGGGATTGGGACTTCTCCGTCGAGTCAGAGGACGACGGATCCTTGACCGACGGGGAGGATAACCTCCAGTTCCTCGTGGACGGGGAGTTGGAGGAGGAGAGCGACGACGACGCCTTCTCCTGGGGCGAGGACCTCTCCTCCGACGGAGAGGATGAAGCGGAGGACGACAGCTCCTCCGATGAGTACCCATCGGCGAAGCGCTTCCGCGCCGGGTCGGAGGATGACGACGACGAAGACGAAGAAGAAGCCCCTGCCGATGGCTTCAGCAGCAGCGACGAAGACGTCGCCGGCAGCAGCGCCGATAGCGGCGAGGACGGCGACGACGAGGGCAGCGACGGCCCCTAGATTAGGGACTACTAGAATAGGGCTAGTAGTAGTAGTGCATTAGGCAGCAAATCCTCCTTTTGAGAGCAAATCGGCTCTTATTGTAAAAATCCCCCTTTTAATCAATGAAGAAGGCTTCCATGTCTAATTTCTCCGATTGTCAAAGTAGGTCAATGTACAAAGAGCCGATGGCAACGCATCGGTCTTTTACCATAACGCCAGTAAGGCCAGACTCGGTTACCTATTTAGACAGATTCAAGCGGACATTCCCCAAACTCAAATGGTAACCTGTGACCCTCATCTGCAAAAGCTCGCCACCCTTGAAAAAGGTTGTGATGCAGAGCGGGCCGATTTCACCAAAATCGGCTTCCAAGAGCAAAGTATCTTCTGGGCCAGCTGCCCCCCGAGCCCCAACCAAGGCGAGAACGACGGTGAGGAAGGTAGCCGCCAGGAGAACTTTGAAGCGCCGGAGTCCTTCTCCAGATCAAGAAAGCTTGCACGTATGTTGATCCATACCTTGACCGATTTCATCTATCCTCATGGGCTTCTGCAAACATGCTTGTACTTACTAACTCCTTTCTTTATAGGCACGGAGCCAGCCAAATTTGCCACCATCGACTTCCGGGAAAAGGCCGGTTCCTGCACCTGTTGCGAGAAATACGTGCCTTTGAAGAAACGGCAAGTGACGGGCGAGGACAAAGATGACGAGGCCGAGATCGCCGAAGTAGATCGTGTCCGTCGTTGTCGCCCTCCGTGCCTGCGAGGCATTCCTTCAATAGAGCCCGAGGCGGATCATGTAACAGTTTGTACCTCTAGAGTCGATGGTCGCGCATCGGCTTTTTAGTCTAAAGTCGATGTCTGTGCATCGGCTGTGCTTTGTATATATATATTTTTTTTTACTGGCCGATTAAATCGGCCCCCATATTTCACTATCTATCATCCCACATACTTGTGCAATTTTTTTTTACTAGCCGATTTCATGCATCGGCCCCCATATTTCAATGTCCATCATCCCACATACTTGGGAAATATTTCTTGAGATGTTGACCATTGATAGCTACTGGGAACTTCACACCGCTCAGCTCCTCGAGCATGTATGCATTACCCTTTAAAACTTGGCCGACCCTGTACGGCCCGTGCCGGTTGGAGACCATTTACCATAGATTGGATCCTTAGTCCCCAATGGCAATACAGCTTCACATACCAGATCACCAACGTGGAACTTCTTTGGTCTCACCTTCTTATTATATGCGCGAGCTACCTTGGCTTTGTTCTCTTTAATTTTCTCAAGCGACCACAGTCTAAGCTCCGTTAGATCCTCAATGCTATCACTCATCAGGGCTGCGTATTCTTCAGTTGTTAAATCATTCTGAAACGTAATACATCTCGACCCAGCCGTGATTTCTCAGGGCAATACGGCTTCTTGTCCATAGACCAGGTGGTATGGCGAGGTTTTTATCGATCCATGACATGACATGCGATAAGCCCACAAAGCCTCTGACAATACCTCGTGCCAACGTCTAGGGTGCTCGTCGATTTTCCTCTTAATCAGCTTAATAAGGCTCTTTTTGGACGCTTCAGCTTGCCCATTTGCTTGAGCATAGTATGGAGATGATCGGATCAACTTAATCCCCATGTCCTCGCAGAACTTTCACATCTCGTGAGACACGAAGACCGAACCTCCATCGGTCATGATAGTCTGGGGAATCCCGAATCTATGAATGACATGTTCCTTCACAAAATTGATAACATCTTTCGATGCCACTGACTTCATAGGGACGGCCTCCACCCATTTAGTGAAATAATCTGTAATGGCCAAAACCCACACATGGCCTTTGCTCGATGGAGGATTGATTTTGCCGATCATATCCATGCCCCAACCTCGAAATGGCCAAGGCTTGATGATGGGGTTCATTGCTGATGCGGGTACTATCTGAATGCTCCCAAACTTCTGACATGCTTGACACCCTTTATAGTACTTAAAACAATCCTCAAGCATGGTAGGCCAATAAAACCCCGATCGCCTGATCAACCATTTCATCTTATGAGCCGATTGGTGAGTTCCACAGGCGCCTTCGTGTACCTCGTGTAAGAGCCGATTTGACTCGGCTGATCCCAAACATCTGAGAAGTAACCCTTCCAAAGTCCTATAGAACATGTCATCCCCAATAAGGACATACTTCATGGCCTTGTACCTTATCCGTTTAGGTGCCCCCCGAGCCGAATCTTTCAAGTAATTGAAGATATCGGCTCTGCAGTCATCCGGTTCCAGGAACTGTACCTGAACATCAGCTCCATCTGCTACATCCTTGTAGCCTGACGCCATTTGTGCGAGATCGTTTGCCTCGGTATTTTGCGACCTCGGGATCCAATTGAAGTTTAGGTACCTAAATTGTGCCATCAGCTCACGGCATTGCATCCATAATGGGAAGAGCGACTCGCTCTCGCATCTGTATTCCTCCGTGAGTTGGGAAATCACCAATTTAGAGTCTCCAAAAAGTTCCACTGCTTCTGCCCCGGCTTCCAATAGCAACTCCATTCCCCTGCGTATTGCTTCATACTCAGCGACATTGTTGGTGCAAGGGGTAGGTAACCTGATGGAGAAGGAATATGTTGCCCCCCGAGGCGACACGAGTAGAATGCCGATGCCGCAACCATCATCACAAACTGATCCATCGAAAAACATGGCCCATGCTTGCACAGACAGTGCTGCTATATCAGTGTTGATTCGTTCAGCAATAAGATCGGCCAATGCTTGTCCCTTGACTGCTTTCACAGGCTGATACCGGATATCAAATTCCGATAATGCAAACATCCACTTACCGAGTCGGCCTTTCAATACAGGGCCGACGAGCATATGTTTGATGACATCTGATTTGCTTATGACGACAATTTCCGCCGACAGCAAGATGTGATGGAGCTTGGTGCGGGTAAAAAATAGGCGGAGGCACAACTTCTCGATCTCAGGGTACCTAGTTTCTGCATCCAACATCCTTCTGCTGAGGTAGAAAACGACTTTCTCCAGACCATCATAAACTTGCACCACCACTGAGGCGATGGAAGTGTTAGCTACTGACAAGTAAATATAGAATGGTCTGTCTTGCTGGGGCGGAACCAACACAGGTGGCTTCGTTAGATACTCTTTAATCTCGTCAAACGCTCGCTGTTGCTCTGCCCCCCAGCGAAACTCATCATCAGACTTAATTTTTACCAACCCCATGAACGGCTCGATTCACCCTGACAGATTGGAGATGAATCTTCTGACGAAGTTGATTTTGCCGATGAGACACTGGAGTTCCTTCTTCGTGGTAGGTGGCTTCACTGTTCGCACTGCCTCCGACTTTTCGAGCCGATCTCAATTCCGCGTTCATGAACCAAGAAACCCAAGAATTGACCGGCCGTTACACCAAAAGCACACTTCTTTGGATTCATTCTTAGCCCGAATTTTCTAGTTCGGTCCAGGATGCGTCGCAAATCCTCTAGGTGTCCTTCTACCGAAACGAGACTTGACTACCACGTCATAAATGTAAATCTCCACCAACTTGCCGATCAGATCATGAAAGATGTAATTCATGGCTCTTTGGTATGTTGCGCCGGCATTTTTCAGTCCAAATGTCATGACTACATATTCAAACAAGCCCACCGAACCTGGTACTCTGAATGCAGTCTTGTGTATATCCTCTGGAGCCATAAAAAATTGGTTGTAACCGGCATTGCCATCCATGAAACTTAAAACCTTATGACCAGCAGCTGCATTGATCAATTTCTCTGCTACTGGCATTGGATACTCATCCTTTGGAGTGGCTCTATTGAGATCCCGAAAATCTAAGGCGACGCGCCATCGGTCGTCCTTTTTCTCTATAGGCACGATACTAGAAATCCACTCAGCATACCTGCATGGCCTGATGAACCCGGCGTTCAGCATTTTCTCAATCTCTTTCTTGACTTCTTCTAAAATTTCGGCCTTCATCTGTCGTGCTCGCTGCTGGAACGGACGAAATCCTTTCTTAAGAGGGAGCCGATGCTCAATGATGCTCTTGTCTAACCCGGGCATCTCTCGTGTAATCCCGGGCAAAGCAATCTGGGTATTCTTTCAATAAAGCTATCATCGGGCCCCTCGGATGCGGATCTAACTTTTTGTCGATAAATGTTGGTCGTGGCTTATCCCCAGGACCAATGTCAATCTCTTCTAGCTCATCAGCCGATGTAAACCCATATCCTAGCTTTTCGGCGCCTGCTAGATCGATGCTGAACACAGGCAAAACGTATGGTGAGGATAATTTGGGCCGATTGCTGGAATCGGCCTCCTTTTCGATTGCATGGCTCAATGAAGGTTTACACCTTATTTGTACTCTATTACGGGAGGGAGTCTCCCTACTACGACTACGTGACATGCTCGAGGTGAGATCATTGCTTTTTATTTTTTGGGGCCGATCACAGGGATCGGCCTTGCCACGTACGTCCATTGGTTTTGCTCTTGCTACTCTGTCAGGCCGGTGGATAAGACCAGCCTCACCCCATTTTTTGAAGCTTCGACGCGCTCACATCCGTCCAAACTGACTCCGAGAGATCGGCTCTTGGTCGTCCGCGTCCCAAATATTCAAGCCAGCTATGAAGATCTCGATCAAGTCATCTGCGTGAATGACCTCCACTTCGTCTCCATCCCACTGTATCAGGCATTGGTGCATTGTGGATGGAATGCAGCAGTTGGCGTGAATCCAATCCCTCCCTAGCAGGACAGCGTAGGTGCTTTTGCTGTCGACGATGAAGAATGATGTAGGGATGGTTTTCCGGCCCACAGTTAGATCTACGCTCAGAACGCCTTGTGTTTCTGATGCTTGGCTGTTGAAATCGCTTAGTGTGACGTTTGGTTTTGATCAGATCTGCGTTAGAGCGTCCCAAACGCCGTAGCATGGAATATGGCATTATATTGACTGCCGCTCCTGTGTCAACCATCATCTTGCCGACAGGCTGCCCATTGATATAACCTTTTAGGTACAGGGCCTTCAAATGTTTGTAGCTCTTCTCTCGTGGCTTTTCAAAGATGACTGGCCGTGGGCCGCAGTCAAACTGCGCTACCGGCACTTCTTCGGTTCTTGGAGCACAAAACTCCGACGGAAGTATGAACACCATATTTGTGCCAACCGATGCCTTTGCATCGGCTTTTATCTGTTTGGGGCGCCATTCTTTCTTCTGTGGACGCGTCTCCGTCTCCAAAGTTTGCTGAATTTTCACGGCCAGATCGGGCTGCGCCTTCCTCAACGTGTACAGGTACTACGCCTCGGCTTCCTCCAAGTTACGTAGCCGCTGAACCCTACGCTTTTGGGAGTGACTGAGTCCATCAGGGCATCACCTTGGCCGGTGGTATCTATCTTCTTCTTCCTCTTCTGACTCCTCGAAATCTTCCCCCCGAGATGACTCAGCTCGCCTGTTCTGAGATGGGAGAGGCCCTAGACGCTTGAACACCGAAACCTCACTCGTGTCCTTCTTCTGCTGTCTACATTCCGGGGAGTTATCGATTGTAGGCAATTGGCTCATTCCTGAATCCCAGCAGTGCTTAAAGAAAGGACAATCCCAGTGTCTGTCCATGTCTTCCTGCTCTCTTGACTTCTCCTTAGCGCAGTGCTCATATCCTTCGTCGTCTCTATCATACCGACGATATTTTCTATTGTCAACATCAGACGGACGATATCTTTCGTCATCTATGTCGTACCGCCGGCGTCGGTCGTACTGATGCTCATATTTGTTAAGGAGATACGCGGAGAGTGGTCGTTGATACCGCACGTTTCTCACTTGTTCCTCGGTGATATACCGTCTGTCATCACATCGGGGCCGGTCGCGTGGGCCGGCCTCCTCCTTTTCCTTGCCACGGGAGGGACCGATTTCTTCTTTATCCCTGCCATGGTGGTATACAGGCCCTGCCATGTTAACCTCGAATGAGAAATCCAGCTGACGCCTCATGGAGTGATTGTTTTCCACCATGTTGACGCCAGGAAACGGTTGCGTGTCCACTTTCATGGCAAACTGACCAAGGATCAAACGGCCTTGTTCTATCGCCGTTTGGATCTGCCGACGCGATTCTTTGCAGTCATTGGTGATATGGGTGAATGAGTGATGCCACTTGCGGTACGGTCTCCCGTTCATTTCTTGCGCCGTAGGGATTTTATGGCCTTTGGGTAACTTCAGCTGTTTTTCCTTAAGCAATAAATCGAATATCTGCTCAGCTTTGCTTATATCGAAGTCAAACCCTTTTGCAGGCCCTTGTTGTTTCACCCATTTGCAGGACACGGGTACTGCCCCCCGAGCCCATTCAGCCACAGCTACTTCCTGGTCTTCTGCAAAGTCCTCAACTTCTTCTGTCTCGACCAGGCCTATCGGGCGTTTGAACTTGTCTTGGTACAATTCTGGGTGGCGCTGCTCATACAATGTTAATTTCTGGACCATGTGCGCCAGTGAATTGTATTCCACTTGGAAAACCAGATCCTTGATCGGCGCTGCGAGGCCCAACGCTGCCAGATCGACTGCTTCTTTCTCAGTTAAACGAGTCGAATAACATCGGTTCTTGACAGTCCTGAAATGCTGAATGTATTCCGACACCGTCTCTCCCCGCTTCTGCCGCACCTGCGCCAGATCGACAATGCCAGCCTCGGTAGCTTCGAGTGATATTGAACATGAAACTTCTCTTCCGCTTGCTTCCATGTCCGGACCGAATCCGGTGGCAACGAGGTGTACCACCCAAAAGCTGGTCCTGTGAGAGATTGCGCAAAAAACCTCACACGTAACGGGTCCGATGCTTGAAATCATGCCCAATCGTGCCAAATATCGGCTCACATGCTCAATTGAGCTAGACCCTTCTGATCCATTGAACTTTGAGAACTCAGGGAGCCGATACTTGGGTGGCAGCGGAATCAAATCATATTCATTGGGGTATGGCTTGGAATAACCGACTGTCCTCCTCTTTGGCAGGATGCCGAACTGGTCTCTCAAGATTGTACTGATTTGTTCCACGGTATGAGCTGCAGGGGCTGAGCTTTCATGACTCGTTCCGGTGGCATATTTAGCCAGCCACGCCTGTTTATCGGCATCTTCTCCAGACATCCCTCCTGCTGCAATCTGGTTCGTGCGCGCCCAATTATTGCAGTCCGGCACGTATGTACACACGTATCCATGTGGGATCTCTTTAGGCGGCTCATACAGGAATTGGCAATCGTCAGGATCGCCTCCAACCTTGTAGACAACGTATGCCGGTGAACCCTGTTGCTCTGGAGCTGCAAGCGTGAATGGCAGTTGCGGTCTGGTGTGGAATGGTATTTCTCCCTGGTGAGTTCCTAGGGCAGGCCCTGACGGAGAGTACTGATGCTTCAAGATTTCCTGAACCACGCGGACCGCAATACGCTCCAAAGTGTTCACCAGGCTCTCAGAATGACGGTGTAGAGAATGAGCCACCATGTAATTAACTTCCTGGGGCAGAGCTCTGGTGCGTTCCTCCGAAGGGAGAGACAGATCTACTTCATCGAGAACGCCTTCGGGTGAGAATCCTTTGAACCTAATGACATGTTTACGGGTCCTCTCGAAAGAGCCGATGAGATCGGCTTCGAAGACAGCTTTAATCTCATCATATTTCTTCTTGTGATCCTCAGGCAGATATTCGTACTTGATTGGCTCGTCCGACATCTCAGCTGCAGATGTTGACGTAGTTGCTGTAGAATGTCCCACCGGGCGTGCCAGAATGTGTTGCCTGTTAAAACCCACCGGCGAGCAGCGACGAGCAACACGAAGAGCCGGGAGGCTCCCAGAACTGCTGGTGGGTCCTGGTCCCTCGGCCGACGGCCCGCAATGCTCCGGCACGCGTCCTGGCTATTGCGAGGGCATGCCACCTGACCTATACCTGGTCAGGAAGGTGATGGATTGCTTCGATTAATTTCCTGCATGGCAGACACGTAAACATTAAATCCGAGCCTCGATCGGCTCTCAGGTTATCCTGTGAATCAGCTCAAAGAGCCGATTCCTCCATGGTTCGTATTGGATCTACGATAACATGGGGTTCCTGCTTGATTAATACCAAGTTAAATTGATCTACGACAGTCTAGGGCTTTCACCGCATAATTGGAACATCCTACACGTAGTTGAGCCCGGCGGATACGAAAGATAACAGTAAAACCAATCCAAGAAGAGGCCTAAAAACCAACACAGAGTCAATTCCCGGAACAACTCCTCTTGGATCGGCAAACCATACCTCACGCACTACTGGATCGTTCAACCCGTTTGCAAGGCCTGACCATGCGGATATCAAACTAATCCTTGAAGAACAAGGAACAACTATAACAGATCAGATCTACTAAGATAAAGTCCAAGCAAGGTGCTGCCCTTACGCCTAAAATAGGTGCAAAGGCAGCTAGATATTTAGGGGCAGCATAACTAAGCAAACATATTATAAAAGTATCGATGCTAGCCCAAAGACATCTATGATAACAGTATTGCTCGCCATCAACAAGGCTTCGATACGAGCAACACAAACAACGAATAAGCGACATCGCCTAGATCGCAAGATGCGATCTAGGCAACATGACGCTTACCCGGAAGAAACCCTCGAATCAAGGGGTGGCGATGCGCCTAGATTGTGTTTGTTGTGAACGTGATCGTCCTCCTTTCTCAATAACCCTAGGTACATATTTATAGTCCGTGGACTTTCTATCTTTGGAATAAACCTAACTGTGTACGAACCAACTCTATCTCTTAATTCTAAACTAAAACACGATCTACCATAATGTACAAATATTACGGGCAATCTAGCCCAAATTCTCGCACGAGGCCGATTCGAAACCCTTCATGTGCATATCTTCCAAGTCCATCTCAATCACGGCCCATCTTCCGATTTGGCTAAAATCTGGTGATAACGAGCGCCGATGGGAGCGGCGCCACACATCCTGCCACGTCGGACTCGAGCACATATCGGCGTAGACCGCGCCACGTCGGATGGGCGAGTGGCACCGCGGGCACGGGCGCCACACAGGCCGGTGTGGCGCCGGTGGAGAGGGCGCCACACAAAAGGGTTAGATGGGTGAAATAGTTTCGCCGGAGGGTCGATCCGTGCTTTTCTTTCACAAAAGGGTTATTTTTGTGTAAATTGCCGTTTTTTGGTTGGTTCGTTCGCCTCGTGATTTGTGCCCGAGCGTCCCACGCGTCCATGCAAGTTTTGTGCGAAATCGTTAAAAAAGCCGACCTTCGCGAAGCGAGACAACTCGTTCCGCACGCGACAAGTGGCGCGCTGTGGTGCCAGAAAATCCCTGGGAAGTGGTCTCCTGCTCGCCACGTGTCATAAGGGGAAGCAAGGTGGGGATGAGGAGGAGAGAGAAGAGCTGGGTATTGTCAGTTTTTCCCCTTTTTTCATAGATTCATTTTTTTAAAATGAAATATCTTGAGAACCGTAAGTCCAAATGACGAACCGTTTTCACTTTTGAGATCCTCTCGTCGAGATCTTCAAAACTAAATCCCATGTTGATAGGTTTCGAGATACTTTTTTTTCGTACTTTCTATACTACTACGATTGTACTCGTGTTGTGTATCTAACTGTATTCGAGCATGAACTGATAAGTACTTCTGTTTTGAAGGTATTTAGTGCATTTTCCCTTTACTCGTGTGAGCAACTGTACATGTACTCGTTTGTGTGCGCGACTGTACCTGTCTTATGTGGACGACTGTACCTGTACTCGCTCGTGTAGGCGACTGTACTTACTCGTGTGCGCGACTGTACCTGCTCTCATGTGGGCGACCGTACTGCATACTCATTCGCGTGCGCGACTGTACCTGTCTTATGTGGACGACCGTACCTGTACTCGCTCGTGTAGGCGACTGTACTTACCGTGTGCGCGATCGTACCTATCTTATGTGGACGATTGTACTCGTACTCGCTCGTGTAGGTGATCTGTACTTACTCGTGTGTGCGGGCTGTACCTGTGCTTCTGTATCAGTACTTACTAGTATGCGCGACTATACTTATGTACATGTAGTTGTCTGTGTGCGTCACTATACCTCTGTACATGTACTTACTCGTGCGCGCGGCTGTACTCGTTTGTGCGTGCGGCTGTACTCGCTCGTGCGCGCAGCTATACTCGCTCGTCTGCGCGATTGTATTTGTACTTGTGCTCTATATGTAGTTGTATGTGTACATTATACGTTCCTGGCATGCATGCACGTGGTGGCTATCTTTCGTTTGTGACATGCACTTAGCACACTCCAGCTAGCGATGCGGTCGTACGCGGCGCGGGATGGATCACGTACCTGCTCCGCGCGCGTGGACTAGAGACGTACGGGCGTACGCAGCGCCGGATGGATTGCGTACTTGCTCCGCGCGCGTGGATCGCCGGGCGGGAGACGCGCGGGTATTCTTAGCTGCGACACGTGTCAGCTTCCCGTGTGCTGCGCGGATCTAAATTTTCCCTTTGCGAAGGTTGGTCTCAGGTAGTGGTACCCAGTTTTGTGTGGCTAGTGGCTTGCAGTTGTCGGGTTATCCGGGCTTAGGGTCTGAGCCCGTTTCGTTTTCATTTTGAAATTTCTTTGGGCTTAGCCCCGTTTATTTTTCCGTTGGGCGGCTGGTGGGTCACATAGCGGTGTTCGCATTTAGAAGTTCCCCGAAAGTTTGATTTGTGTATTTGTTTCGGTGTACTCCTTTGTCTAGTCGTCTTGGGATTTTGGGGTGGTGAGTGTTGTGTTTCTAGGGTGGTCACCTACATTTTCTGCCTACGCTCCGGGGGTGGATTTATATCCGAGAGCCCCTGTGTGTTCGAATGGCGGGTATTCTTCTCCGTATGGTTAATTTTGTCGATCTTATGTGTTAGTTGTTTCCTGGCCTCTAATTTTCATGGGTGAACTATCCTTTATTTGTTAGTATGATGTTTGTTGATGGATTGTTCATTCATAGAGACATGGTGGGCTTTGTAGTTGTGTTGGGAAAATTTGGTATCCAGGCACACCCACTGTTAGTCAATATCTAATGAGCATGTTGTTGGTTAGTTTGTCCATAATCTAATTAAATTTTGATTGTGCGCTCTACAAATTATGTGGGTGTTTGGTTGTCTAGGAGTTCCATCAGTTAGTAACATAATGGTGACAAGTTTTTGAGCGAGTTAGTCAATGTACCATAGTCTCATACATTGTGTTTTGTGTAGTTTTCACGTCTCGTAAAATAGACGAATTGTGTTTTCTTTGTAACACACTTAATTGCATATGCAGCTCTTGGCACGACATATCTGATCCTAGCGCTGATCACTATGATGTTGAGAACAGTGAAGGAGACACCGTATCGAGCGGAAATGTTGTGAGATTTTTGTGTGCAGAATGCCATCATCTATTTTCCCTTTTTCTTTCTTGAAAGTGCAAGATCTCTCCATTAGTGTTTTGTGTATTTGATCACAACACTTGAATATATTTCACCGTGTGCATAGTTGCATTGAAAGATTTTCAGGTGCACGGTGTCCTCGCTGAACACCTTAGGATCGGAAGACTCAAGAGTAGTTGATAGGTTTTCTGGTTTTGTGTGTATGTCGTGAGGCGACATGGTTGGAGAGTAAAAGAAAAGGAAAACATGTTCAGCAAAACCGGTAGTACCGGTGCTGAGTGCGGTAGTACCGCTACCACACTCAGCGCCAGGTACACGTCATCTGGAACCTCGCAGCGGTACTGCCGCTCTCTTTTGGGACCGGTAGTACCGGTCGAGGTACCGTTGTTGGTACCGCCTTTTGGGAAATGATTGCGAGAGCATGCTGGTACCTTGACGGTACCTAAGCCGGTACTACCGCTTGAGTCACCAGAAATGGTGAAACGTGGTAGTACCGCTCCGGTACCGGTCATGCAAACACGGCGGTATTCCCAGCCATGTTACCACAATGGTACCGGGCAGGGGGTCGAGAGCTTTTAGTGACCATGCCGGTACCTTGACGGTACCGGCACCGGTAGTACCGCTTCAAGCTCCATGTGTACCTCACTTAAGGCATCCGCCTGACCCAAGCGGTAGTACCGCTCCTATATGCGGTAGTACCGTTTGTGCGGTACATTGTGGGTAACGGTTGGATTCATGGACCCCTATAAAAGGGGGTCTTCTTCCCCAGCTTGACTCAAGTCTTTTCTCTCTCTCCCCTCAATTGCTGAGGTGAAATCCTTGAGGATCTCCCTCCCCATCCAACCAATCAAGCCCAAACTTTGAGAAGTGGTGGAGGAGATCCCGATCTATAGTTCCACCAAGAAAAGATTTCACCAATCCCACCTAGTGCAACCAAATGTCACAAGGTTTCATAGAGCTGTGAACTCAACATCTTAGGCAAAGTCTCACAACAACAAAAAAAAGGAAACTGGAAGGCACCAACCGAGAGATAGCCACATGAGAATTACATATGGCATGCGAACACAATCAAACTAACTTCTCACAAGCAATTTCCTAGCGCCGACATTGAACGACTCTAGCGGGGTCGAGACTCGCATGGTCTTTGCCAGATAGTCCCATAAGAAAACACTTCATATCCATGCTATCCACAAGAGTTCCCCACGACGATGATCCAACCGCACCAGGTTCGCATCCAACAGGGACGAATGTTAAGCATAATAGTCGCCAACTTCTGATCAACATGACAATTTTTCTTAGTAGCTCTTTGACACCTGGCCAGCGCAATCCCTGGAAACACATAGCATTACGAGAGGACCATAAGGTCCAGAGTACAATCAAGGAAAAGAAATTTAGGACAAGGTTATTATTTTCACTTATCCACCGTCTAGCAATAGATTTCAAAAATTGTCCCCAATTTTCTTGCCAAATATGTCAGAAATAATTTCCCACGTGTATCTAGCTACGACAAAATCAAAGAACAAATGTGAAGATGACACCAGCTCATTGCAAAACAAGAAGGTGGAATCATCCACTTGTGTGGGGACCCCGGACTAGCTGTTTGAAATACCCGTTATGTATACAGTTCACGATCCCATGATCAGTGCGTCGTGAACACATAACCGAACTGATATCAAAGTTACACCATCCATTATAAAACGGAATAAGAAAATTACAATAAGGTCACATGACCAACTTACATAGTAGCATCGAAAGGGCCTAACTTAACACCGGAAGTAGCGGAATCACTTCAACAGACGCAGAGCCCAATTCATCCGCCATAACCCTACATGCAACCGAGCGGGAGAACGTTCCTAGCTCGCATAGACGTCGTCCAATCCTTCTTCATTTGTCGAATTCCTTCAAGTATGGCCAATAAATAGCCAGGGACAAAGCCGTGAGTACATTTGAAATTGTACTCGCAAATCATCAAGAAGGTACTTTGAAAAAATTGCAAGATAACAAGTGCTAATCTAAAATGACAAGTGGGAAAGACTAGTTTTCTCTTGTGGATATAACATGTAGAAGGGAATCGAGTTTCTCTTGTGGATATAGCATCCCTACATCTTTGTTGAAGAGTATACTTCGAAAGGGGTTCTACGACATCTCGATATCTTTGTTGAAGAAGATACCTCAAAAGAGGTTCTATGACATCTCTATATCTTTGTTGAAGAAGATACTTCAAAAGAGGTTCTATGACATCTCTATATCTTTGGTGAAAAAGATACTTCAAAAGAGGTTCTATGACATCTCTATATCTTTGTTGAAGAAGATACTTCAAAAGAGGTTCTATGAAATCTCTATATCTTTGTTGAAGAAGATACTTCAAAAGAGGTTCTACGACATAAAATCGCTAGGATGGCGGTAACCCTTTTTATTTCATTTCCGACCATCTCCATATGGTCATCAACTTTCCCTGTACCCTTCAGGTACTCCGAGAACAACTTTCTCTTTTCCTTTGTAAAGCATTTCTAAAACAAAACTTAGCCTCGATTAAGTATGGCCATTACAACCCGTCCATGACCGCGAACGCGGCTATTCGAATAGGTTGATACTCTGCAGAGTTTGCGCACTTTCCCCACAAGATCCGCGAGTCTATCATGTGTGCATCATCCCCGCATATCAACTATGCCATGAAAAAAACTCGAACATAACCTTTCGCCCATTCGTCTTAGCACGAGATCCTACCCTATGGAGTATGTACCTCCCCGGCACCATGGCAGCCCACCTCACTTTGAGCGTGACTCCATCGCCACGTCGGGAGACCCATAGTGTCTTCCGGACGGGTAGCCCCGGAGGCATCCCGTTATACTATTGCCTCCACCAACGACAACCCGGATTCAGGGGTAACCTTACCCTTATATAGTTGTGCGGTGTCCCATGTTAAGAAGAACAAAACTACGAGTTAAACCCTGTCCCACCTCAGGGTAGTGCGGTTGCGCGATAAAAAGTTGGGATGGCGAACACTTATACACAATGCTCTTTTTAAAAGCATTTTTACACACACTTCCTTTGTTTGTCAACGACTTACCATACCACTTTTTGAAACATCAAGACCTTTCTCTTGAAACAACACTTGGGAAAGATCACATCTTACCAAAGTTTTCAAAGTCTTTCCAAAACATAAAACATCGGGGTTTCCCAACCTAAGGTTTTATTGTGAAGAACTAAGCTTTCAACAAGGGCATGATGCTAGCCATCATACCACTAAGGAGATGATAATTGAGGTGTCAAGGGGGTCATACAAACTTAGGATAAGCATGCATAGTGTCAACATAAGTAGAACGATACAACAAGGGTCATGATGCTAACCATCATACCACTAGGGGGGAGTAATTGGGGGTGTCAAGGAGATCAACATACTTAAGTTAAGAATGCATAGACAACCCAAGTAGAACTAACTCAAGATGGGTCAAGTGGCAATGATAGTAACAAGATAACAACAATAAGTAACACAACATCGGGAGATCAAAAGATGGCTTGCCTTGGTTTGCTATTTTGTCCCCGGTCTTCTTCAAAGATCTTCGAATCCTTCCTCTCCTTCAATCCCGACAATGTCCGAATCTATCGTTACGAAATAAAAAAGGGAACACATTCAACACATTGTATCAACAAAACAACATTCAAAAATCAACAATCCATAGCTAACCACTCTACTAAGGGCTAACATACTAAGGACTTATAGTCACTTATAGTCACTTCAAAATAACTCTTTTAAATAAAACCAATTTATTTCACTTACTAAAAGCATGAGAGCTTCACAAAATAGCAATTACCTCTCTGGTTATCACCATGGCATAAAATAAATATTCCTTGGTAGATAACACCATAAAGAAGACACGTGCAATGGTTACTGTGCCAAAAACTTTTAGGGTTTATTTGAAAACAATTTTATAAAGTCAGACACTATTTCCTTAGTTTATTTTGCTCGTAGAACATTTTATCAAATCAGGAGGCCAGCACCATACCACTTGATATCTACTCACACAAGGCTCCCTACAAAATTGGTTTCACCAATTTTGAGGTTTTTACAAGATTTTTAATAAATAAAGAATTGGCCAAAGGGTCTGTTTCAAAGTTTAAAATCTTAGAAAATCTCAGATGCTCCAACAAAGTTGATTTCTTAGTATGTTGTTCATCCTAGTAATATGAGCACAAAAAATTGGTTTCTCTTAAAAATAATATTTTGTGCTCCTGAAATAAATCATTCAACACAGATTTTGAATAATCTTGTACTAAATAACAAAAACTCATATCTCGGACATAAAATCCTCAAACCGAGTTCCAAAATATGGGGATTGCTATTTAGTTTACTACAAAATTGCATTTGGATCAACAATGGTTCTCGAAACTCTCCAATTTGAATTAACAAGGTTAAAGCATGTACGTAGAATTCTAAAAACACGAAATGTGGACAACGGATATGGACATAATTCTTGTTGGAGGTGGTCGAGGAAAACATCCACGAATACTAAAAAATTCTAACATTCGATTTGGATCAAATATGGATTTTTGGTGAATTAAAAGTGATTTATATGGGTTGCGGGATTATTTTTCGGAGAAAAGGGAGAAAACAAACTATAGAAACATTTTTGGGTTGGAAAGGGATGATATAAAATACCACTCACCTTTCTTATGTTAATTGGGAGAATAAATTGAAATGCTTTGAGAAAACTAGAAAAAAAAACAATAGGGTTTTGGGGAATTTTTGTAAAAGAAGGAAAGAATTATTTTGGAAAAATCTCAAGGGTAGATGGTGACTACACCCTGTAGCCATCATTCCCACTCTTGGTTTTGTGAAGATTAAAATTGGAATAAAAAAACAAAAGGTAAAAGTTGAAAATGGGATCTAGTGGTGCAATGTTGGATAGGGTATAAGATCAAGTGGAAAATATAGGTTGCAAGGGTATTATGGGACATGCAAGATGTGGAGGTTGTAGAGGGGTTTTCATAGATGAGATCCATGCCCTTAGCTCACCTATAATAGTTGTGGTTGCTTTATATATCAACTGCCAAAGTTTGAATCTTTTAAGCCTGCCAAAACAGATTGTAGACTTGGCCTCAAAACCAACAAGGGTGAGTGGGTATGTGAGTGGTCTGGTCCAAGCCAAGTACATGGTTGGGAAGTTCTCATAACAAGGTAGGTCCAGGACCAAGTTCATTGCATTAGATGGCAAGGGGTATCTTAATCCAGGGGCTCCAAAATGGAACTCGAAAACAGATTTAGGACTTAGCCAAATTTGTGTTGTCTAGGGTTTTTGAATAGGGTATAAGAGGATGATGTATTAAGGGGTAGATGATCCCGAGTTTTAAATCAATGATGGGTGGAGCTAGATTATAACACAAAGATGAATTTTAAGTAGGCACTGATAACCCACAAGTATAGGGGATCGCAACGATCTTCGAGGGAAGTAAAACCCAAATTTATTGATTCGACACAAGGGGAGGTAAAGAATACTTATAAGCCTTAACAACTGAGTTGTCAATTCAGCTGCACCTGGAAAAGCACTAGTAACAGGGGTGATGTGAAAGCAGACAGTAATATGAGAGCAATAGTAACGATAATACGGCAACAAGACATGAGAACACGGAGGCAATGGCACCGAGAAAATAGTTGATACTACTTCCAATGACATATAGAACGAGTATATGATGATAAGAGATGGACCGGGGTTCCCAGCTATCTACACTAGTGGTAACTCTCAAATAACAAGTAACAAGTGTTGGGTGAACAAATTACAGTTGGGCAATTGATAGGATTGAAATAACATTAAGACAGAACATCAAGATTATTAATTATGTAAGCATGTTTTCCATATATAGTCATACGTGCTCGCAATGAGAAACTTGCATAACATCTTTTGTCCTACCAGCCGGTGGCAGTCGGGCCTCAAGGGAATCTATCGGTAATTAAGGTACTCCTTTTAATAGAGCACCGGAGCAAAGCATTAACACTTGGTGAAAACATGTGATCCTCATACCTACGCCTTCCCCTCCGGTTATCCCGATTGTTGTCACTCCGGGGCCTCGGGTTCCGGACATAGACATGTGCAAACAACTTGTAGATACAATCTAAGCAATAATTATAGAGCTCAAATCTAAGATCATGCCACTCGTGCACTAGTGACAAGCATTAAACACAACAAGATTGCAGCAACAATAACTTCACAAACTTATATAGATAGACTAATCATAATGTAACAATCCATCGGATCCCAACAAACACAACACCGATTACATCGGATGGATCTCAATCATGTAAGGCAGCTCATGAGATCATTGTATTGAAGTACATGGGAGAGAGAGTACCAACTAGCTACGGCTAGAACCCGTAGTCCATGGGGGAACTACTCACGGAGCATGATGGAGGCGGTGGCGTCGATGGAGATGACTTCCGGGGGCACTTCCCCGTCCGGCAGCGTGCCGGAACAGAGACTTCTGTCCCCCGAAACTAGGTTTCGCGATGGCGGCGGTGCCCCTGGAGTCTTTCTGGAGTTTCGTCAATTCGTCTCGGGTTTTTAGGTCGCGAGTGATTTTATAGGCGAAGAGGTGGCGCAAGGGGTGCTCGGGGGCCCACCCCATAGGGCGGCGCGCCCCCTCTTGGCCGCGCCGGCCCTATGGTGTGGAGGCCCCGGGCCTCCTCTCCGTCTCCCCTTCGGTGTTCGGTCCGTCTCGGTGAAATAAGATGTTTGGCTTTTGTTTCGTCGAATTCCGAGAATATTGCCCGAACAGCCTTTCTGGAACCAAAAACAACAGAAAACAGGAACTCGCACTTCGGCATCTTGTTAATAGGTTAGTTCCGGAAAATGCATAAAATCATTATAAAGTGTGAGCAAAACATGTAGGTATTGTCATAAAACTAGCATGGAACATCAGAAATTATAGATACGTTGGAGACGTATCAAGCATCCCCAAGCTTAGTTCCTACTCGCCCTCAAGTAGGTAAACGATAAAAAGAATAATTTCTGTAGTGACATGCTACTTACATAATCTTGATCATACTATTGTAAAGCATATGAGACGAATGAAGCAACTCAAGGCAATGATCTATAGTTTGCTAACAAATAGATAACGTATAGCAAAACTTTTCATGAATAGTAATTTCAAGTCAAGCATCAAAAAGTTATGCATAAGAGTTAACTCATAAAGCAATAAATTCTTAATAAGAGGTTTGAAGCAACACAAAGGAAGATTTAAGTTTCAGCAATTTCTTTCAACTTCAACATGCATACCTCATGGATATTTGTCAACACAAAGTAATATAATAAGTGCAATAAGTAAGCATGTAAGAATCAATGCACAGTTGACACAAGTGTTTGCTTCTAAGATAGAAAGAAGTAGGTAAACTGACTCAACATAAAGTAAAAGAAAGGCCCTTAGCAGAGGGAAGCAGGGATTAAATCATGTTCTAGAGCTTTTCAAGTTTTGAACTCATATAGAGAGCATAAAAGTAAAGTTTTGAGAGATGTTTGTTGTTGTCAACGAATGGTAGCGGGTACTCCAACTACCTTATCAACCAGACTTTCAAGAGCGGCTCCCATGAAGGACGTTATCTCTACCAGCAAGGTAGATCATCCCTCTTCTCTTTGTTTACACATGTACTTTAGTTTTATTTATGGATGACACTCCTCCCAACCTTTTGCTTACACAAGCCATGGCTAACCGAATCCTCGGGTGCCTTCCAACATTCACATACCATGGAGGAGTGTTGCAAAATTAAGTTGCTTACTGATAGATCAGGGCAAAACATGTGAAGAGAATTATTAATGCAAGTTAATTAATTGGGACTGGGCACCCCATTGCCAGCTCTTTTTGCAAAATTATTGGATAAGCGGATGTGCCACTAGTCCATTGGTGAAAGTCTGTCAGAAGTAAATGACAAGATCGAAAGATAAAACACCACATACTTCCTCATGAGCTATAAAATATTGACACAAATAAGAGATAATAGCTTTTGAATTGTTTAAAGGTAGCACATGAAGTATTTACTTGGAATGGCAGAAAATACCACATAGTAGGTAGATATGGTTGACACAAATGGCATAGGTTTTGGCTCAAGGTTTTGGATGCACGAGAAGCATTCCCTCTCAGTACAAGGCTTTGGCTAGCAAGGTTGTTTGAAGCAAACACAAGTATGAACCGGTACAGCAAAACTTACATAAGAACAAATTGCAAGCATTATAAGAATCTACACTATCTTCCTTGTTTCTCAAACATTTTTACCATAAAATATCTAGACCTTAGAGAGACCAATCATGCAAACCAAATTTCAACAAGCTCTACGGTAGTTCTCCACTAATAGGTTTAAACTACATGGTGCATGAGCTTAAACATGATCTACTTGAGAGCTCAAAACAATTGCCAAGTATCAAATTATTCAAAACAATATGAAGCATTTTCTGTTTCCAACCAAATATCAATAAGTGCAACGGTTTTCAACTCCGCCATGAACATTAAAAATAAAACGAAGAACACCAGTGTTCATATGAAAAAGCGGAGCGTGTCTCTCTCCCATACAAGGATTGCTAGGATCCGAATTTATTCAAACACAAACAAAAATAAAAACAAACATACGCTCCAAGTAAAGGCACATAAGATGTGACTGAATAAAAATATAGTTTCACTAGAAGTGACTCGATAAGCTATTGATGAAGAAGGGGATGCCTTGGGCATCCCCAAGATTAGACGCTTGAGTCTTCTTGAAATATGCAGGGATGAACCACGGGGGCATCCTCAAGCTTAGACTTTTCACTCTTCTTGATCATATATCATCCTCCTCTCTTGACCCTTGAAAACTTCTGCCACACCAAACTTCTCATAAACTTCATTAGAGGGGTTAGTACTCAAAAAACTTTAATCCACTTTGGTCCTATAGTGACACATTGCAAGAACTCAATAAAACATTAGCTACAGCTCTCCATCTAGAAAGCCTTACTTAAAGTCCACAAGAGACAATGCAAAAAACAAAGACAGAATCTGTCAAAACAGAACAGCCCGAGTAAAGACGAATTTTTAAGAGGTACTTCCGTTGCTCAAATCACAAAACTCAAAACTAATGAAAGTTGCGTACATATCTGAGGAACACGCATGAAAATTGGCAGATTTTTATGAGTTTCCTACAAAGAGACCTACTCAAATTCGTGACAGATAGAAATCTGTTTCTGCGCAGAAATCCAAATCTAGCATCAACCTTCTATTAGAGACTTTACTTGGCACAACAATGAAATAAAATAAAGATAAGGAGAGGTTGATACAGTAGTAACAACTTCCAAGACACAACAAAACAGTATCAAAATAAAGACATGGGTTATCTCCCAAGAAGTGCTTTCTTTATAGCCATTAAGATGGGCTCAGTGATTTTAATGATGCTCACATAAGGATGAGAGTTGAAGCAAAGAGAGCATCAAAAAGCAAGTATGAAACAAATTTAAGTCTAACCCGCTTCCTATGCATAGAAATCTTGTACACAAATAAATTCATGAAGAACAAAGTGACAAGCATAGCAAGATAAAATAAGAGTAACTTCAAAATTTTCATCATATAGAGAGGTGTTTTAGTACTATGAAAATTTCTACAACCATATTTTCGTCTCTCATAATAATTTCCAGTAGCATAATGAACAAACTCAACAATATAACTATCACATACAGCATGCTTTTCATGATCTACAAACACATAATTTTTATCAAGCTCAAAAATAATGGGATTAAAACTTTCAAACCCACTTTTATCAATAATATAACAAGATAATTGATAAATCTCAAAAGATATGGGACTCCTAGATAAAGTCAAGACCTTTCCAATCCCATTTTCATTAGTGGTCTAATTAATATTACCAAGTAACATAGGACCATCATCTAGAGCTTTATCATAAACATTTGCTAAGCAAAACTCTTTAGTACCATGCATTTCGATATCAGGCACAAACAAAGCATTATCATAAGATTTATCAAAGTAGCATGAATTATCATAGATAACAGTAGCATAATTATTCTCACAAGTTTTACTCATAGGGAATATTTCAAGAGAATCCACAGGAACATAACATTCATGCTCCTTTGGTAAGCATGGAGGACAATCAAATAGTGTAAGAGATAAAGAGTTACTCTCATTAGAAGGTTGGCATGAGTAGCTAATCCATTCTTCCTCCTTTTGTTCATCACTCTCCTCCTCTTTTTCATCCAATGAGCTTTCAGGTTCATCAATTTCTCCCTCTTTTTCATCCAATGAGCTTTCAGGTTCATCAATTTCTTCTTTCACAGGTTCCTGCAAATTGTGAGTGCATTCTTGTGCATTAATGAGACTCTCTTTATAATCAATGATATAAGGATTATCACTGTAACTTTCTATGCAAAAATTAAGGATAGAAGAGACATAATCTTTAAGGTCCTTACAAGCAACACAAGTTTCATAATTTTTAGACATGAAGGATTCGATCTCAGAAGCTCCCATAAATAAGACAAATTGTTCTACCTCTTCGAACCCAAAATGAATATAGTTATTCCAATTATAGTTCTTAATTAAAACTTCTTCACTAAAGCCACATTGGAATTTCAGATGTTTAGTATCCTGTTTAGAGCAACAGTATATATCATGACGTTTAAGCAACATTTTAGCAATTGTATTCAATTTTTCTATCACAACACTCATGACTTTACCCGTTCTTGATTCTCTATAATTCATATATATTTCAATAAGCTCCAAATAGGTTGTGGGTTCTCCCATACAATAGTTTTTAATTTTTCGGTTTTTCAAATTTTTATGGATTTTTGGGTATATAAGAAAAATAAAACAAAACAAAAAGAAACTAGACAAAAGTAAACTAAGCAAGACAATACTAGATAGAAATAAACTAAGCACAAATAAACTAGACAAAAGTAAACTAAGCAAAACAAAATAAAATAAAAACGAGAGAGAGAGGTAGAGTGTACTCCCCGGGTGAACTTATGAGTAGAGCTATGCCTCCCCGGCAACGGCGCCAGAAAATAGTCTTGATAACCCACAAGTATAGGGGATCGCAACAGTCTTCGAGGGAAGTAAAACCCAAATTTATTGATTCGACACAAGGGGAGGTAAAGAATACTTATAAACCTTAACAACTGAGTTGTCCATTCAGCTGCACCTGGAAAAGCACTAGTAACAGGGGTGATGTGAAAGCAGCAGTAATATGAGAGCAATAGTAACAGTAACACGGTAGCAGGTAATAGTAACGATAACAAAGCGAGCGAGTATTATGATAGCATGTCACTTCAGAAATTATCCTTGTTATCGTTTACCTACTCGAGGGCGAGTAGGAACTAAGCTTGGGGATGCTTGATACGTCTCAAACGTATCTATAATTTCTTATGTTCCATGCTACTTTTATGATGATACTCACATGTTTTATACATACTTTATGTCATTATTATGCATTTTCCGGCACTAACCTATTGATGAGATGCCGAAGAGCCAGTTGCTATTTTCTGCTGTTTTTGGTTTCAAAAATCCTAAAAAGGAAATATTCTCGGAATTGGACGAAATCAACGCCCAGGGTCTTATATTTCCACGAAGCTTCCAGAAGACCGAAGGAGATACGAAGTGGGGCCACGAGGTGGACAGACCATAGGCCGGCGCGACCAGAGGGGGGCCCGCGCCGCCCTATGGTGTGGGTCCCTCGCGCCGCCTCCAACCCTACCCTTCCGCCTACTTAAAGCGTTCGTCGCGAAACCCCCTGTACCGAGAGCCACGATACGGAAAACCTTCCAGAGACGCAGCCGCCGCCAATCCCATCTCGGGGGATTCAGGAGATCGCCTCAAGCACCCTGCCGGAGAGGGGAATCATCTCCCGGAGGACTCTTCATCACCATGATCGCCTCCGGATTGATGTGTGAGTAGTTCACCCCTGGACTATGGGTCCATAGCGAGTAGCTAGATGGTTGTCTTCTCCTCATTGTGCTATCATGTTAGATCTTGTGAGCTGCCTATCATGATCAAGATCATCTATTTGTAATGCTACATGTTGTGTTTGTTGGGATCCGATGAATATGGAATACTATGTCAAGTTGATTATCAATCTATCATATATGTGTTGTTTATGTTCTTGCATGCTCTCCGTTGCTAGTAGAGGCTCCGGCCAAGTTGATACTTGTAACTCCAAGAGGGAGTATTTATGCTCGATAGTGGGTTCATGCCTCCATTGAATGCGGGACGAGTGACGAGAAAGTTCTAAGGTTGTGGATGTGCTTTTGCCACTAGGGATAAAACATCAATGCTTTGTCTAAGGATATTTGTGTTGATTACATTACGCACCATACTTAATGCAATTGTCTCGTTGTTTGCAACTTAATACTGGAAGGGGTTCGGATGATAACCTGAAAGTGGACTTTTTAGGCATAGATGCATGCTCGGATAGCGGTCTATGTACTTTGTCGTAATGCCCTCGATTAAATCTCATAGTATTCATCGTGATATGTATGTGCATTGTTATGCCCTCTCTATTTGTCAATTGCCCAACTGTAATTTGTTCACCCAACATGCTATTTATCTTATGGGAGAGACACCACTAGTGAACTGTGGACCCCGGTCCATTCTTTACATCTGAAATACAATCCACTGCAATACTTGTTCTTTACTGTTCTTCGCAAACAAACATCATCTTCCACACTATATGGTTAATCCTTTGTTTACAGCAAGCCGGTGAGATTGACAACCTCACTGCTACGTTGGGGCAAAGTACTTTGATTGTGTTGTGCAGGTTCCACGTTGGCGCCGGAATCCCCGGTGTTGCGCCGCACTACACTCCGTCACCAACAACCTTCACGTGTTCCTTGACTCCTACTCGGTTCGATAACCTTGGTTTCATACCGAGGGAAAACTTGCTACTCGTATGCATCACACCTTCCTCTTGGGGTTCCCAACGGACGTGTGTTAATCGCACGCATCAAGCTCTTTTCCGGCGCCGTTGCCGGGTAGATCAAGACACACTGCAAGGGGAGTCTTCCACATCCAATCTCCTTACTTTGTTTTTGTCTTGCTTTACTTTATTTTATTTACTGCTTTGTTTGTTCTCTATATCAAAAACAACAAAAATTAGTTGCTAGTTTTACTTTATTTACTCGTCTTGTTTTGCGTTCTCTATATTAAAAACACAAAAAAATTAGTTACTTGCATTTACTTTATTTAGTTTGCTTTATTTACTACTGTTAGAATGAATACTCCTGAAAACACTAAGTTGTGTGACTTCACAAGCACAAATAATAATGATTTCCTATGCACACCTATTGCTCCACCTGCTACTACAGCAGAATTTTTTGAAATTAAACCTGCTTTACTAAATCTTGTTATGAGAGAGCAATTTTCCGGTGTTAGTTACGATGATGCTTGCTGCCCATCTTAATAATTTTGTTGAACTTTGTGAAATGCAAAAGTATAAGGATGTAGATGGTGACATTATAAAATTGAAACTGTTTCCTTTCTCCGTAAGAGGAAGAGCTAAAGATTGGTTGCTATCTTTGCCTAAGAATAGTATTGATTCATGGACTAAATGTAAAGATGCTTTCATTGGTAGATATTATCCTCCTGCTAAAATTATATCTTTGAGAAGTAGCATAATGAATTTTAAGCAATTGGATAATGAACATGTTGCTCAAGCATGGGAAAGAATGAAATCTTTGGTAAAGAATTGCCCAACCCATGGACTAACTACGTGGATGATCATCCAAACCTTCTATGCGGGATTAAATTTTTCTTCGCGGAACCTATTGGATTCAGCTGCTGGAGGTACCTTTATGTCCATTACCTTGGGGGCGGCGACAAAGCTTCTTGATGATATGATGATAAATTACTCTGAATGGCACACTGAAAGGGCTCCACAAGGTAAGAAGGTAAATTCTGTTGAAGAAACCTCCTCCTTGAGTGATAAGATTGATGTGATTATGTCTATGCTTGTGAATAGTAGATCTAATGTTGATCCAAATAATGTTCCTTTAGCTTCATTGGTTGCTCAAGAAGAGAATGTTGATGTGAACTTCATTAAAAGTAATAATTTCAACAACAATACTTATAGGAATAATTCTGGTAACAACTATAGGCCATATCCTTCTAATAATGGTAATGGTAATGGTAATTCTTATGGTAATTCTTACAACAATAATAGGAATGTACCCTCTGGTCTTGAAGCCATGCTTAAAGAATTTATTAGTACACAAAGCTGCTTTTAACAAATCTGTTGAAGAAAAGCTTGGTAAAATTGATATTCTTGCTTCTAAGGTTGATATTCTTGATGCTGATGTTGATCTTTTAAAATTGAAAGTTATGCCTAATGAAGATAAATATATTAAGTCATTTGCTACAGCAAACTCCATACAAGTTCGAATTAATGAAAATATTAGATTGATGGCTGAATTGCATGCTAGGTGGGAAAGAGAAGAAAACGAAAAACTTGCTACATAGAGTAATGTAGCTAAAGTTTGGACTATTACCACCACTAGTAATGTTGATGCTTCACATGTTGCTACACCTCCTACTATCAATGGTAAAATAATTGGTGTTGGCAATGTTTCTACTCCTAGTGCAAAGCGTGCAAAAGCGCTCGAAACTGCTAAAGCTATTGAAACTCGTTTGTGATAAAACTACTTGAAATTTTTCAAAATATTAGGGACAATGATCCCATTGCTGTAGATCATAATGGTTTAGATTTTGATGATTGTCATATCTCTGAAGTTATAAAGTTCTTACAAAAACTTGCTAGAAGTCCTAATGCTAGTGCTATAAATTTGGCCTTTACAAAACATATTACAAATGCTCTCATAAAAGCTAGAGAAGATAAACTAAAACTTGAAACTTCTATTCCTAGGAAGTTAGAAGATGGTTGGGAGCCCATCATTAAGATGAGGGTCAATGATTTTGATTGTAATGCTTTATGTGATCTTGGTGCAAGTATTTCTGTTATGCCTAAGAAAATCTATGATATGCTTGACTTGCCACCATTGAAAAATTGTTATTTGAATGTTAATCTTGCTGATAATGCTATAAAGAAACCTTTGGGGAGGATTGATAATGTTCGCATTATGTTTAATAATAACCTTGTCCCCGTTGATTTTGTTGTCTTGGATATTGAATGCAATGCATCTTGTCCCATTATATTGGGAAGACCTTTTCTTCGAACCGTTGGTGCTACTATTGATATGAAGGAAGGTAATATTAAGTATGAATTCCCTCTCAAGAAAGGTATGGAACACTTCCCTAGAAAGAGAATGAAGTTACCTTATGATTCTATTATTAGAACAAATTATGATGTTGATGCTTCATCTCTTGATAATACTTGATTCACACTTTCTTCGCCTAGCTGAAAGGCGTTAAAGAAAAGCGCTTATGGGAGACAACCCATTATTTTACTTCTGCACTTTTGTTTTATATTTGAGTCTTGGAAGTTGTTACTACAGTAGCAACCTCTCCTTATCTTTATTTTATTGTATTGTTGTGCCAAGTAAAGTCTTTGATAGTAATGTTGATACTAGATTTGGATTACTGCGCAGAAACAGATTTCTTGCTGTCACGAAATTGAGTAGCCCCGTCTGTATATAACTCATAAAATTCTGCCAATTTACGTGCGTGATCCTCATATATGTACACAACTTTCATTAAATTTGAGATTTTTCATCTGAGCAAGTTAAGTGCCCCAGAAAAATTCGTATTTACGGACTGTTCTGTTTTGACAGATTCTACCTTTTATTTCGCATTGCCTGTTTTGCTATGCTTGATGGATTTCTTTGTTCCATTAACTTTCAGTAGCTTTGTGCAATGTCCAGAAGTGTTAAGAATGATTATGTCACCTCTGAATATATGAATTTTCAATTATGCACTAACCCTCTAATGAGTTTGTTTCGAGTTTGGTGTGGAGGAAGTTTTCAAGGGTCAAGAGAGGAGGATGATACAATATGATCAAGAAGAGTGAAAAGTCTAAGCTTGGGGATGCCCACATGGTTCATCCCTGCATATTTTAAGAAGACTCAAGCATCTAAGCTTGGGGATGCCCAAGGCATCCCCTTCTTCATCGACAACTTATCAGGTCACCTCTAGTGAAACTATATTTTTATTCAGTCACATCTTATGTGCTTTACTTGGAGCGTCTGTTTGTTTTTGTTTTTGTTTTTGTTTGAATAAAATCGGATCCTAGCATTCTTTGTGTGGGAGAGAGACACGCTCCGCTGTTGCATATGAACACATGTGTTCTTAGTGCTACTTTTAATGTTCATGGCGAAGGTTGAAAACTGTTTCGTTCATTGTTATATGGTTGGAAACGGAAAATGCTTCATGTGGTAATTGGTATAATGTCTTGAATAATTTGATACTTGGAAATTGTTGTGCTCATATAGATCATGTTTAAGCTCTTGCATCATGTACTTTGCACCTATTAATGAAGAACTACATAGAGCTTGTTAAAATTTGGTTTGCATGATTGGTCTCTCTAAGTCTAGATATTTTCTGGTTAAGGTGTTTGAACAACAAGAAAGACAGTGTAGAGTCTTATAATGCTTGCAATATGTTCTTATGTAAGTTTTGATGTACCCGTTTATACTTGAGTTTGCTTCAAACAACCTTGCTAGCCTAAGCCTTGTATTGGGAGGGATTACTTCTCGTGCATCCAAATCCTTGAGCCAAAAACTATGCCATTTGTGTCCACCATACCTACCTACCACATGGTATTTCTCTGCCATTCCAAAGTACATTACTTGAGTGCTACCTTTAAAATTCCATTCTTTGTCTTTACAATACATAGCTCATGGGAAAATAGCCTTAAAAACTATTGTGGTATTGAATATGTTGCTATGTATCTTATTTCTTATAAGTTGCTTGTTGAGCGGTAACCATGTTTCTGGGGACGCCATCAACTATTACACCTTTGTTGGATATCATGTGAGTTGCTATGCATGTTCATCTTGTCTGAAGTAAGGGCGATTCTCATGATCAAATGGTTTGAGTATGCATATTGTTAGAGAAGAACATTGGGCCGCTAACTAAAGCCATGAACCATGGTGGAAGTTTCAGTTTGGACACAAATCCTCAATCTCTTATGAGAATATTACCTGTTGTTAAATGCTTAAGCATTAAAAGAGGAGTCCATTATCTATTGTCTATGTTGTCCCGGTATGGATGTCTAAGTTGAGAATAATCAAAAGCGAGAAATCCAATGCGAACTTTCTCCTTAGACCTCTGTACAGGCGGCATAGAGGTACCCCTTTGTGACACTTGGTTGAAACATATGTTATGCAATGATAATCCATGTTAATCCAAGCTAATTAGGACAAGGTGCAAGCACTATTAGTATTCTATGCATGAGGCTTGCAACTTATAGGATGTCTTATGCATAACACATATGAATTATTACTACCGTTGACAAAATTGTTTCTATGTTTTCAAAATAAAAGCTCTAGCACAAAAATAGTAATCCATGCTTCCTCTCGCGAAGGGCCATTCTTCTACTTTATGTCGAGTCGGTTTACCTACTTCTTTCTATCTTAGAAGCAAACACTTGTGTCAACTGTGTGCATTGATTCTTACATGTTTACCTATTGCACTTGTTATATTGCTTTATGTTGACAATTATCCATGAGATATACATGTTGAAGTTGAAAGCAACCGCTGAAACTTATATCTTCCTTTGTGTTGCTTCAAAGCTTTCTACTAAGAATTTATTGCTTATGAGTTAACTCTTATGCAAGTCCTATTGATGCTTGTCTTGAAAGTACTATTCATGAAAAGTCTTTGCTATATGATTCATATGTTTAATCATTGTCTTTACCATTGCTTCGAATCGCTGCATTCATCTCATATGCTTTACAATAGTATTGATCAAGATTATGATAGCATGTCACTTCAGAAATTATCCTTGTTATCGTTTACCTACTCGAGGGCGAGTAGGAACTAAGCTTGGGGATGCTTGATACGTCTCAAACGTATCTATAATTTCTTATGTTCCATGCTACTTTTATGATAATACTCACATGTTTTATACATACTTTATGTCATTATTATGCATTTTCCGGCACTAACCTATTGACGAGATGCCGAAGAGCCGCTTGTCGTTTTCTCGCTGTTTTTGGTTTCAGAAATCCTACAAAGGAAATATTCTCGGAATTGGACGAAATCAACGCCCAGGGTCTTATATTTCCACGAAGCTTCCAGAAGACCGAAGGAGATACGAATTGGGGCCACGAGGTGGCCAGACCATATGCCGGCGCGGCCAGAGGGGGGCCCGTGCCGCCCTATGGTGTGGGTCTCTCGCGCCGCCTCCAACCCTACCCTTCCGCCTACTTAAAGCCTTCGTCGCAAAACCCCCTGTACCGAGAGCCACGATACGGAAAACCTTCCAGAGACGCAGCCGCCGCCAATCCCATCTCGGGGGATTCAGGAGATCGCCTCCGGCACCCCCGCCGGGAGAGGGGAATCATCTCCCGGAGGACTCTTCATCACCATGATTGCCTCCGGATTGATGTGTGAGTAGTTCACCCCTGGACTATGGGTCCATAGCAGTAGCTAGATGGTTGTCTTCTCCTCATTGTGCTATCATGTTAGATCTTGTGAGCTGCCTATCATGATCAAGATCATCTATTTGTAATGCTACATGTTGTGTTTGTTGGGATCCGATGAATATGGAATACTATGTCAAGTTGATTATCAATCTATCATATATGTGTTGTTTATGTTCTTGCATGCTCTCCGTTGCTAGTAGAGGCTCGGCCAAGTTGATACTTGTAACTCCAAGAGGGAGTATTTATGCTCGATAGTGGGTTCATGCCTCCATTGAATGCGGGACAGATGACGAGAAAGTTCTAAGGTTGTGGATGTGCTGTTGCCACTAGGGATAAAACATCGATGCTTTGTCTAAGGATATTTGTGTTGATTACATTACGCACCATACTTAATGCAATTGTCTGTTGTTTGCAACTTAATACTGGAAGGGGTTCGGATGATAACCTCGAAAGTGGACTTTTTAGGCATAGATGCATGCTGGATAGCGGTCTATGTACTTTGTCGTAATGCCCCGATTAAATCTCATAGTATTCATCGTGATATGTATGTGCATTGTTATGCCCTCTCTATTTGTCAATTGCCCAACCGTAATTTGTTCACCCAACATGCTATTTATCTTATGGGAGAGACACCACTAGTGAACTGTGGACCCCGGTCCATTCTTTACATCTGAAATACAATCTACTGCAATACTTGTTCTTTACTATTCTTCGCAAACAAACATCATCTTCCACACTATACGGTTAATCCTTTGTTTACATCAAGCCGGTGAGATTGACAACCTCACTGTTACGTTGGGGCAAAGTACTTTGATTGTGTTGTGCAGGTTCCACGTTGGCGTCGGAATCCCTGGTGTTGCGCCGCACTACACTCCGTCACCAACAACCTTCACGTGTTCCTTGACTCCTACTGGTTCGATAACCTTGGTTTCATACTGAGGGAAAACTTGCTACTGTATGCATCACACCTTCCTCTTGGGGTTCCCAACGGACGTGTGTTAACTGCACGCATCATAGTCATACGTGCTCGCAATGAGAAACTTGCATAACATCTTTTGTCCTACCAGCCGGTGGCAGTCGGGCCTCAAGGGAATCTACTGGTAATTAAGGTACTCCTTTTAATAGAGCACCGGAGCAAAGCATTAACACTTGGTGAAAACATGTGATCCTCATACCTACGCCTTCCCTCCAGGTTATCCCGATTGCTTCGTCACTCCGGGGCCTCGGGTTCCGGACATAGACATGTGCAAACAACTTGTAGATACAATCTAAGCAATAATTATAGAGCTCAAATCTAAGATCATGCCACTCGTGCACTAGTGACAAGCATTAAACACAACAAGATTGCAGCAACAATAACTTCTCAAACTTATATAGATAGACTAATCATAATGTAACAATCCATCGGATCCCAACAAACACAACACCGATTACATCAGATGGATCTCAATCATGTAAGGCAGCTCATGAGATCATTGTATTGAAGTACATGGGAGAGAGAGTACCAAATAGCTACAGCTAGAACCCGTAGTCCATGGGGGAACTACTCACGGAGCATGATGGAGGCGGTGGCGTCAATGGAGATGACTTCCGGGGGCACTTCCTCGTCCCGGCGGCATGCCGGAACAGAGACTTCTGTCCCCCGAAACTAGGTTTCGCGATGGCGGCGGCGCCCCTGGAGTCTTTCTGGAGTTTCGTCAATTCGTCTCGGGTTTTTAGGTCGCGAGGGATTTTATAGGCGAAGAGGCGGCGCAAGGGGGTGCCTGGGGGCCCACCCCATAGGGCGGCGCGCCCCCCCTCTTGGTCGCGCCAGCCTATGGTGTGGAGGCCCTGGGCCTCCTCTCCGTCTCCCCTTCGGTGTTCTGGTCCGTCTCGGTGAAATAAGATGTTTGGCTTTTGTTTCGTTGAATTCCGAGAATATTGCCCGGACAGCCTTTCTGGAAGCAAAAACAGCAGAAAACAGGAACTGGCACTTCGGCATCTTTTTAATAGGTTAGTTCCGGAAAATGCATAAAATCATTATAAAGTGTGAGCAAAACATGTAGGTATTGTCATAAAACTAGCATGGAACATCAGAAATTATAGATACGTTGGAGACGTATCAGGCACACCCATGATGCCATAAGTGGAAAGATTGGATGTAGTAAAAAGGAAAGCAAACTTTTCCTAAGCCACACATGTGTTTTATTAGGTGAGTTGCTTGTTTGACCACTAGAGGTGTTGTTCTTTGGGGTAGCTCAAGTCAAAGCTCAACAAGAAAAACAAGACAATTCATCTACCAACAGATCAAGGCAATTCATCTAAACAAAGAGATCATGGCAATGTATTTGCCAAAAAAAAGTTTTTGTTCCCCCTGATTTTTGCACCCTGGACAACTAAACAAGGTTGCAAAAGTTGGGGTGTTACAGCTCTTGCAGCCTTAAAATAATATTGTCCCGAGATTACTAAGCGTAGAACTAGAGGGGTTTTAAAGTTTAACTAGAGTTAGACTCCATCCTTCTGTAGATGTGCAGTTGTTGAGAAAGGTCGCATCTTCAGCTTCTCAGAGACATGGTAGATTCCGACTGAGGGCAAGCCTTGTGAAGGGGTTGACTACTCTATGCGGGTGTTAGACCCATAGCTTCCTAACTGTCTTAGAGGATCCCACGATTCTGGGGAGTTAGTGTATCCCAACGGCGCTTTAGCAGGGTTGAAAACTTTAGAGTTAGCTAAAAAAATAGTGGAAGACGAAGCCTTCCACCCTTAAGATTGATCAACGGGGGTTCTGAAAAGCTCGAAGTTTCTGCCACGGGTCTTTTTGGGTGCTTCCGAGGAGGTCATCGATCTCCTGTCTTGAGTTGCAGAATCTTCATGGGCGAATTGCAGTTCGCAGCTTCAAGATGTATACACTCGGTGTTCACCACTTAGTTAAGGAATGGGCGTAATCTTCATCCAATCTTGAGTCTCGAAGAGTCTTCAGGTGGTTCTCTTGATAGGGACCATATGACCGTGTAGGGTAACTTGGCTTCGATGATATCGCTCACCCAGCTTGTTAGAAGGAGCGCCAAGGTGTATTTTTAAGAAGATATCCCCAAGGTTAGCGAGACTATGCTCTAGGGTTAGACCCATCAGTATGGCTTCATCTTCTTACATGGTTGCAGTCAATCTTGATGTACTGGCTTCTATGTCATTGGCGTAGTAGAGATGCTTCAGCTGATCTTGAGAGTAGTTAGCGTAGATAGGGGTCCGGGTAAGTCTTTTGAGAGTTGAAAATCAACTTTTATCAGGGTTAGAGTTAGAGTCTTTCCTCCAATTAACTAGAAGTTAGCATTTTGTCAGTGAGGTCGAGGAGAGCGAAATATCTTAGGAAGGTTTCCTACGCAGGGGTATCACACTAAGAATGTTTTTCAGATCGAAAGGCCAAGACCATCATACACACAACAAACAGATAAAGAACACTCAAGGCAACACACTAGGAAACTACAATCAATCATCATACCAGACGTAGCACTCTAAGTATCTAGGGATGCCTAATACGCAGGGGTAGCTCAATCAAAGTGATTGAGTTCGTCCTATCCATCCTATAGGTTTGGGGTTGGTCACACATGCTGATGTCTTCTTCTTGCTGATATCGACTTCATCAACAAGGACTATCGAAGCAGTTGGTGGTGAAGCAGCCTGGTGTTGAGTCGTCGATGTTGAGGCAGAGGCTAAAACTGCGTAGTCTTCTGTTCAACATCCCGAGGACGTGAGGTTTTTGGAGGGGTAACTGTTTAGGTACTCCCATAGTCGGGATCTTCTCGTGGCTGGCCTAAAAGTTACTAGTCAAGAACTGAGAACTTGATCCCTGACGACTACAAAAAGTGTGAATCCATGGAGGAACAAGGTCAGCTACTTGACAGACTCTGGTGATAACCAAAGACATGATCTTATTATCCCTATATGCATACAGATGAGTTGGCATCCAATCTTCAATAGTTGTTATTGGAGAGACATGAGTCTTCATGAGGGATTGATTCATCTTTGAGTTCGAGTCTCCGGTCTGAGTTGGGGACATCATCCAATATGTAGGTTTGAAGTGGATGAGACAATAGAGTAAGAATTTTCAAACATTTATAAAGCAGAGAGATAAGAATTTAGAAGTTTTGAAGAAATAAGAGGAGTAGAAGCTATTCTTCCGACTAAATAAAGAATTTGTTTCGTAAATAGTTTTGCCCAAGTAATTGTTTCCTAACTAACGTCCATGCTAACTAAGGTCTCCTACAGTCAGGATGGCTCTGATACCAGCTCTGTGGGACCCCGGACTAGCTGTCCGAAATACCCGTTATGTATACAGTTCACGATCCCATGATCAGTGCGCCGTGAACACATAACCGAACTGATATCAAAGTTACACCATCCATTACAAAACGGAATAAGAAAATTACAATAAGGTCACATGACCAACTTACATAGTAGCCTCGAAAGGGCCTAACTTAACACCAGAGTAGCGGAATCACTTCAATAGTGCAGAGCCCAAGTCATCTGCCATAACCCTACAGGCAACTGACTGGGAGAATGTTCCTAGCTCGCATAGACGTCGTCCAATCCTTCTTCATTTGTCGAATTCCTTCAAGTCTGGCCAAGTAAAAGCCAGGGACAAAGCCGTGAATACATTTGGAATTGTACTCACAAACTATCAAGAAGGTACTTTGCAAGAATTGCAAGATAACAAGTGCTAATCTAAGATGACAAGAGGGAAAGACTAGTTTTCTCTTGTGGATATAACATGTAGAAGAGAAGCAGTTTATCTTGTGGATATAGCATCCCTACATCTTTGTTGAAAAGTACACGTCGAAAGGGGTTCTACGACATCTCGATATCTTTGTTGAACAAGATACCTCAAAATAGGTTCTATGACATCTCTATATCTTTGTTGAAGAAGATACTTCAAAAGAGGTTCTATGACATCTCTATATCTTTGTTGAAGAAGATACTTCAAAAGAGGTTCTATGACATCTCTATATCTTTGTTGAAGAAGATACTTCAAAAGAGGTTCTATGACATATCTATATCTTTGTTGAAGAAGATATTTCAAAAGAGGTTCTACGACACAAAACCGCTAGGATGGGGGTAACCCTTTTATTTCCTTTCCAACCATCTCCATATGGTCATCAACTTTCCATGTACCCTCCAGGTACTCTGAGAACAACTTTCTCTTTTCCTTTGTAAAGCATTTCTAAAACAAAACTTAGCCCCGGTTAAGTATGGCCATTACAACCTGTCCATGACCGCGGACGCGGCTATTCGAATAGATTGACACTCTACAGAGTTTGCGCACTTTCCCCACAAGATCTGCGAGTCTATCATGTGGGCATCATCCCCGCATATCAACTATGCCATGAAAAAAACTCGGACATAACCTTTCGCCCATTCGTCTTAGCACGGGATCCTACCCTATGGAGTATGTACCTCCCCGGCACCATAGCAGCCCACCTCACTTTGAGCGTGACTCCATCGCCACGTCGGGAGACCCATAGTGTCTTCCGGACGGGTAGCCCCGAAGGCATCCTGTTATACTATTGCCTCCACCAATGACAACTCGGATTCAGGGGTAACCTTACCCTTATATAGTTGTGCGGTGTCCCATGTTAAGAAGAACAAACTACGAGTTAAGCCCCGTCCCACCTCAGGGTAGTGTGGTTTGATGTCTACTTCCCCCTCCTTTTCCTGTAGACAGTGTTGGGCCTCCAAGAGCAGAGGTTTGTAGAACAGCAGCAAGTTTTCCCTTAAGTGGATCACCCAAGGTTTATCGAACTCAGGGAGGAAGAGGTCAAAGATATCCCTCTCATGCAACCCCGCAACCACAAAGCAAGCGGTCTCTTGTGTCCCCAACACACCTAATAGGTGCACTAGTTCGGCGAAGAGATAGTGAAATACAGGTGGTATGAATATATATGAGCAGATAGCAACGGTGCCGTGAAAATAGCTTGTCTGGCGTGTAGTTGATGGTGGTAGTATTGCAGACAGTAGTAACGCAGTAGAAACGAGTAAACAAGCAGCGATAGCGATATTTAGGAACAAGGCCTAGGGATTACACTTTCACTAGTGGACACTCTCAACATTGATCACATAACAGAATAGATAAATGCATACTCTACACTCTTGTTGGATGATGAACACATTGCGTAGGATTACACGAACCCTCAATGCCGGAGTTAACAAGCTCCACAATTCAATGTTCATATTTAAGTAACCTTAGAGTGCAAGATAGATCAATTCGACTAAACCAAGTACTAACATAGCATGCACACTTGTCACCTTCATGCATATGTAGGAGGAATAGATCACATCAATATTATCATAGCAATAGTTAACTTCGCAATCTACAAGAGATCATGATCATAGCATAAACCAAGTACTAACACGGATGCACACACTTGTCACCATTACATCGTGCAGGAGGAATAAAACTACTTTAATAACATTGCTAGAGTAGCACATAGATAAATTGTGATACAAAACACATTGCAATCATAAAGAGATATAAATAAGCACCTCACTATGCTCTTCATAACAGTGAGTAAGTATTCTGTGAAATATAGCCTAAGAGACCCACACGGTGCACACACTCGTCACCTTTACACACGTGGGACAAGGAGTCTCCGGAGATCACATAAGTAAAACTCACTTGACTAGCATAACGACATCTAGATTACAAGCATCATCATATGAATCTCAATCATGTAAGGCAGCTCATGAGATTATTGTATTGAAGTACATAGGAGAGAGATGAACCACATAGCTACCGGTACAGCCCCGAGCCTCGATGGAGAACTACTCCCTCCTCATGGGAGCAGACGGCGGTGATGAAGATGGCGGTGGAGATGGCAGCGGTGTCGATGGAGAAGCCTTCCGGGGGCACTTCCCCGTTCCGGCGGCGTGCCGGAACAGAGACTCCTGTCCCCCAGATCTTGGCTTCGCGATGGCGGCGGCTCTGGAAGGTTTCTGTGGGTTTCGTCGAACGTATCAGGGTTTTCGATCCAGGGGCTTTATATAGGCGAAGAGGCGGCGTCAGAGGGTCGAAGGGGCGACCAAACCATATGGCGGCGCGGCCAGGGCCTGGGCCACGCCGGCCTATGGTCTGGGGGCCCAGTGCCCCCCCTCTGGTCCTTCTCGTGTGTTCTGGATGCTTCCGGTGAAAATAGAAACCTGGGCGTTGATTTCGTCCGATTCCGAGAATATTTCTTTACTAGGATTTCTGAAACCAAAAACAGCAGAAAACAGGAACTGGCACTTCGGCATCTTGTTAATAGGTTAGTTCCAGAAAATGCACGAATATGACATAAAGTGTGCATAAAACATGTAGATAACATCAATAATGTGGCATGGAACACAAGAAATTATCGATACGTCGGAGACGTATCAGCATCCCCAAGCTTAGTTACTGCTCGTCCCGAGCGAGGTAAAACGATAACACGGATAATTTCTGGAGTGACATGCCATCATAACCTTGATCATACTATTTGTAAAGCATATGTAGTGAATGCAGCGATCAAAACAATGTATATGACATGAGTAAACAAGTGAATCATAAAGCAAAGACTTTTCATGAATAGCACTTCAAGACAAGCATCAATTAAGTCTTGCATAAGAGTTAACTCGTAAAGCAATAATTCAAAGTAAAGGCATTGAAACAACACAAAAGAAGATTAAGTTTCAGCGGTTGCTTTCAACTCATAACATGTATATCTCATGGATAGTTGTCAACATAGAGTAATATAACAAATGCAATATGCAAGTATGTAGGAATCAATGCACAGTTCACACAAGTGTTTGCTTCTTGAGATGGAGAGAAATAGGTGAACTGACTCAACATAAAAGTAAAAGAATGGTCCTTCAAAGAGGAAAGCATCGATTGCTATATTTGTGCTAGAGCTTTGATTTTGAAAACATATAGAGAGCATAAAAGTAAAATTTTGAGAGGTGCTTGTTGTTGTCAACGAATGGTAGCGGGTACTCTAACCCCCTTGCCAGACAAACCTTCAAAGAGCGGCTCCCATTTTATTTTATTTTTGGGTGGCACTCCTTCCAACCTTTCTTCCACAAACCATGGCTAACCGAATCCTCGGGTGCACTGCCAACAATCTCATACCATGAAGGAGTGCCTTTTTATTTTAGTTTTATTATGATGACACTCCTCCCAACCTTTGCTTACACAAGCCATGGCTAACCGAATCCTTCGGGTGCCGTCCAACAATCACATACCATGGAGGAGTGTCTATTTTTGTTAATTAATTTGGGACTGGGAATCCCATTGCCGGCTCTTTTTGCAAAATTATTGGATAAGCGGATGAAGCCACTAGTCCATTGGTGAAAGTTGCCCAACAAGATTGAAAGATAAACACCACATACTTCCTCATGAGCTATAAAACATTGACACAAATCAGAGGTGATAAATTTTGAATTGTTTAAAGGTAGCACTCAAGCAATTTACTTTGGAATGGCAGGAAATACCATGTAGTAGGTAGGTATGGTGGACACAAATGGCATAGTGTTGTTTGGCTCAAGGATTTGGATGCATGAGAAGTATTCCCTCTCGATACAAGGTTTAGGCTAGCAAGGTTGTTTGAAGCAAACGCAAGTATGAACTAGTACAGCAAAACTCACATAAAAGATATATTACAAGCATTATAAGACTATACATCGTCTTCCTTGTTGTTCAAACACCTTACTAGAAATTATCTAGACCTTAGAGAGACCAATTATGCAAACCAAATTTTAGCATGCTCTATGTATTTCTTCACTAATAGGTGCAAAGTATATGATGCAAGAGCTTAAACATGAGCACAACAATTGCCAAGTATCACATTACCCAAGACATTATAGCAATTACTACATGTATCATTTTCCAATTCCAACCATATAACAATTTAACGAAGAAGAAACTTCGCCATGAATACTATGAGCTAAGAACACATGTGTTCAAACGAACCAGCGGAGCGTGTCTCTCTCCCACACAAGCATGATGTAATCCAATTTATTCAAACACAAACAAAAATAAAAGCATACAGACGCTCCAAGTAAAGCACATAAGATGTGACCGAATAAAAATATAGTTTCAAGAGAAGGAACCTGATAATTTGTCGATGAAGAAGGGGATGCCTTGGGCATCCCCAAGCTTAGACGCTTGAGTCTTCTTGATATATGCAGGGGTGAATCACCGGGGCATCCCCAAGCTTAGAGCTTTCACTCTTCTTGATCATAGTATATCATCCTCCTCTCTTGACCCTTGAAAACTTCCTTCACACCAAACTTCTCATAAACTTCATTAGAGGGGTTAGTACATAATCAAAAACTCACATGTTCAGAGGTGACACAATCATTCTTAACACTTCTGGACATTGCTCAAAGCTACTTGGAAGGTAATGGAACAAAGAAATCCACCCAACACGGCGAAAGAAGCAATGCGAAATAAAAGGCAGAATCTGTCAAAACAGAACGGTCCGTAAAGACGAATTTTTAATAAATACTTCTGTTGCTCAGATCAGAAAACTCAAAACTAATGAAAGTTGCGTACATATCTGAGGAACACGCACGTAAATTGGCATATTTTTCTGATTTCTCTACAGAGAAAACAGCCAAGATTCGTGACAGATAGAAATCTGTTTCTGCGCAGAAATCCAAATCTAGTATCAACCTTCGATTAGAGGCTTCACTTGGCACAACAAAACACAAAACTAAGATAAGGAGAGGTTGCTACAGTAGTAAACAACTTCCAAGACACAAATATAAAACAAAGTACTGTAGCAAAATAACACATGGGTTATCTCCCAAGAAGTTCTTTTCTTTATAGCCATTAAGATGGGCTCAGCAGTTTTGATGATGCACTCCCAAGAAATTGTATTTGGAGCAAAAGAGAGCATCAAGAGGCAAATTCAAAACACATTTAAGTCTAACATGCTTCCTATGCATAGGAATCTTGTAAATAAACAAGTTCAAGAAGCATAATGCAACAAGCATAGAAAGATAAAACAAGTATAGCTTCAAAAATTTCAGCACATAGAGTGGTGTTTTAGTAACATGAAAATTTCTACAACCATATTTTCCTCTCTCATAATAATGTCCAGTAGCATCATGAGCAAACTCAACAATATAACCATCACATAAAGCATTCTTATCATGAGTCTCATGCATAAAATTATTGCTACTCCCAACATAAGCATAGTCAATTTTATTAGTTGTAGTGGGAGCAAATTCAACAAAGTAGCTATCATTATTATTCTCATCATCAAATATAGGAGGCATATTGTAATCATAATCAAATTTACTCTCCATAGTAGGTGGCACCAAAAGATCACTATCATTATAATCATCATAAATAGGAGGCAAAGTATCATCAAAGAAAATTTTCTCCTCAATGCTTGGGGGACTAAAAAGATCATGAAAACCAGCTTCCCCAAGCTTAGAACTTTCTATATTATTATCAACAATGGTGTTCAAAGCGTTCATACTAATATTACTACCAGCATGCAAATAAGATTCCATAGGTTTTTTATTTTCGCATCAAACAATCCATGTTTTAAATCAGGAAATAGAATAAGAAGCTCATTCTTGTCCATTATGCCAAACTAGTGTAAACAAGAAACAAAAAGTTGCAATTGCAGGATCTAAAGGAAATAGCTTCGAGTACTTACAATGGCGGAAAATAGCTTGGTAGCCGAGGTCCGGAGTGTGAGTACCTTTTACCTTTCCTCCCCGGCAACGGCGCCAGAAAAATAGCTTGATGTCTACTTCCCCCTCCTTTTCCTGTAGACAGTGTTGGGCCTCCAAGAGCGAGAGGTTTGTAGAACAGCGGCAAGTTTTCCCTTAAGTGGATCACCCAAGGTTTATCGAACTCGGGGAGGAAGAGGTCAAAGATATCCCTCTCATGCAACCCTGCAACCACAAAGCAAGAAGTCTCTTGTGTCCCCAACACACCTAATAGGTGCACTAGTTCGGCGAAGAGATAGTGAAATACGAGGTGGTATGAATATATATGAGCAGTAGCGACGGTGCCAGAAAATAGCTTGCTGGCGTGTAGTTGATGGTGGTAGTATTGCGGCAGTAGTAACGCAGTAAAACGAGTAAACAAGCGGCGATAAGCGATATTTAGGAACAAGGCCTAGGGATTACACTTTCACTAGTGGACACTCTCAACATAGATCACATAACGAGAATAGATAAATGCATACTCTACACTCTTGTTGGATGATGAACACATTGCGTAGGATTACACGAACCCTCAATGCCGGAGTTAACAAGCTCCACAATTCAATGTTCATATTTAAGTAACCTTAGAGTGCAAGATAGATCAATTCGACTAAACCAAGTACTAACATAGCATGCACACTGTCACCTTCATGCATATGTAGGAGGAATAGATCACATCAATATTATCATAGCAATAGTTAACTTCGCAATCTACAAGAGATCATGATCATAGCATAAACCAAGTACTAACACGGATGCACACACTGTCACCATTACATCGTGCAGGAGGAATAAAACTACTTTAATAACATTGCTAGAGTAGCACATAGATAAATTGTGATACAAAACACATTGCAATCATAAAGAGATATAAATAAGCACCTCACTATGCTCTTCATAATAGTGAATAAGTATTCTGTGAAATATAGCCTAAGAGACCCACACGGTGCACACACTGTCACCTTTACACACGTGGGACAAGGAGTCTCCGGAGATCACATAAGTAAAACTCACTTGACTAGCATAACGACATCTAGATTACAAGCATCATCATATGAATCTCAATCATGTAAGGCAGCTCATGAGATTATTGTATTGAAGTACATAGGAGAGAGATGAACCACATAGCTACCGGTACAGCCCGAGCCTCGATGGAGAACTACTCCCTCCTCATGGGAGCAGCAGCGGTGATGAAGATGGCGGTGGAGATGGCAGCGGTGTCGATGGAGAAGCCTTCCGGGGGCACTTCCCCGTTCCGGCGGCGTGACGGAACAGAGACTCCTATCCCCCAGATCTTGGCTTCGCGATGGCGGCGGCTCTGGAAGGTTTCTGTGGGTTTCGTCGAACGTATCAGGGTTTTCGATCTAGGGGCTTTATATAGGCGAAGAGGCGGCGTCAGAGGGTCGAAGGGGCGACCAAACCATATGGCGGCGCGGCCAGGGCCTGGGCCGCGCCGGCCTATGGTCTGGGGGCCCAGTGCCCCCCCCTCTGGTCCTTCTCGTGTGTTCTGGATGCTTCCGGTGAAAATAGGAACCTGGGCGTTGATTTCGTCCGATTCCGAGAATATTTCGTTACTAGGATTTCTGAAACCAAAAACAGCAGAAAACAAGGACCGGCACTTCGGCATCTTGTTAATAGGTTAGTTCCAGAAAATGCACGAATATGACATAAAGTGTGCATAAAACATGTAGATAACATCAATAATGTGGCATGGAACACAAGAAATTATCGATACGTCGGAGACGTATCATGGTTGCGCGATAAAAAGTTGGGATGGCGAACACTTATACGCAGTGCTCTTTTTAAAAGAATTTTTACCCACATTTCCTTTGTTTGTCAACGACTAACCGTACCACTTTCTGAACATCAAGACCTTTCTCTTGAAACAACACTTGGGCAAGATCACATCTTCCCAAAGTTTTTAAAGTCTTTCCAAAACATAAAACATCGGGGTTTCCCAACCTAAGGTTTTATTGTGAAGAACTAAGCTTTCAACAAGGGCATGATGGTAGCCACCATACCACTAGGAGATGATAATTGAGGTGTCAAGGGGGTCATACATACTTAGGATAAGCATGCATAGTGTCAACATAAGTAGAACAATACAACAAGGGTCATGCTGCTAACCATCATACCACTAAGGGGGGAGTAATTGGGGGTGTCAATCAACATACTTAAGGTAAGCATGCATAGACAACACAAGTAGAACTAACTCAAGATGGATCAAGCGGCAATGATAGCAATAAGATAACAACAACTAGTAACACAACATCAGGAGATCAAAAGATGGCTTGCCTTGGTTGGCTATTTTGTCCCTGGTCTTCTTCAAAGATCTTCGAATCCTTCATGTCCTTCAATCCCAACAATGTCTGAATCTATCGTCGCGAAATAAAAAAGGGAACACATTCAACACATTGTACCAACAAAACAACATTCAAAAATCAACAATCCATAGCTAACCACTCTACTATAAGGGCTAACATACTAAGGACTTATAGTCACTTCAAAAAAACTCTTTAAAAGAAAACCAATTTATTTCACTTACTAAAAGCATGAGAGCTTCACAAAATAGCAATTGCCTATCTGGTTATCACCATGGCATAAAATAAATATTCCTTGGTAGATAACACCATAAAGAAGACACGTGTGTTGGTTTTGTGCCAAAAACTTTTAGGGTTTATTTGAAAACAATTTTATAAAGTCAGAAACTGTTTCCTTAGTTTATTTAGCTCATAGAACATTTTATCAAATCAGGAGGCAAGCACCATACCAATTGATAGCTACTCACACAAGGCTCCGTGTGAAATTGGTTTCACCAATTTTGCGGTTTTTACAAGATTTTTAATAAATAAAGAACTGGCCGAAGGGTCTGTTTCAAAGTTTAAAATCTTAGAAAATCTCAGATGATCCAACAAAGTTGATTTCTTAGTATGTTATTCATCCTAGTAATATGAGCACAACAAAATTGGTTTATCTCAAAAATAATATTTTGTGCTCCTGAAATAAACCATTCAACATAGATTTTGAATAATCTTGTACTAAATAACACAAACTCATATGTGGACATAAATTCTCAAACCAGTTCCAAAAGATGGGGATTACTATGTAGTTCACTACAAAATTGGATTTGGATCAACACTGGTTCTGAAACTCTCCAATTTGAATTAACAAGGTTAAAGCATGTCTGTAGAATTCTAAAAACACAGAAATGTGGACAAATGATATGGAAATAATTCTTGTTGGAGGTGGTCAGGAAAACATCCAGGAATACAAATTTTGAATCATTCGATTTGGATCAATTATGGACTTTTGGTGAATTAAAAGTGATTGAGATGGGTTGCAGGATTATTTTTCAGACAAAAGGGAGAAAAGGGCAAGGGCTAAATTTAACTGGGCCACGCAGGAACGAGCTGGGTCGGCCCAAAAGGATTTCCACGTGGAGGGTGCTTGTGACGGTAAAGCACACGTCCGTTGGGAACCCCAAGAGGAAGGTATGATGCGTACAGCAGCGAGTTTTCCCTCAGAAAGAAACCAAGGTTATCGAACCAGTAGGAGATGAAGGCCACGTGAAGGTTGTTGGTGAAGGAGTGTAGTGCGGCGCAACACCGGGGATTCCGGCACCAACGTGGAACACGCACATCACAATCAAAGTACTTTGCCCCAACTTAACGGTGAGGTTGTCAATCTCACCGGCTTGCTGAAAACAAAGGATTAAACGTATGGTGTGGAGAATGATGTTTGCTTGCGAGAAAACAAAAGAGAACAATGATTGCGATGAGATTGTATTTCAGATGTAAAAGAATGGACCGGGGTCCACGGTTCACTAGTGGTGTCTCTCCAATAAGATAAATAGCATGTTGGGTGAACAAATTACGGTTGGGCAATTGACAAATAGAGAGGGCATAACAATGCACATACATATCATGATGACTACTATGAGATTTACTTAGGGCATTACGACAAAGAACATAGACCGCCATCCGAGCATGCATCTATGCCTAAAAAGTCCACCTTCGGGTTAGCATCCGCACCCCCTCCAGTATTAAGTTGCAAACAACAGACAATTGCATTAAGTACTGTGCGTAATGCAAACAATACAAATATCCTTAGACAAAGCATTGATGTTTTATCTCTAGTGGCAACAGCAAATCCACAACCTTAGGGGTTGTTGTCACTCCCCCAGATTCAATGGAGACATGAACCCATTATCGAGCATAAATACTCCCACTTGGAGTCACAAGTATCAACTTGGCCAGAGCCTCTACTAGCAATGGAGAGCATGCAAGATCATAAACAACACATATATGATAGATCAATAATCAACTTGACATAGTATTCCATATTCATCGGATCCCAACAAACACAACATGTACCATTACAAATAGATGATCTTGATCATGATAGGCAGCTCACAAGATCTAAACATGATAGCACAAGAGGAGAAGACAACCATCTAGATACTGCTATGGACCCATAGTCCAAGGATGAACTACTCACGCATCAGTCCGGAGGCGGGCATGGTGATGTAGAGCCCTCCGGTGATGATTCCCCTCTCCGGCAGAGTGCCGGAGGCGATCTCCTGAACCCCCCAAGATAGGGTTGACGGCGGCGGCGTCTCTGGAACTGTTCTGGTATTCTGGCTCTCGGTGATAGGGTTTTCGCGTCGGAAGGATTATATAGGTGAAGGGGCAGAGTCGGGGGACGCCCGAGGGGCCCACCCCATATGGCGGCGCGGCCAGGGGTGGGGCCGCACCCCCATATGGTGTGGCCGCCTCGTGGCTCCTCTTCGTCTCTCCTTCGGACTTCTGGAACATTCCGTGGAAAATAAGGCCGTGGGATTTTGTTTCGTCCAATTCCGAGAATATCCGTAAACTAACTTTTCTGAAATCAAAAACAGCAGAAAGCAGGAACTTGCACTGCGGCATCTTGTTAATAGGTTAGTCCCGGAAAATGCATAAAAATGATATAAAGTGTGAATAAAACATGTAGATATTGTCATAAAACAAGCATGGAACATAAGAAATTGTAGATACGTTGGAGACGTATCAAGCATCCCCAAGCTTAGTTCCTACCCGCCCTCGAGTAGGTAAACGATAAAAAGAATAATTTCTGAAGTGACATGCTACCAACATAATCTTGATCAACACTATTTGTAAAGCATATGAGATGAATGAAGTGACCCAGAGCAATGGTCTATAGTTTTCTAACAAAAATATAATGACTAAACAACTGAATCATATAGCAAAAACTTTTCATGAATAGTACTTTCAAGACAAGCATCAAAAAGTCTTGCATAAGAGTTAACTCATAAAGCAATAGATTCTTAATAAGAGGTTTTGAAGCAACACAAAGGAAGATTTAAGTTTCAGCAATTGCTTTCAACTTTCAACATGCATATCTCATGGATAATTGTCAACACAAAGTAATATAATAAGTGCAATAAGTAAACATGTAAGAATCAGTGCACACAGTTGACACAAGTGTTTGCTTCTAAGATAGAAAGAAGTAGGTAAACTGACTCAACATAAAGTAAAAGAAAGGCCCTTCGTAGAGGGAAGCAGAGATTACTCATGTGCTAGAGCTTTTTATTTTGAAAACATGGAAGCAATTGTGTCAACGGTAGTAATAATTCATATGTGTTATGTATAAAACCTCCTATAAGTTGCAAGCCTCATGCATCGAATACTAATAGTGCCCGCACCTTGTCCTAATTAGCTCGGACTTCCATGGATTATCATTGCATTACATATGTTTCAACCAAGTGTCACAAAGGGGTACCTCTATGCCACCTGTACAAAGGTCCAAGGAGATAAATCGCATTTGATTTCTCGATTTTGATAGATCTCAACTTGAGGACATCCATACCGGGACAACATAGAAAACAGATAATGGACTCCTCTTTTATGCTTTAAGCATTCAACAACGGATAATATTCTCATAAGAGATTTGAGGATTAATGTCCAATCCGAAACTTCCACCATGATACATGGCTTTGGTTGGCGGCCCAATGTTCTTCTCTAACAATATGCATACTCAAACCATTTAACTCATGGAAAATCTCCCTTACTTCGGACAAGACGAACATGCATAGCAACTCACATGATATTCAACAAAGGTGTAACAGGTTGATGGCGTCCCCAGATAACATGGTTACCGCTCAACAAGCAACTTATAAGAACTAAGATACATAAGCGACATATTCCTTACCACAATAGTTTTTCAGGCTACTTTCCCATGAGCTATGTATTGCAAAAACAAAGAATGAATTTTTGAAAGGTTTTAAAGGTAGCACACAAGCAATTTAATTGGAATGGCAGAAAAATACCACATATTAGGTAGTTATGGTGTACACAAGTGGCATAGGTTTTGGCTCAAGGTTTTGGATGCATGAGAAGTATTCCCTCTCAGTACAAGGTTTTGGCTAGCAAGGTTGTTTGAAGCAAACACAAGTATAAACCGGTACAGCAAAACTTACATAAGAACATATTGCAAGCATTATAAGACTCTACACTGTCTTCCTTGTTGTTCAAACACTTTTACCAGAAAATATATAGAGCTTAGAGAGACCAATCATGCAAACCAAATTTCAACAAGCTCTACGGTAGTTCTCCATTAACAGATTTAAAGTACATGATGCAAGAGCTTAAACATGATCTACTTGAGAGCTCAAAACAATTTCCAAGTATCAAATTATTACCACATGAAGCATTTTCTGTTTCCAACCAAATAACAATAAGTGCTGCGGCTTTCAGCTTTCGCCATGAACATGAAAAATAAAACTAAGAACACAAGTGTTCAAATGAAAAAGCGGAGCGTGTCTCTCTCCCACACAAGGATGTTAGGATCCGATTTTATTCAGAGAATGAAAATAACAAAACAAAAATAAAAGCACACAAACGCTCCAAGTAAAGCACATAAGATGTGACGGAATTAAAATATAGTTTCACTAGAGGTGACCTGATAAGTTGTTGATGAAGAAGGGGATGCCTTGGGCATCCCCAAGCTTAGACGCTTGAGTCTTCTTGAAATATGCAGGGATGAACCACGGGGGCATCCCCAAGCTTAGACTTTTCACTCTTCTTGATCATATTATATCATCCTCCTCTCTTGATCCTTGAAAACTTCCTTCACACCAGACTCAAAGCAATCTCATTAGAGGGTTAGTGCATAATCAAAAATTCACATGTTCAGCAAGGACACAATCATTCCCAACACTTCTGGATATTAACCAAGGCTACTGAAATTTAATGGAGCAAAGAAATCCAGTCAATGCAGTAAAAGAGGCAATGCGAAATAAAAGGCAGAATCTGTAAAAACAAAACATTCCGTAAAGATGAATTTGTTCGAGGCACTTAACATGCTCAGATAGAAAAGCTCCAGTTGAATGAAAGTTGCGTACATATCTGAGGATCACACATGAATATTTTCAGGATTTTACAAGTTTCCTACAGAGAGATCAACTCAAATTCGTGACAGCTAAAAATCTGTTTTGCGCAGAAATCCAAATCTAGTATCAACTTTTCTATCAAAGACTTTACTTGGCACAACAATGAAAGAAAATAAAGATACAAATGTATTGCTACAGTAGTAACAAGCACCTTGACTCAAATATAAAACAAAAATTGCAGAAATAAAATAATGGGTTGTCTCGCATAAGCGCTTTTCTTTAACGCCTTTCAGCTAGGCGCAAAAAGTGTAAATCAAGTATCATCAAGAGAAGAAGAATTAACAGAGGAGTTGGGAGTTTTCTCAACGATGCATTGTATCTTATCTATGTAAGTTTCATAAGCTCCTCTTTCATTACTTTTAGACTTACTATCCTCCTCAAATAAATTTTCAGGAACAATCCAATCAAAATTCTTTTCTAGTGCCTCATGCATTCCTATGAGCTTATAAGGTATTGGTACTTTAGTCTCCCCCTCACAATTGGCTTCATTAGTGTACTTTAGCCTATCTTTTTCCATCTTTTCAAGGGTATTTGCAACATTGGTATAAAAGCCAAACATCTTATGTTGAATAAAGACTTTCCTAGCTTTTCTAGCTACATCACCAAATTCTTTAAGAAGGGTTTCTAAAACAAAATCTTTCTTCTCTCCTTCTTCCATATCACTGAGTGTAAGAAACATATGTTGCATTATAGGATTAAGATTAACAAATCTAGCTTCCAACATGTGCACTAAGGAGGCAGTAGCAATTTCATAATTAGGAGCAAGTTCCACCAAGGATCTATCTTCAAAATCTTTAACCTTACTAACATGAGTGAAAAATTCTTCTATATTATCTCTTCCAATGATAGACCCACGCCCAACCGATATATCTTTCAAAGTGAACTTAGGGAGAAACATGATGAAATAAACAAGGGTAAACCGATAAATAAAGTAAATGCGAGTAACTAATTTTTGTGTGTTTTTGATATAAAGAAAGCAAACAAGACAGAAAATAAAATAAAGCAAGAAAATAAACAAAGTAAAGAGATTGGGTGTGAGAGACTCCCCTTGCAGCGTGTCTTGATCTCCCCAGCAACGGTGCCAGAAAAGTAGCTGCTTGTGACGGTAAAGCACATGCCCGTTGGGAACCCCAAGAGGAAGGTATGATGCGTACATCAGCGAGTTTTCCCTCAGAAAGAAACCAAGGTTATCGAACCAGTAGGAGATGAAGGCCACGTGAAGGTTGTTGGTGAAGGAGTGTAGTGCGGCGCAACACCAGGGATTCCGGCGCCAACGTGGAACCTGCACAACACAATCAAAGTACTTTGCCCCAACTTAACGAGTGAGGTTGTCAATCTCACCGAGCTTGCTTGTAAACAAAGGATTAAACGTATGGTGTGGAGAATGATGTTTGCTTGCAGAAAACAAACGAGAACAATGATTGCGGTAGATTGTATTTCAGATGTAAAAGAATGGACCGGGGTCCACGAGTTCACTAGTGGTGTCTCTCCAATAAGATAAATAGCATGTTGGGTGAACAAATTACGGTTGGGCAATTGACAAATAGAGAGGGCATAACAATGCACATACATATCATGATGACTACTATGAGATTTACTTAGGGCATTACGACAAAGAACATAGACCGCCATACGAGCATGCATCTATGCCTAAAAGTCCACCTTCGGGTTAGCATTCGCACCCCTCCGAGTATTAAGTTGCAAACAACAGACAATTGCATTAAGTACGGTGCATAATGTAAACAATACAAATATCCTTAGACAAAGCATAGATGTTTTATCCCTAGTGGCAACAACACATCCACAACCTTAGGGGTTCTCTGTCACTCCCCAGATTCAATGGAGACATGAACCCACTATCGAGCATAAATACTCCCTCTTGGAGTCACAAGTATCAACTTGGCCGAGCCTCTACTAGCAACGGAGAGCATGCAAGATCATAAACAACACATATATGATAGATTAATAATCAACTTGACATAGTATTCCATATTCATCGGATCCCAACAAACACAACATGTAGCATTACAAATAGATGATCTTGATCATGATAGGCAGCTCACAAGATCTAAACATGATAGCACAAGAGGAGAAGACAACCATCTAGCTACTGCTATGGACCCATAGTCCAAGGATGAACTACTCACGCATCAGTACGAAGGCGGGCATGGTGATGTAGAGCCCTCCGGTGATGATTCCCCTCTCCGGCAGAGTGCCGGAGGCGATCTCCTGAACCCCCCGAGATAGGGTTGACGGCGGCGGCGTCTGTGGAACTGTTCTGGTATTATGGCTCTCGGTGATAGGGTTTTCGCGTTGGAAGGATTATATAGGCGAAGGGGCAGAGTCGGGGGACGCCCGAGGGGCCCACCCCATATGGCGGCGCGGCCAGGGGTGGGGCCGCACCCCCCTATGGTGTGGCCGCCTCGTGGCTCCTCTTCGTCTCTCCTTCGGACTTCTGGAACATTCCGTGGAAAATAAGGCCGTGGGCTTTTGTTTCGTCCAATTCCGAGAATATCCGTAAACTAACTTTTCTGAAATAAAAAACAGCGAGAAAACGAGAAGCGGCAGCTGCGGCTTCTTGTTAATAGGTTAGTCCCGGAAAATGCATAAAAATGATATAAAGTGTGAATAAAACATGTAGGTATTGTCATAAAACAAGCATGGAACATAAGAAATTATAGATACGTTGGAGACGTATCAGAGGGGAAAAGAAAAAACGAAAAAGGGGCCAGCTACCGGGCCCCCATGCATGGGCCGACGTGGCCACTTGGCCATGCAAGCACACGATCGGGAGGATGGTCGGCCTGTGGCCGTCTTCTTCGTCTCGCCATGCAGGCTCGCGGCGGACAGAAGAAAAACGAACGAGGGCGGGAGAGGGCTTACCGAGGGCGGCGACGGTCGACGGCAGGCCTGGGCGGTGCATCGACGAGTGGAGGAGGTCGAATGGCGCGTCCAACAGCTCCTCCGGCTATCGCATATGCTCCTCCCGACGGCTCTATGCTCGCAGCAGCTCCCAGTCGGCGGTGGCTCTGGCGGACCTGGACGAAGCGGAGGGGCTAGTTAGGACGAGCAAGGCATGACGAGCGTCGAGGAAGAGAAAAAGGAGGGGAAAATGGGGCCGGGCGAACATGTTCTTTACCCGCCACCTAGCGGTGGCTACGCTGGCGGGATGCTTGCCGGCGAGCAGCAGTGGAGTTGAGCGTCTCGAGGCCTTCTATGCGGGGTCTGAGGTGGGAGAGGGAGTGATGTGAGGTGGGGAAGAGGGGGTGCAGCGGTCGGATTTTATAGCCCCGGACGGGTGTATGATGCACGGGGCTCACAGTGGTGGTGCACGGGTCCAGGGGCATGCCATTGACTGAATGGGCGGTGGTGGAGGATTTAGAGCACGGGCTAGGGTTTTTGGAGGGTTTCCACGCGCGGAAACGAGCGAGAGAAGGGTGGGTTTGAGGTGCAGCGAGGGTGTTCGACCGGGTTCCTGCGTCTCGGTGAGGCCTCGTGCGTCGCGCTTCTGTCGTCTCTGAGCTGGCATCAGCAAGGGAGAGTGGAGGGCGCGCATGAGTTTAGCCCTGGGACGGTGTTGGGCTCAGGTCTGGACGTGGTGTGGTCTTTGACAAGCTCATGGTGACTGTGTCCGACCCGAGCACGGGCAGGGGTGCTGGGTTTGCGTCCAGTGCTAGTCTGGGTTGGGAAGGGTGTGTTGTAGGTCGACAAGGTTGGTTGGCATGGTTTGGTTCACTCATATGTGGAGCTCGAATGAGTGCGCGCAAGGTGTTCGATCGTGGTTGGCATGCCCGAGAGTGATGATGGGGAGCATTGGGGTACGGGGAAGGATACCATAGGTCTCCAGGAATCCAGGGCTAGGTCCTAGACATGGATTGAGGTGCTGGGGTGTAGTCCTAGGGTTTTTGGTCAAGGCATATGCCATTCATGGCATTGGTAAGGAGGAGAAAAGCAATGCTGGTGGAGTGGTCTAGGGCTTATCTAGGGGGCAAGATGAAGAGGTAGGGGTGCAGGTTTTGGGTGGCTATTGGCTGGTCAAGATAGGAGAGGGAGAGAGAAAGAGATTTTCCCCACTAAATGCATCCATGCATGCTATGGCCGGCCACTCTTCTAAGCCAAGCAAACGTGGATGAGGGTCAACGTTCAATGGGCAGTATTTTGTAGTCTAAGGAATGATGCTGGTGTTCTAGGTTTAGTTCGGTGAAGATTTGAATTTTAACTAGGGAGATATAGGTGAAGATAGAGGTGAAGGTCCATAAGGATTATTTTGTATATTGATCTCACTATGGAGTTTGCCAAGATAAATGTGGGGCTAGATGGTTCATAGAGGCGAGGGTGATGGATAGGTGATCCAATTTGTTTTTTTCGAATTTTAAAAGAATTGGTTTTGATCACTAAAGAAGAGTATGGCCATAATTGAGGGAATTTTATTTGAACTTGTATTTGAAAACTTTGAAAATAACAAGAAGAAATCTTGAGTTAAAAAGGTTCTAAATGTTAAACTAATCAATGTATATTTTTCTCAAACTTAAGATAAGCAAGATAATGAAATAATTTGCATAATTGACAAACACAAGTATTTTGATAAAATAAAAAATAAAATTAAGTGAAAACAAACTATAGAAACATTTTTGGGTTGGAAAGGGATGATATAAAATACCACTCACCTTTCTTATGTTAATTGGGAAAATAAATTGAAATGCTTTGAGAAAACTAGAAAAAAACAATAGGGTTTCTGGGAATTTTTGTAAAAGAAGGAAATAATTATTTTGGAAAAATCTCAAGGGTAGATGGTGACTACACCCTGTAGCCATCATTCCCACTCTTGGTTTTGTGAAGATTAAAATTGGAATAAAGAAAAACAAAAGGTAAAAGTTGAAAATGGGATCTAGTGGTGCAATGTTGGATAGGGTATAAGATCAAGTGGAAAATATAGGTTAAGGGTATTATGGGACATGCAAGACGTGGAAGTTGTAGAGGGGTTTGCATAGATGATATCCATGGCCTTAGCTCACCTATAACAGTTGTGGTTGCTTTAGATATCAACTGCCAAAGTTTGAATCTTTTAAGCCCGCCAAAACAAATTGTTGACTTGGCCTCAAAACCAACAAGGGTGAGTGGGTATATGAGTGATCTGGTCCAAGGCAAGGACTTGGTTTGGAAGTTCTCATAACAAGGTAGGTCTAGGACCAAGTGCATTGCATTAGATGGCAAGGGGTAGCTTAATCTAGGGGCTCCAAAATGGAACCTGAAAACAGATTTAGGACTCAGCCAAATTTGTGTTGTCTAGGGTTTTTGACTAGGGTATAAGAGGAGGATGTATTAAGGGGTAGATGATCCTGAGTTTTAAATCAAGGATGGGTGGAGCTAGATTATAACACAAAGATGAATTTTAAGTAGGCACACCCATGATGCCATAAGTGGAAAGGTTGGATGTAGTAAAAAGGAAAGCAAACTTTTACTAAGCCACACATGTGTTTTATTAGGTGAGTTGCTTGTTTTAGCACTAGAGGTGTTGTTCTTTGGGGTAGCTCAAGTCAAAGCTCAACAAGCAATACAAGACAATTCATCTACCAACAGATCAAGGAAATTCATCTAAACAAAGAGATCAGGGCAATGTATTTGCCAAAAAAAGTTTATGTTCATTTTCTTCAATGAATCTGCGTACATGAGGTTTATGTTGCTCCCTCCATCTATGAACACACGTGATACGTCGAATCCTGCAATCACTGCTGGCAGGATCATAGCTGATTTCCCTGGTCGTGGAACTTGAGGTGGATGATCCGCTTGAGTGAACCCGATGTCCTGTCCCGACCAATTTAGATATTCTATCGTTGGTGGAGGCATCTTCTCTGCCATGAAAACTTGTCGCGAAATCACCTTCTGGGCCCTATTCGAGGGCCTGACCTTCTGAATCATCGCCACCGCTCCATTTGTATCAATGTAAGGACCGTTGTCTGGGTTTGCCGCCAGTTTCAACTGATGCCGGTTTTTGTTGGTAATTGCAGGTGGCGGTGGGAGGTGAATCTCACTCCTTGGCCCTTGCGGGTTCCCACTATTTGCTGCTTGTGCGTTGGCATGTCCTGCATATCGATGCAAGGCTTGGAAAGTTCGACAGTCCTTCTGAAGGTGACCCGACTGTCTTTTTCCCTCGTTATCGAGATAAAATGCATTTGACACGACCCGTTGAAGAGATCATCGGGTGATATATTGTATGTCCGCTGGAACCTTGGTCGACTATTTTGCCTGATAGAGCTTGGCGCGTCTCTATGATCACCGCGTTGTTCATTGCTTCTCTGATAATCATCCCGATTATTTCCACCACTGTTTCCTCGGAAGCCAGCTGCCACTTGGCCGGAACCGTCATGGTATGAGTATGGACGAGAATATCGTCGCCTATTTTGATTATTGTTTCTGTTGCGATCCTCCTCGGGTGACCTGTGCCGTTTATTATGCACAACATCTTCTCCATCTGCCCAACGATTCGCTATGTCCATAAGTTCTGCGATGGTCTTCGGGTTGGATCTACCCAAGTCCTCGATGAAGTCTTTCCTCTGGATTCCCGCAACAAACGCGTCTATTGCTCTTTCGTCCGATATATTTTTGAAGGAGATATGCCCTAGAGGCAATAATAAAGTGGTTATTATTTATATCTTTATGTTTATGATAAATGTTTATATATCATGCTATAATTGTATTAACCGAAACATTAGTACATGTGTGATATGTAGACAAACAAGAAGTCCCTAGTATGCCTCTTAAACTAGCTTGTTGATTAATGGATGATTAGTTTCATAATCATGAACATTGGATGTTATTAATAACAAGGTTATGTCATTGTATGAATGATGTAATGGACACACCCAATTAAGCGTAGCATAAGATCTCGTCATTAAGTTATTTGCTATAAGCTTTCGATACATAGTTACCTAGTCCTTATGACCATGAGATCATGTAAATCACTTATACCGGAAAGGTACTTTGATTACACCAAACACCACTCTGCGTAAATGGGTGGTTATAAAGGTGGGATTAAGTATCCGGAAAGTATGAGTTGAGGCATATGGATCAACGGTGGGATTTGTCCATCCCGATGACGGATAGATATACTCTGGGCCCTCTCGGTGGAATGTCGTCTAATGTCTTGCAAGCATATGAATGAGTTCATAAGAGACCACATACCATGGTACGAGTAAAGAGTACTTGTCAGGAGACGAGGTTGAATAAGGTATAGAGTGATACCGAAGATCAAACCTCGGACAAGTAAAATATCGCGAAACAAAGGGAATTGGTATTGTATGTGAATGGTTCATTCGATCACTAAAGTCATCGTTGAATATGTGGGAGCCATTATGGATCTCCAGATCCCGCTATTGGTTATTGGTCGGAGTGAGTACTCAACCATGTCCGCATAGTTCACGAGCCGTAGGGTGACACACTTAAAGTTGGATGTTGAAATGGTAGTACTTGAATATGGAATGGAGTTCGAATATTTGTTCGGAGTCCCGGAATAGTCCGGAGAATAAGATTCATATATAGGATGTCATTTTATGTGAATTAAAATGTCGCGGAAGGTTCTATGGAAGGTTCTAGAAGGTTCTAGAAAAGTCCGGAAGAAACCACCAAGGAAGGTGGAGTCCACATGGGACTCCACCTCCATGGCCGGCCAACCCTTGTGGGGGAGGAGTCCCAAGTGGACTCCCCCTTAGGGGGCCGGCCACCCCCCCATATGGGAGGTGGAACTCCCACCTTTGGTGGGAGTCCTAGCTTGGCTAGGTTTCCCCTCTTATGGAAGGTTTTTGGTTCGGGTCTTATTCGAAGACTTGGACACCAACACTTGGGGATCCACCTATATAATGAGGGGCCAAGGGAGGGGGCCGGCCACCCCAAGACCACAAGCTGGCCGCCCCACTTGAAGTGGCCGGCCACCCCTCCCAAACCCTAGCCGCCCCCTCTCCTCCATATCTCCCGCGTAGCTTAGCGAAGCTCCGCCGGACTTCTCCACCGCCACCGACACCACGCCGTCGTGCTGTCGGATTCAAGAGGAGCTACTACTTCCGCTGCCCGCTGGAACGGGAGGTGGACGTCATCTTCATCAACAACCGAACGTGTGACCGAGTACGGAGGTGCTGCCCGTTCGTGGCGCCGGAACCGATCGTGATCAAGATCTTCTACGCGCTTTTGCAAGCGGCAAGTGATCGTCTACCGCAGCAACAAGAGCCTCATCTTGTAGGCTTTGGAATCTCTTCAAGGGTGAGACTCGATACCCCCTCGTTGCTACCGTCTTCTAGATTGCATCTTGGCTTGGATTGCGTGTTCGCGGTAGGAATTTTTTTGTTTTCTATGCAACGTTATCCTACGGTGGTATCGAGCCGTGTCTATGCATAGATGGTTGCACGAGTAGAACACAATGGTTTGTGGGCGTTGATGCTCTTGTTATCTTTAGTTTGAGTACTTTGCATCTTTGTGGCATAGTGGGATGAAGCGGCTCGGACTAACTTTACATGACCGCGTTCATGAGACTTGTTCCTCGTTCGACATGCAACTTGTATTGCATAAGAGGCTTTACGGGTGTCTCGTCTCTCCTACTATAGTGAAGATTCAATTTACTCTTCTATTGAAAACATTAGTATCAACGTTGTGGTTCATGTTCGTAGGTTGATTAGATCTCTCTCGAAAACCCTAAACCACGTAAAATATGCAAACCAAATTAGAGACGTCTAACTTGTTTTTGTAGGGTTTGGTGATGTGATATGGTCATAATGTGATGATGAATATGTATGAGATGATCATTATTGTATTGTGGCAACCGGCAGGAGCCTTATGGTTGTCTTTAAATTTCATGTTGAGTAGTATTTCAAAGTAGTTGTAATAGTTGCTACATGGAGGACAATCATGAAGACGACGCTATTGATCTTGACGCTACACCGACGATGATGGAGATCATGCCCGAAGATGATGGAGATCATGTCCGTGCTTTGGAGATGAAGATCAAAGGCGCAAAGACAAAAGGGCCATATCATATCACATATGAACTGCATGTGATGTTAATCCTTTTATGCATCTTATTTTGCTTAGATCGCGACGGTAGCATTATAAGATGATCCCTCACTAAAATCTCAAGATAATAAAGTGTTCATCCTTAGTAGCACCGTTACCAAGTCTTGTCGTTTCGAAGCATCTCGTGATGATCGGGTGTGATAGATTCAATAAGTACATACAACGGGTGCAAGACAGTTTTGCACATGCGGATACTAAGGTGGCCTTGACGAGCCTAGCATGTACAGACATGGTCTCGGAACACGTGATACCGAAAGGTAGAGCATGAATCATATGGTTGATATGATGAACACTTTGAGTGTTTGCCATTGAAATCACACCTTTTCTCGTGATGATCGGGTTTAGGTGCGGTGGATTTGGTTCGTGTGATCGCTAAGACAATGCGAGGGATATTGTTTTGAGTGGGAGTTCACTTAGATTTTTAATTATGTTGAATTAAAATTTGAACTCAATTTGTCATAAACTTAGTCTAAACTATTGCAAATATATGTTGTAGAGATGGCGTCCCCAATCAATTTTAATCAGTTCCTAGAGAAAGAGAAACTTAAGAGCAACGGTAGCAACTTCACCGACTGGTTTCGTCATGTGAGGATCTTCCTCTCTGGCGGAAATCTGCAATTTGTGCTTGATGCACCGCTGGGTGACCCTCCTGCAGAAACTGAAACCGATGAAGTAAAAGCTGTTTACGCGACTCGAAAAACTCGGTACTCTCAAGTTCAGTGTGCCATCCTGTGCGATGCGGAATCCGATCTTCAAAAAAGTTTTGAGCACCATGATCCTCATGAGTTGATGAATGAGCTGAAAGCTATATTCGAGACTCATGCGGCCGTGGAATGCTATGAAGCATCGAAACATTTCTTCAGCTGCATGATGGAAGAAGGCAGCTCCGTTAGTGAGCACATGCTCGCCATGACCGGGCATGCGAAGAAACTCGATGACTTGGCAATAGTGATTCCTAACAGATCGGGGATTAATCGTGTCCTTCAATCACTGCCACCAAGTTACAAGAACTTTGTGATGAACTACAATATGCGAGAACATGAACAAGGAGTTACCCGAACTCTTTGGCATGCTAAAAGCTGCTGAGATTGAGATCAAGAAAGAGCACCAAGTGTTGATGGTCAACAAGACCACCGAGTTTCAAGAAACAGGGCAAGTCTAAGGGAAAATTCAAGAAGGGTGGCAAGAAAGCTGCCACGCCTCCTGTGAAACCTAAGAACGGCCCTAAGCCCGATGCTGAGTGCTATTATCGCAAGGAGAAGGGACACCGGAAGTGTAATTGCTCCAAGTATCCGGCTGATCTGAAGAGCGGCCTTGTCAAGAAGAAGAAAGAAGGTATATCTGATATACATGTTATAGATGTTCATTTCACTGGTTCTCGTTCTAGTACCTGGGTATTTGATACTGGTTCGGTTGCTCATATTTGTAACTCGAAACAGGAACTAAAGAATAAACGACAAGCTGCTGAAAGATGAAGTGACGATGCGCGTTGGAAACGGATCCAAGGTCAATGTGATCGCAGTCGGCACACTTCCTCTACATCTACCTTCGGGATTAGTTTTAAGCCTAAATAATTGCTATTATGTACCTGCGTTGAGCATGAACATTATATCCGGATCTTGTTTAATGCAAGACGGTTATTCATTCAAATCTGAGAATAATGGTTGTTCTATTTTTATGAATAATATCTTTTATGGTCGAGCACCACAAAAGAATGGCTTATTTCGTTAGATCTCGATAGTAGTGATACGCATATACATAACATTGATGCTAAGCGAATTAAATTGAATGATAATTCTACTTATATGTGGCACTTGTCGTCTTGGTCATATTAGAGTGAAACGCATGAAGAAACTCCATACCGATGGATTACTTGAATCACTTGACTTTGAGTCACTTGATAGATGCGAAGCATGTCTAATGGGAAAAATGACAAAGACTCCATTTTCTCGGTATGATGGAGCGAGCTACCGACTTATTGGAAATCATACATACCGATGTGTGCGGACCAATGAGTGTAGCATCGCGCGGTGGTTATCATTATGTTCTAACCTTCACAGATGATCTGAGTAGATATGGGTATATCTATTTCATGAAACATAAATCCGAAACTTTCGAGAGTTTAAGGAATTTCAAAGTGAAGTAGAAAATCAACGTAACAAGAAGATTAAATTTCTACGATCTGATCGTGGAGGTGAATATCTGAGTTATGAGTTTGGCATGCATTTAAAGAAATGCGGAATACTTTCACAATTGACACCGCCGGGAACACCTCAACGTAACGGTGTGTCCGAACGTCGTAATCGAACTCTCTTAGATATGGTTCGTTCTATGATGTATCTTACTCGATTTGCCATTATCATTTTGGAGTTATGCATTAGAGACAGCACGCATTCACTTTAAATAGAGCACCATCAAAATCCGTAGAAACGACACCGTATGAATTATGGTTTAATAAGGAACCTAAGTCATCGTTCTCGAAAGTTTGGGGTTGCGAAGCCTATGTAAAGAAGTTACAACCGGACAAGCTAGAACCCAAAGCGGAGAAATGCGTCTTCATAGGATACCCTAAGGAAACTATAGGGTACACTTTCTATCACAGATCCGAAGGCAAAATCTTTGTTGCTAAGAACGGAACCTTTCTTGAGAAAGAATTTCTCACTAAAGAAGTGACTCGGAAGAAAAGTAGAACTCGATGAGATTGATGAATCTATACTCGTTGATCGAGTAGCGCAGATCGGAAATTGTACCTGTACCGCCTACACCGGCAACGAGAGGAAGCTAATGATAATGATCATGAAACTTCGAACGAGGAAACTACGAACCTCGCAGATCGACAAGGGAACGTGCCACTCCTGATTGGTATGATCCTTGTCTAAATGTCATGATTGTGGATAACAATGATGAGGACCCTGCGACGTATGAAGAAGCGATGATGAGCCCAGATTCCAACAAATGGCAAGAAGCCATGAAATCGAAATGGGATCCATGTATGATAACAAAGTATGGACTTTGCTAGACTTACCTGATAGCCGAAAGGCTGTCGAAAATAAATGGATCTTCAAGAGAAAAACAGATGCTGATGGTAATATTACTGTCTATAAAGCTCAACTTGTCGCAAAGGGTTTCCGACAAATTCAAGGAGTTGACTACGATGAGACTTTCTCACCTGTAGCGAAGCTAAAATCTGTGAGGATTTTGTTAGCAATAGCTGCATTTTTCAATTATGAGATTTGGCAGATGGATGTCAAAACGGCGTTCCTTAATGGAGACATTGAGGAAGAGTTGTATATGGTACAACCCAAAGGTTTTGTCGATCCTAAAAATGCTGACAAAGTATGCAAACTTCAGCGTTCAATCTATGGACTGAAGCAAGCATCGAGAAGTTGGAACCGACGCTTTGATAAGGTGATCAAAGACTTCGGGTTTATACAGAGTGTCATGGAGAGGCCTGCATTTACAAGAAAGTGAGTGGGAGCTCCGTAGCATTCCCGATATTATATGTAGATGACATATTATTGATCGGGAATGATATAGAACTATTAAGCAGTGTTAAAGGTTATTTGAATAATAGTTTTTCAATGAAAGACCTTGGTGAAGCATCCTATATATTAGGCATCAAGATTTATAGAGATAGATCAAGACGCCTAATAGGGCTATCACAGAGTACATATCTGGACAAGATTCTAAAGAAGTTTAGAATGGACGAAAGTAAGAAAGGGTTCTTACCTATGTTACCAGGCAAAGTCTTGAGTAAGACTCAAGGACCGGCTACGACGAGAAGAAAGAGAAAGGATGAGTAAAATCCCCTATGCCTCGGCAGTAGGATCTATCATGTATGCCATGCTATGTACTAGACCGGATATAGCACATGCTCGTTAGTTTGACTAGCAGATATCAAAGTGATCCGGGAATGGAACACTCGGACAGCGGTCAAGAATATCCCGAAGTACTTGAAAAGAACTAAGGATATTTTTCTTTGTTATGGAGGTGACCAAGAGCTCGTTGTAAGTGGTTACACCGATGCAAGTTGGAACACCGATCCCGATGACTCTAAGTCACAATGCAGGTACGTGTTTATATTGAATGGTGCTGCGATAAGCTGGGCAAGCTCGAAGCGGTGCACGGTGGCGAAGTCTTCAACGGAATCGAGTACATAGCGGCTTCGGAGGCTTCATCAGAAGCGGTATGCATGAAGAGGTTCATTGTAGAGCTCGGTGTGGTTCCTAGTGCATTGGACCCATTAATCATTTACTGTGATAACATGGGTGCCATCGCCAATGCACAGGAGCCAAGGTCACACAAGAGGCTGAAGCATATCCAGCTGCGTTACCACTCGATTCGCGAGTACATCGAAGATGGAGAAGTAAATATTTGCAAAGTACACACTGATCTGAATGTAGCAGATCCGTTGACTAAAGCTCTCCCTAGGGCAAAGCATGACCAACACCGGAATGCCATGGGTGTTAGGTATATTACAATGTAATCTAGATTATTGACTCTAGTGCAAGTGGGAGATCGAAGGAGATATGCCCTAGAGGCAATAATAAAGTGGTTATTATTTATATCTTTATGTTTATGATAAATGTTTATATATCATGCTATAATTGTATTAACCGAAACATTAGTACATGTGTGATATGTAGACAAACAAGAAGTCCCTAGTATGCCTCTTAAACTAGCTTGTTGATTAATGGATGATTAGTTTCATAATCATGAACATTGGATGTTATTAATAACAAGGTTATGTCATTGTATGAATGATGTAATGGACACACCCAATTAAGCGTAGCATAAGATCTCGTCATTAAGTTATTTGCTATAAGCTTTCGATACATAGTTACCTAGTCCTTATGACCATGAGATCATGTAAATCACTTATACCGGAAAGGTACTTTGATTACACCAAACACCACTGCGTAAATGGGTGGTTATAAAGGTGGGATTAAGTATCCGGAAAGTATGAGTTGAGGCATATGGATCAACAGTGGGATTTGTCCATCCCGATGACGGATAGATATACTCTGGGCCCTCTCGGTTGAATGTCGTCTAATGTCTTGCAAGCATATGAATGATTTCATAAGAGACCACATACCATGGTACGAGTAAAGAGTACTTGTCAGGAGACGAGGTTGAACAAGGTATAGAGTGATACCGAAGATCAAACCTCGGACAAGTAAAATATCGCGAGACAAAGGGGATTGGTATTGTATGTGAATGGTTCATTCGATCACTAAAGTCATCGTTGAATATGTGGGAGCCATTATGGATCTCCAGATCCCGCTATTGGTTATTGGTCGGAGTGAGTACTCAACCATGTCCGCATAGTTCACGAACCGTAGGGTGACACACTTAAAGTTGGATGTTGAAATGGTAGTACTTGAATATGGAATGGAGTTCGAATATTTGTTCGGAGTCCCGGATGAGATCCCGGACATCACGAGGAGTTCCGGAATAGTCCGGAGAATAAGATTCATATATAGGATGTCATTTTATGTGAATTAAAATGTCGCGGAAGGTTCTATGGAAGGTTCTAGAAGGTTCTAGAAAAGTCCGGAAGAAACCACCAAGGAAGGTGGAGTCCACATGGGACTCCACCTCCATGGCCGGCCAACCCTAGTGGGGGAGGAGTCCCAAGTGGACTCCCCCTTAGGGGGCCGGCCACCCCCCCATATGGGAGGTGGAACTCCCACCAAAAGTGGGAGTCCTAGCTTGGCTAGGTTTCCCCCTCTTATGGAAGGTTTTTGGTTCGGGTCTTATTCGAAGACTTGGACACCAACACTTGGGGATCCACCTATATAATGAGGGGCCAAGGGAGGGGGCCGGCCACCCCAAGACCACAAGCTGGCCGCCCCCCTTGAAGTGGCCGGCCACCCCTCCCAAACCCTAGCCGCCCCCCTCTCCTCCATATCTCCCGCGTAGCTTAGCGAAGCTCCGCCGGACTTCTCCACCGCCACCGACACCACGCCGTCGTGCTGTCGGATTCAAGAGGAGCTACTACTTCCGCTGCCCGCTGGAACGGGAGGTGGACGTCGTCTTCATCAACAACCGAACGTGTGACCGAGTACGGAGGTGCTGCCCGTTCGTGGCGCCGGAACCGATCGTGATCAAGATCTTCTACGCGCTTTTGCAAGCGGCAAGTGATCGTCTACCGCAGCAACAAGAGCCTCATCTTGTAGGCTTTGGAATCTCTTCAAGGGTGAGACTCGATACCCCCTCGTTGCTACCGTCTTCTAGATTGCATCTTGGCTTGGATTGCGTGTTCGCGGTAGGAAATTTTTTGTTTTCTATGCAACGTTGTCCTACAATTTTCAGCAGAGTTTTTTATGATGCTCGAGCGTTGGATGTATGTTCTCATTGGTTCACCATACTTTTTCTTGCAGGCCCTTAGCTGCTCTATGGATGCGGGCTTTTTTGCACGTGGAAAAGAAATTCTTCACGAATAACTCTTCAATAGTTTCCCAGCTGTCGATGGATCCTACTGGTAACTTTTTTATCCATGATCTTGCGGCTCCACTGAGATGGACTTGGACGCTCTGCATAGCTGTTGCTCTTGATCCACCCAATAGCTTTACTGTTTCGAAGAAATCAGTTATCCAATCTTTGGGGTCTTGCAAGCCATCGAACTTTTTATAACCATCTGGCAGCTTAAAGCCAGAAGGGACCCGTGTTCTGTGAACTCGTCGAGTAAAGCAGGGGAGTCCACACATATCCTCTTCCTCGACTTCTGGCGAATATCGCCGAGATCTATTTTCCCGTGCTCTATCTAATCGATCTTGAGCTTCTGTATTTCTCGCCAAGTCTACTCTTGGAGGGTCCCGCACCACCGTGGTGTTTCGAGGACTATTTCGTCTTGGAGCACTTTCAGGTTGTGGTGTACTGGGACCTGCAAACGCTGTTCCCATGACTCCAACTCCTGTCATGGCCATCTGATACAATGCTTCTCTCGGGTCTCCAGCCGGTGGCTTTGATGCTAGTATAAAAGCTTGAGCCGCCATGTACCCAGCTTCCGGTGTTTTGGGGATAATATTCCCTTTTGTATCTATCGACATAAAGGACATATCGAGGTTCTGTATCAAATACTCCCGCTCATGCTCGGGTATATGCTGCAGGCGAGATCTTCCTCTATCACGCGCTGCTCTGTGGTTATCACCCGAAGTCGCTGATTGTCGACTTAACTCAGCTCTTCGCCTGCTCGATGCGGAGGCTGCAGCTTTTCTTTCCTCAAGTAACACCTTTCCTTTTTCTATCTCCCGTCTGGCACGAGCGAGTTTTTATTGATACGCTTGCATCTCTTCTAATTTAGCGGTGGTAGTCATCGGCTCCGTGCCGCTCATGGCTCTCGAAGCTCTCTCCCAAGGTGTTTGTGGAAGTTGCACCTTTTGACGAGGTGTGCTCCCGATATATTTGGTTCCCAATCCTCGTGTGAGATCAGCGGGATCGATGTATGGATTTCCAAATCATCGAAAGCCTCTGATGTTTCCTTGTCTTGGCGACTCGATTTTCCAATTGCATAGACTTGATGATATTTTGTCGCTATGTTTTCCTCAGGTTTGGTGACACCGTCGTATAGATGGGCGAGGACCTCCTGAACGGAAGTAGATCTATCGATGAAGTCGAAGCTGTCGATGCTCTCCGGGTCACTGTTCTGATCTGAATATGCAGACGACCCGAAGGACATGTTGCCAAATATATCGGCGAGTTTTCCGCTTGAAGCGGGCTTGGTGAAGCTTGGTGGCGAGATCTCTTCGTCGCCTGTCTCGAATGATGATGATGATCCCGAAAAATCGGAATCGACCGCTGACGGACCCGATGAAATCGGTACCGCGAGACGATGCGATCCTTCTTTTCGACGCGGAAGTGGAAGCTTCTGAACGTCATCTCCATTGGCTCCTCCAGGTACGCATATGCATCAACACGGGCGGGAGGGTGAGGAACAAAATCAACGAGACCAGTTTCGATCTGTTTACCTCCGTCCATCGCGTTGCTTGCTACCGATGAAGTTGATGATGTTGTCGAAGATGTTGACGATGCCATCGAGATCATCTCCTTGTCACCTCTAATCCCCAAAGACGGCGCCAATTGACAAGGTATTAACTTGTCAATGCCTACAAGTTGTAGACTTGGGTTTCGCGGAAGTAGAGGGCAAGTAGATCTCGAAGGTTTCAGCCGAAAAGGTGCTCGACTGCTAAAAACTATGGTTAAGTTTGACAATGAGATTGATCCTTTCTTTGACCTTTGACTCCCCCTTATATAGTAGGTGGAGCCAAAGGTTTCGTATTACACAAGTTACAATCACCGGGAGACTCTTTGAGTCCGTCCCGTAAAGTTATAAATCTCTATTCCTAATCTATCTCTTATTGCCATAATCGATGCTTTAATGGGCTTCCGGGCTTCATAAACTTCGGGTCGCGGGCCATCAGTAAACCCCGGGTACCATCTCTGGCAGGCCCATCCGGGATGCCTATGCCACAAAGTGCAGAGGTTTGTAGAACAGCAACAAGTTTCCCTTAAGTGGATCACCCAAGGTTTATCGAACTCAGGGAGGTAGAGGTCAAAGATATCCCTCAGAAGCAACCCTGCAATTACGATACAAGAAGTTTCTTGTGTCCCCAACACACCCAATACACTTGTCAGGTGTATAGGTGCACTAGTTCGGCGAAGAGATAGTGAAATACAAGTAATATGAATGATTACGAGTGGTAGTTGCAATCTGAAATAAAAATGGCAGCAAGCAAACATGTAGCAGAACTGGTTGTAAACGATGTTTCAATGCTTGGAAACAAGACCTAGGGATCATACTTTCACTAGCGGACACTCTCAACAATGATACCATAATTGAATACATAGATATTATCTCTTCAATACGCTACTCTGAACCACTCTCCGGTTTGATAATAAACACAAATTCACTGCGTAGGGATGCATAAGCACTCCTCAAAGTTCGCATGCCCAATCTATAGACACCCCACACTATCATCTCGAGCATACAAAGATGGTACTAACTAGTCATCACAATTCATAAGTATTTCTGTAAATTAAGCTTAAGAAACAAACACAGTGTGCACACTGTCACCTTCACAGCGCGGGACAAGGTGTCCCCGGAGATCACATAATAAAACCACTTGAGTAGCACAATAGTTGAAGCATAACAATCTACTTATTCAACTAGATTATAAAGCTCATGATCACATAAAGATCATACATGGAGAAATAGATAGACCACATAGCTACCGATAAAGCTCTCAACCTCGGGGGAGAACTACTCACTCCTCATCGTGGGAGTTAGCAACGGCGATGAAGATGACGGTGGAGTCGATGGAGATGGCTCCGAGGGTAATTCCCCATCCTATCAGGGTGCCGGAACAGAGACTTATGTCCCCCGGATCTTGTCTTCGGCGGCGGCGGAGCTACATAACTTTTCGTGGACAGAGGCTTATTGATTTAGGGTTCACGCATCGGGAGGCTTCTTATAGGCGGAAGGGAGAGGCTGGTGGAGGCCAGGGGCCCCCAGACCACAGCTAGGCGCGACCAGGGCCTTGGCTGTGCCTAGGCCTAGTATGGCCGCCCTGTGGCGCCTCTTCGTCCCCCCTCTGGACTTCATCTTCGTTACGGAAAAATAAGATCTTTAGCTTTTGTTTCGTCCAATTCCGAGAATATTTCCTATATAACTTTGCTGAAATACAAAACAGCGGAAAACAGGGAACTGACACTGTGGCATCTTGTCAATAGGTTAGTGCCGGAAAATGTATAAAAGTGCAACGAAGTGTAAACAAAACATATAACAATTGGTGTAAAACAAGCATGGAGCATCAAAAATTATAGATACGTTTGCAACGTATCAGCACCACACAACCATTATTAACTAGACCATAGAAATACCGAATCGAGTAAGAACCAGATGGATGGAAAATCCAAACAGGGCAATCATCAAAATCCAAAAAAGAAACAGTTTACACCAAGGCAATAAAATCCAGTCACCTATCATATATTCTTCTGAAGGTAAACTAGAGATTAGAACCGTCCCATGCATAGGGAATTATACATTGTTGTTCATTAACTATAACGTATAAATCCCAATATAAGATAGCAAGTGAACAATGAACAATCCAGGTATCCTTCCAAAACTTAATTTTTTTACCATCAAAAGAAGCCTGGTGACCGGGTGTATACGAGAGCACGCGGTCTTTACTCGACACGTGTCTAACGTCTGTGTGTTCTGCCGTTTGAGGTGGGAACGAAAACTTGTTTCAGACCGTGTCCCACCCCCATCTCCTCCATCAACTCCTTCCACAACCATGTAATTGCCCCGTGATGACCCACAAGTATAGGGGATCGCAACAGTCTTTGAGGGAAGTAAAACCCAATTTATTGATTCGACACAAGGGGAGCCAAAGAATATTTGTAAGCCTTAACTGCGGAGTTGTCAATTCAGCTGCACCTGGAAATAGACTTGCTCGCAAGAGTTTATCAGTAGCAACAGTTTTATAGCGTATGACGTAGTGAAATATAAGCAGACGAGTGTAACAAAGACAGCAGTAGTGATTATAGTAAACAGCAGGATTAAAATACTGTAGGCACAGGGATGGATGAACGGGCGCTGCATAGATAAGGGAACTCATGTAACAATCAAGGCAGGGCATTTGCAGATAGTAATAAAACAGTATCCAAGTACTAAACAACCATAGGCATGTGTTCCGTATATAGTCGTACATGCTCGCAATGAGAAACTTGCACAACATCTTTTGTCCTACCAGCCGGTGGCAGCCGGACCTCTAGGGAAACTACTGGTAATTAAGGTACTCCTTTTAATAGAGTACCGGAGCAAAGCATTAACACTCCATGAACACATGTGATCCTCATATCACAGCCTTCCCCTCCGGTTGTCCCAATTTCTGTCACTTTGGGGCCTCGGGTTCCGGACAGCAATATGTGTATACAACTTGCGGGTAAGATCATAAAACAATGAATATCATCATGAATCAATAACATGTTCAGATCTGAAATCATGGCACTCGGGCCCTAGTGAGAAGCATTAAGCATAACAAGTTGCAACAATATCATAAAAGTACCAACAATGGATACTAGGCACTATGCCCTAACAATCTTATGACTATTACATGATCAATCTCATCCAATCCCTACCATCCCCTTCAGCCTACGGCGGGGGAATTACTCACACATGGATGGGGGAAGCATGGATGGTCGATGGAGAGGCGTCGGTGGTGATGATGGCGATGATCTCCTCCAATTCCCCGTCCCGGCAGGGTGCCACAACGGAGTTTCTGGTCCCGAGACGGAGTTTCGCGATGGCGGTGGAGTTCTGGATGTCTTCTGGAAATATGGTCAAGCCCCCGTGCGTTTTTAGGTCGAAAGCCTTAAGTAGTCTAGAGGGGAGCGTTGGGGGCTGGCCGAGGCGACGCCACCATAGGGCGGCGCGCCCCCCTCCTTGGCCGCACCGGCCTATGGTGTGGGGGCCGTGGGCCTCCCCCTGGCCTGCCCTTCTGGCTCCGTGAGTCTTCTGGGAAAATAGGCCCTTCGCAATTATTTCTGGGGATTTTCCTGAAAGTTGAGTTTCTGCACAAAAATAAGACACACGGGCAATTCTGCTGAAAACATCGTTAGTCCGTTGTTGTGGGTATACTTTATGGGTATATCAACGGCATGGCCTAGATCCGGCAAGCCCGGGTGGCCCATAGTTGGTGGTGAGGCATGTGGCCCATCGGGTGGCCCAGTTGCTGTAGATCATGAAGGATGAAGTCCAGCTCAGGAACGAGGAGCCGGATCCTAACCGACCTACGAAGGAGGCCGGATCCGTGGAGGCCCATGAAGTATCCGGATCCAGCGTGACCTAGAAGGAAGGCGGATCCTTGACGTACACGGCAAGACTTTGTACTGTAGTTAGGAAACTTGTATTCCGGCTAGGACTCTCCGTGTAAACCCTAGATCCGAGCGCCTATATAAGCCGGATCCCGGGAGCCCTAGAGGCACAACCACAACTCATTGTAACAACGCGAAAGCGCCGGATAATTCCGGACAAGCAGCGGTAGGCCCCGTCATCGTGCAGGTGTTCCGAAGCTGGGTAACTCGCGTACCACCGTCCCGTGTGCACTCCGCCCTATGGCCCCTACTTCTTCTCCCCCTCGTGAGGATCCCTCCTCCGAGGTACCGTCGATTAGGCAATGACAGTTGGCGCCCACCGTGGGGCCTGTGGCGTCTGGAGGCCGGAACCGGGAGGGTTCCGCCATGGGAAGCTACGACGACACCATCGCTGTGGGGCGCGTCCTCTACGCCGGAAATCTGCCGATCGTCCCCCCGGATGAGTGCTGGATTCCAGCTAGGACAAACCCCGTCAAGCTCTCCATCGTCCCAATTGGCGGCATACACATTTTCATCGGGGAAACCGTCGATTCCGACGGAAACCCACTGGTAAGTAACACAGACGCGACCGCCGCAGAGCTGGACGCTGTCGCGAAGATCCGATCTGAGATGCAGGAGCTTCCCAAGGAAGATTCCGCCTTGGATCCGGGAAATTTCAAAGCCCACCCAATCCGCCCCGAGCAGGAAACAACGGTGGAAGACCAATGCGGATCTGCTCGGGTCTCCCGTGTGTTAGAAAAGCAGAGGTGCCACTTCGTACACTTCTTGGCCCATACCGCCGGAACCGCCCCTCAAGAAGCCGGAGCTGGTCCTGAGCAGGTAGAGGCACCAGAAAACGGCGCAGATCCGGATCAGGCTGAGCCTGTCGGAGAAAGCGAAGCTCCAGTTGAAGAATCGATTTTGGGCAATCTGAGCCCAATTTCCGGAGATACCCCCTCCATGGATACTGACGAGTTTAACCGCAAGCTAGGGGAGTACAGTTTCGGTGATCAGCCTGAAGTCGACTCTGCCTAGCCTAAGCAGGTTCTCGCAACTGTAGCAGCGCTGGGACAAACTGGATCTGAAGAGCCCACCAGCCAATCCGACCCTCAGCCATCCCAACAAGGATCTCCAATGTCACGGGAGCGACCCCGCAGGGATTCTTCCTCGGAGGAAATCCTGTCGGCTGAAGAGATGGTTGCGCGAGCAGTTCTTAACAAACCTATAACCCCGGGCGACGCCGCAGATCTGGAGGCCCTAGAGGCCACTAGACAGGAAATGCTGGCCACAGCCAAGAAGCTCGCCGATACCGAAGCCGCGTTAAGGGAAGAGAGGGCAGAAGCTGCAGGATTGGCGGAAAGTTTCGACAGACAGGATCGCGAGATTACTGCCACACTCGAGCAGGTCAAGAGCATGAGGGCAGAGTGGGAAGTAAAGATGATTTATGCGCAGGCGGAGGCCGATCGAATTGTTAGAGAAGCAATTCCGCCTCGCAGACTACCCTTCACCACGCCCGCAGAGCACCGGCCGCTGGAAACCCCAAAGGACAACATGCAAAAAGCTGCGGAACTGTTGAAGAAGAAGGACGAAGAGGTTGATATCAACTACCTCCGCACACTTGTCGCTTCAGCAATGCAGCAGCAAAGCAAGGCGGATACTTCGCGCAGGTTGGAATCCAATCCGGATAACTGTGTATCTACCGCGCAGAAGGACGCCCGCGCTGATCGGCATCCCGATGATGAATCACACACCGGATCCTCGGAGCGCAGAAGAAGGACCAGGGAACACCCAAATCCGATCCCCGTTCCATCAAAGACGCCTTCGTCAGATCCAAGAAAGGGAAAGGATGCAATGTACTCTGGATGAGACAAATATCGCAACCCCTCTCCTCCGCCTAACGGTTACCCGCGACCCCCTCACCGCCGTAGTCCAGCCGGAAACACCAGGCCCCCAGGGCATGGTGGGATTGTTATCCGCGACAACGTGCTGCCAAGAAACAGAAACAGGGAGCGCTCGCCGGAACCACGCCGGAACCAGAACAATGTTCGTGAGCCCGAGCCCAGGAGGGGTCGGAATGAAGACCGCGGCCCAGAGCCTCGCCGGAACCGTGACCCAGAGCCTCGCCGGAACCGCGACCCTGAGCCTCGTCGGAGCCGTGACCCAGAGCCTCGCCGGAGCCGTGACCCGGAGCCTCGCCGGAACGACCAGGGCAGCCAGCGCCAAGGCGAAGGCAGCCACAGGAGCCGGAGCTAGCAACAGGAAGGCCGAGGAGAATCAGATGGCGGAAGCAAGAAATCGGACCGCCCACCTCGCAGGTCTCCCTCACCACCACCTAGCGGTGGCGGCGAAGGTGGAGGCGGAGGCGACGGCCGGAGATCTCGCTCTCGCTCACAATCCCCTCGCCACGGCCCGCGCGACGCACGGGATCGCCTTAACGAATACAGAACCGACTACATTGGTCCGAAGTGCTTTGGCAGGATGATTCGAGAGGAACCAAAGCCAAGGATGAACCTCAAGCTACCCGGAAACCTGAAGCATTATGATGGCACCGAAAGGCCGGACACCTGGATTGAGGATTACTATAATGCAGTAACCTTTGCCGGAGGAACCCCTAACATCGCCTGCCGCATACTCCAGTTGTACCTTGTAGGTCCAGCCCGGATCTGGCTCAGTGACCTCGAGAAGAACTCTATCTTTTGCTGGTTCGACCTGAAGACCGCTTTTGAGAAACACTTCAGAGGCACCTACAAAAGACCTGCCACGGCAAGCGACCTGCAAGCCTGCATCCAGAAGAAGGGAGAAACCTCAAGAAACTACCTCACACGATGGTTGGCATGCAGGAATGAGTGCGAAAACGTCGACCACACCACCGCCATGTACGCTTTCATTGGTGGACTGCAGAGGGGAGGATTGCTGAGGCATACGCTCACTCGTTTGGCTAACTCAAGCAAGCTGACTTTGGATGAGATGATCTCCATTGCCAGTGATCATACTGCCGCCGATGATGACGCAGGCGGTGATCTCGCAGCTACAGCAATCCCCCTGCATCAACAAAAGAAGAACCGTGATAACGGTAGCAGGAGCAGCCACAAGCGCAAGAACCCTGATGACCAGAAGAGTGGCGGATCCGAGATGGTCGCCATGGCGTTTCAACGCGGAGGTTCAGGAGGCGGAAGAGGACGCGGACGTGGAGGCGGAGCCGGCAGGGGTCGCAGCATACCTCTGAGGTAACGGCTGGCGGATCCCGCGCTCCGCAAACCTACGAGGAGTACAGAGACATGCCCTGCCTGGCCCATCTGGATCCGGTTACGGGGAAGTCCACTCATACCAACCGCAACTGCAAGTGGGTCAATGATCTAAAGAATGACCCGGAGGCAGGATACAAGCGTGCCCGGAAGCACCGCCCACGCGGCAAAGGTGGCAAGGGCAAGAACAAAGACAAAGAGGAAGATAGTTCTGAGGCGATGGATGAGGATGATAACTCGCCGGATCCCAAGGCAGGATCCGCAGGTAAATCCAACCCATTCAACAAAAAGAGCGTGGGGGCTTACCACACTTTCCTCGGGACCCCAACAGTACACGCCTCCAAGTCAGCTACCCGGATCCTGAACGCCATAGTTCCGGCTGTGCCGCAGTACATCAGGTGGTCAGAAATCCCGTGCACATTCGATAGGAAGGATCACCCCGCAATTGTGCCAAAAGAATGCTACGCCTTGGTTGTAAGTCCCCGCATAGATGGGTATGATTTCTCCAAGTGCCTCATGGATGGCGGAGCTCGCCTGAACATCATGTACCTGGAGACTCTAGAGCGGATGAACCTCACCAAGGAACAGCTCAAACACAGCAACACTGAGTTTCACGGCGTGGTTCCGGGTAAGAAGGCGAATTCCCTCGGCAGCATCACACTTCCCGTGGCTTTTGGCGATGTTCATAATTTCCGCGAAGAGAAGATCACGTTTGAAGTTGTGCCCTTCAAGAGCTCCTACCACGTCATCTTCGGCAGGCCCACCTACCACAAGTTCCACGCAAGAGTGTGCTACATCTACAACAAGCTCAAGATTCCGGGTCCTAAAGGTATGATTACCGTATCCGGAGACTACAAAAAGGCTCATGAGTGCGAGTTAGACGAAGCCGCCTTCGCAGAGTCTGTGATATCTAGAGAAGAGCTAAAAGGCTACAGAGCCGCGGTGGATCCGACTGAGATGCAGACCACCAAGAAGCAGATCTCCGAGCAGAAAACCTCCTTCAAGGCCGTGATAGAAACCAAGAAGCACGACCTCATCAAAGGCGACTCTTCCAAACAGGTTTCAGTCGGAGCCAACATGGATCCCAAATAGGAAGACGCGCTCGTCGAGTTCCTCCGCGCTAACATGGATATCTTCGCATGGCAACCTTCTGACATGTCCGGAGTACCTAGGGAACTCGCCGAGCACTACCTCAACATAAATCCGGGGCTAAACCGGTGAAGCAAGCTATGCGACGCTTTGGAGATAAGAAGCGCCGCGCCATAGGAATGGAACTAGCAAAGTTACTAGAAGCAGGTTTTGTAATAGAAGTTATCCACACCGATTGGGTCGCGAATCCCGTCCTTGTACCCAAAAAGAACACTGAAATACTAAGAATGTGCATCGATTACTCTGGCTTGAACAAGCATTGCCCGAAGGATCCGTTCCCCTTGCCGCGCATTGACCAAGTCATTGATTCGACGGCGGGGCGGAACTTCGTGTTTTCTTGATGCGTATTCCGGGTATCATCGGATCCGGATGAAGGAATCCGACCAAAAGGCGACTTCATTCATAACCCCGTTCGGTACTTACTGCTATGTTACTATGCCTTTTGGTTTGAAAAACGCAGGTGCCACCTACCAACGTACGATGCAGCGGTGCCTGAAGGACCAAATTGGCCGGAACGTGCACGCATACGTCGACGACATCGCGGTCATGACCCGGAAAGGATCCGACTTGATCAGCGACCTCACAGAAACCTTCGACAACCTCCGCAGGTACAAGATGATGTTGAATCCGCTGAAGTGCGTCTTTGGCGTGCCAGCCGGAAAACTCCTTGGCTTCATAGTCTCTCAGAGGCATTGAGGTTAACCCGGAAAAGATCAAGGCAATCTTGTGCATCAAACGGCCAACTTGTCTCAAAGATGTGCAACGACTAACTGGTTGCGTTGCAGCAATCAGTAGGTTTGTTAGCCGTCTTGGCGAGAAGGCGCTACCTCTGTACAAGCTGCTGAAGAAAACAGACAAATTTGTGCCGGGACGACGCAGCTGACGCAGCTCTTCGAGGGTTGAAGGAAATACTCACCTCCCCGCCTATCTTGGCAGCTCCAGCAGAGTCAGAGCCAATGCTCCTTTATCTGGCAGCCACCAACAAAGTCATCAGCCTCGTCATCGTGGTGCAGCGAAAGGAAGAAGGTCATGAATATGACGTCCAAAGACCTGTCTACTACATTAGCGAGGTGCTGACGGAGTCAAAACAAAGATACCCTCACTTTCAGAAGCTAGCCTATGGAGTGTTTCTAGGCAGCAGGAAGCTGAGACACTACTTCCAAGAGCACCCAGTAACAGTTGTGAGCAAGGCTCCGCTGTCAACAATTCTCAACAACGCTGACGCAACAGGATGTACGGCTAAATGGGGCATCGAATTATCCGCCTTCGACATCGCTTACAAGCGTAGGACTGCGGTTAAATCCCAAGTCTTGGCAGATTTCGTCGCAGATTGGACAGAAGCTCCGGATGCAAGTCTGGAGCCGGAACCAGAGACATGGGTCATGCACTTCGATGGATCCAAGCAGCATCAAGGCTCAGGAGCCGGAGTCACCCTGAAGTCCCCTACCGGAGAAGAACTGCAGTACGTTCTGCAGATCCACTTCGAAGCTACAAATCACATGGCGGAATATGAGGCTCTACTACACGGTCCAGCGCATCGCTAAGGAGATTGGGATCAAGCACATCATATGCTGTGGAGATTCCGACCTGGTGGCACAACAAGTAGCCGGAACCTGGAACGCCAGAAACTCCGTCATGGCGGCCTACAGAGACGAAGTTGATGAGATCGCCAAGTGCTTCCTCGGATACGAAGTCAAGTACGTCGAGAGAGACGATAACACGGCGGCGGACATGCTATCCAAGCTCGGATCCGGCAGGAAGCAAATTCCGCCTGGCATTTTCCTGGAGCATCTCCGGATACCCTCGGTGAAGGGCGCTAACCATGAAAACCCAGAGGTGGCAGTGTCTCCGGCTAGGGAGGTGATGGCTATCATTCCGGCTTGGACACAGCCTTTCCTGGACTACCTCATCGATCAGAAGTTGCCTGAGGACGAGGTCCTCGCAAGACAGATCGTCAGACGAGCGAGATCCTACACAATTGTTGATGGACAACTCTACAAACGAAGTGCAGCAGGGGTATTTCTCAAATGCGTCTCCAATCAAGATGGCATTGAAATCCTCAGAGAGATCCACGCAGGGGACTGCGGGCATCATGCCGCCCCCAGATCGCTCGTTGCAAAAGCTTTTCGGTTAGGTTTCTACTGGCTCACAGCTAAAGAAGACGCTGACAAAATAGTCAAGACCTGCCGAGGTTGTCAGTACTACGCTACTCAACCAAACGCTCCAGCCCAAGAGTTGAAGACCATACCTATCACCTGGCCATTTGCGGTGCGGGGGCTCGATATGGTTGGTAAGTTAAAAAGATCATCTCCTGGCGGTTTTGAATACCTCCTGGTCGCTGTTGACAAGTTCAGCAAATGGATCGAGGCTAAGCCAGTGAGAAAAGCCGATGGTGCTACGGCACTAAAATTCGTCTGCAGCCTCGTGATGAGATTCGGCATCCCACACAGCATAATCACAGATAATGGCACAAACTTCGCTCAAGGAGAGTTGAGGGATTATTGTGAAACAATGGGGATACGGCTGGACCTTGCATCTGTGGCTCACCCACAATCCAATGGTCGGGTTGAAAGGGCTAACGGCCTAATATTATCGAGAATTAAACCGCGCCTTGAAGAACCGCTGCGACGAGCAGCCGGAGCTTGGGCTGATGAGTTGGAAGCTGTTTTGTGGAGTTTACGAACCACCCCTAACAGATCAACAGGGTTTACCCCATTTTTCCTGGTATACGGATCCGAAGCCGTGCTTCCCTCCGACATCATCCACGATTCACCGCGAGTTTCCGCCTACAATGAAGAAACAGCTGATGAGGCCAGATAGCTATCTGTGGACCTGATCGAAGAAGCTCGGAACTTAGCTGACCAGCGCTCCGCCATCTACCAGCAGAAGCTCCGACGTTATCACAGTCGTCGAGTTCGGAAACGCTCCTTCATGGCGGGAGACCTGGTCCTCCGCCTTCGACAGGTGAAAGACCATAAGCTGCAATCTCCATGGGAAGGACCCTTCGTCGTTAGCAAAGTGCTTCATAACGGGTCGTACTACCTTGTTGATTTCCGCGAGCTGAGGGATAGACCTGCTAATCGGCACCGGAAACGCAAGCGTGAGGATCCGGATGACATCTACGATGAAACAGATCGCCCTTGGAATATCGCACAGCCTACGTCCTTTCTACACTTAGCATATTTTTTCCGAGTTACAAACTCTGTAATAGTTATACATGATCAATGAAATAAAGCTTATGGTTCACTCTTTGAGTCCTTTACCTCCTTTACTTGTTCATTTTAGATCGTGTATGTTTTTCCGACTAAAACCGCAGAGCTGGATGTTTCCGCCTAGGCGTGTATGAAAGTTGTGATTTTCAAAATCGTCCCCTAGGACGTGAGCTTAAGTTTTCTGGTGGAATTTTTTTTCGTTGCGAACTTGTGGATTCCTGGTAGCGATTTCCGGCACCTAGGCTGGGGGCTTGTTTCCGCGGTTATGGACGGACGCCATTGGGCTTCGTCGCCGCAGGCGAGCGTTTCCGGCCAAAGGTTCTCCGGCTCGTGGAAGGTCAAATGAGTAAGCCGGAAAATTAACAAACCAGCACTTGCTTTTTACAAACGAAACATGCAAATAATTCAAAAGGATAGCAGGATAAGTTTTCCGCCCATGCATAATTGTTTCGTCCCTAGATACTCAAGAATTTAAAGTTATATTACAAACCCTCGCTGGGGCCAAAATGATGCATTGTTTTTCCCGCAGGAATAAAAGTTTTCACTCCCCCTTGGCCGGAGAAGTCTTGCCCTCTGAATCTTTTTTCTCGGCGTCTTCGGCCGGAGATGACACGTCTTCATCACTTTCTTTTTCTTCATCAGAAGCTGCAGTGCTGGTCTTGGGTTCTTCTTGGGGAGCGTCCTTGGAGCTGGTCCAGGTATATTGGGTTCCGGATTCCGCAGGTCGCGCTTTCGCGGCGAGCTCCTTTTGAAGTTCCGCTTCCAAGGGCTCGTCTGCAGGAAGAACGACCTTGTCGTAGAATTCCTCATGCTGGATCCTGCGCGCGATACGGGTGTCGTAGCCGCTCACTGCATCCAGGAGCGCGTCAACATTCGCATCCGGAGGAACGTCTGTGGTTACCACATCAAGATCAAGATCCGGATGATGTGCTAAGCACATAGCCAAAGTCATTGCAGCTGCGCCTCGGGCGGATGATGCTTGTAGATCCGTCACCAGCTCCGGAAGAATGTCCATCTTTCCAACAAGCTTGCGAACGTTGCAAGTGCGACTCCTCTTGATGGATAAGTTATAGCATATCTTGCGGGAGGCGGAGATGAGATCTTTGCAATCATCACCTGCAAGTTCGAGAAGGTCATCCCGTGGGAACAAATTCCGACGCTGCACCGGATATCCAAGCGGCTCTGCATAAAGATAATCAGGCTATAAGCATGCAATTTGAGCGCAAAATAAAAAGTCGGAGCAAACATCTGGACAAGGTTTCAGTATCGTACCCAAGATGTTCTCGTTGAGCAAGTCCCAGTGATGCTCCGCGGTCTCCATATATTTCCGGAGTCCATTGAGCTCTTTTTGCTGCCTCTTGATGGTCTCGCTGTCAGCATTTTTCTTCAGTATTTATTCGCCCTTTTCCCTGATATGCTCGGAGTTTTTCTCAGCCAGCTGCTTCTCGGCCTGCTCCCTCTTTAGTTCCGCCTCCTTTAGTTTCGTTTCCAAATCTTGGTACGAGGAGCGCAGGTTCTCAAGTTCAGACGAGGCTGTAGCAAGGGAAGAGGATGCGCCTATAATAACATAAGTTAACAGCAAGTTCAAAGTCGGAATATGACTAATGACGAAGAAGGCGGAAACCAACCTTGGGCGTCCGCCAGTTGCTTGGTCAGTTCCGCATTCTCATCCTTCAGAGTCCGGATATTTTCCGCCTGATTCAGAGTAACGCGGCGCTGAAGCGCAATGTTCTTGTGCAGCTCATAGTGCAGTGCCTGCTGTTCCTGTAAAACATAGACAGAGCAGGAGTAAAAATTCCGCCTGTAAAAGTGGTTTTCTCCAAAGCATTATTGCCGGAACTTTTCCGCCATAATGCTTGGGGGCTACTGATTCAATTTAACGACCTTCCCGGGAGTAATCTTTCTCTAAGCATCTAAGCGCTAACTTTTTTTTTTGAGTTTCCGCCTACATGCTTGGGGGCTACTGGGGAGTACCTTTTGCTTGCAGATGAGCTTGTCGAAGAACTGGCCGACGTTCTTCTTGAAGTCTTGGATTTCCGATGTCCTGGAGTCAGGCTTCCCCCTGGCGTTGTTCAGCATGGCGTTGAGCAAGTCTTGCTCAAGCTCCCACTTCTCCGCCTCGGACAGCTTGTTGAAAAACTTGGTAGCATACGCCTTGGGGGTGGAAGTGGTGTCAGCCGGATCTCCAAAATTCTTCGGAAAAACGACGATGTCGCCAGCGCCGTCTCCAGCCTTCTCAGAAGAAGTGACTTCAGCCTCTCCTTGGCCTTGTACTTCCGCGTCTTCTTGGGCAGGGCCTTTGGCCTTAGGATCTTCTCCGCCCACATTCTCGCTGCTAACCGGAATTATTTCCGGTGGAGTGTTTGCGGCAGGAGGGGGAGATGGATCAGCCTGAGGGGGAGACGGTTGAGGAGTTGGGTGGGAGGTACTTGGTGGAACTGGAGTAGAAGGACCAACTGCCGGAGACTTTTTCATATATTTGGTGATAGTTTCTTGGCCGGTGGTCCACGTGGCAGTGGTGCTCGGATTCCTGCAGACAAGTGAAAGGGATTAGACAAGAGATAATTTCGCCAAGATAAAATTGCATCATGTTCGGAAACTTACGGGGCGCCGGGGATGATGGGGCGCGTGCGCTGGCCAGCTGTTGAAAGCATCCTTAGGCGCGCACGCTCCGCTTTCCTCGAGTCTAGCGGAGGTGGTTTTGTGGTCTTGGGCTTCTTGGCGGAGGCCTCGCCGCTAGCTCCGGCTTCAGTGCCGGAAGCCTTGGCGCGGGGACGCTTCGTAGGTCGAGGGGCCGCCTTGCGGGGTGCCTGTTCCTCTTCCTCCTCATCGTCTTCCGGAACCTCCTCCGCCGCGTCGCCGCTGACAGGGACACGAAGAATGGTGCGGAAGTTTTCCTCCGCCAAAGTGTTGAGCTGGAAGGAAAATGAATAAGAGTTAGAGTTAACATCCAAAGACTTGTGAAGTTTGAAGCAACGAAAAGAACAAAGCTTACCGGAGGACACTGGTCGTTTGTGTAGATGTCCTTGATCAGTTCCGGGACCTGTTGACCCCTCGGAATCTTCACCAACGTCTTGAACCTTCTCTTCAGAGAGTCGGCTGGAAGATCGTGGCGGGTAACCCGGAGAAGATCGTCCGCCCCGGTATAAGCGCACATCAGGCGCGCGTTGTAGCGTAGAGGCTGGATTCTCCGGGAGAACCAGCTAAGGGTGAGCTGGGCTCCGGTCAGTCCGTCGTGGACTAGCCAGGAGATTCTCCGCGCTGCCTTCTCCAAGATCGGGGTTTGGGCGAGCGAAGGAACGAAGCTCCAGCTTGCGAGCTCTTCCGGAGGCTCGTTGATGAACTGGGGCAGGCCTTCATGGACATCCGGAACTGAAGCGTTCTTCTCATAGAACCATCCGGCGTTCCAGTACCGGACGGATTCGTGCGAGTCGTGGGGAGGATACATGCGGCTAGGGCGGAGCATAAACGTCATGCTTCCGCAGTTCACCATTGCTTTGTCCTTGGTTTCTTTCTTCACCCAGAAAAAGAACTGCCATAACTTGACATCTGGCCGGATCCCAAGGTGCCCTTCGCAAAGAGTTACGAAGTTGGACAGGAGAAGATATGAGTTTGGGCAGATGTTGTGGGGCTGGAGCCCGTATGTGTTGAGGACGGAGAGAAAAAATTCCGAGCAGGGAAGTGAAAGTCTGCGTTCCACCCAAGCCTTGGTCATAACAATTTCTCCGGCTTCGGGCTTGGGGACGTCGGAGTCACGTGTGAAACTCCAATGAGTGGAGATCATGCCCTCGTTCTGGAGCTCTCTAAGCTCCACATCAGTAGTTGCACAGGGCCACCACTGACCCCGCTCTCCTTCGCGGATCCGGGCCTTGGACGCCCTCTTGTTTTCCACCTCCTGCACCTTTGCTGCCATCCTAGCTTGTCCCTCGAGTTCTTCTTGAAGCTCTTGGAGGGAGGGGATCCGGCCTGGAGCGGTCTTTGGAAGATGCGGAAAAAGGTTGAGCTAGTCTAATGTCGGAAACATATGGTGGCAGGAATGATATGGGATCCGGGCATATGGGTTCTATTTGATTGGGATCCGGGCTACTCGGAGAGCTACCGGTACAGTGCGACGAATCGAGTGGCATGCTTCCGGCTGCGCCCATGCAAAGTGCTTGAGTACCCGGATCAATTAGTCTATCTTCTACACTAAGTCTATCTTCTACGAGGCCGGCGCACTTACCGCTAATGGCGCGGTGGCTCGACGGAGCTCCGGTGAAGACGAGGTCGCCGGACTTGAAGAAAATCGTCCCGCGTGACCACGAATCGGCGGTGGAGAGAAATTCCCGTTCAACCGCAAGAATCTTGGCGCGAGGGGAGACTTGGACTGGCGGCGCGCGGAGCTCACCGTGGCGAAGTTCGCCGGAATCGAGATCTGTCGGGCGGCGCGTCGCGAGGAGGAAGACGAAGTGGTGAGGAGAGGTGAAAGAATGAGAATTTACCGAGCCGCGGGGTATTTATAGGCCGCGCGCGGAGATTCGGGATTCGGATCCGATGGTGGAAACGGAACGGTCGCACCGTTGGATGGATGACACGTGTTTTAGGTCAAGTGCGGTAAAACGACGTGGAGGTAACTTAACCATGCACTCCCGAAAATTCCGGCTGAAGATTTGCATCTGCGAAAATTTAGCGCGGGAAATGAGGAAGTTGTGCGCGGGAAAAGCGGAGCTTCCGTTGTTGTGCGTGATCTGAAGATGAAGGATTTCCGAAGGAGCGAACCCATAATCAAGTAAGAAGTTTTGAAGCTCTTCAAGATTCTCTTCGTTTCCGAGTTGTATGAAGTCGGAGGAATGATGAATCTCGGAGAACTTCGGGGGCTACTGTTGTGGGTATACTTTATGGGTATATCAACGGCATGGCCTAGATCCGGCAAGCCCGGGTGGCCCATAGTTGGTGGTGAGGCATGTGGCCCATCGGGCGGCCCAGTTGCTGTAGATCATGAAGGATGAAGTCCAGCTCAGGAACGAGGAGCCGGATCCTAACCGACCTACGAAGCAGGCCGGATCCGTGGAGGCCCATGAAGTATCCGGATCCAGCGTGACCTAGAAGGAAGGCGGATCCTTGACGTACATGGCAAGACTTTGTACTGTAGTTAGGCAACTTGTATTCCGGCTAGGACTCTCCGTGTAAACCCTAGATCCGAGCGCCTATATAAGCCGGATCCCGGGAGCCCTAGAGGCACAACCACAACTCATTGTAACAACACGAAAGCACCCAGATAATTCCAGACAAGCAGCAGTAGGCCCTGTCATCGTGCAGGTGTTCCGAAGCTGGGTAACTCATGTACCACCGTCCCGTGTGCACTCCGCCCTATGGCCCCTACTTCTTCTCCCCCTCGTGAGGATCCCTCCTCCGAGGTACCATCGATTAGGCAACGACATCCGTGTTAGTTGTATCCAAAATACACAAATTAGAGGCAAAACAATAGCAAAATTGTTCGGGAAAGTAGATACGTTTTGGACGTATCAACTCCCCCCAAGCTTAGCTTATTGCTTGTCCTCAAGCAATTCAGTTAACAACTGAGTGCGATAAAAGAACTAACACATTTGCTCATATGATGTAAATATTCTCATGATATGGACGAGTACTTAGACAATTCATAATAAGATAAATGCAAATAAAGTCATCTAATAGTTATGTCAATCATGAAAAAGATACCAACAAACTAATAATAAGCATCATGAATCATATCTATCAGCAGGATTGCAATGTTCATAAAAAGATATGATAAAGTGGTATCTCGCTTGCCTGTATTTGTACAACAAAACACTAATGCCCAGGCACCTCTGAATTTCATGGAAAGACTAGAAGTAAAGATTATCAAAGATAAAAGCATCAAAGTTATACCACAGCTAATCATATTTTGGGACAAGCATATTATACTAAGAATGACAGTTATGCTCTCAAGAAGGTGCTCAAAGAAAGGATGGTGACTCAACATAAAAGTAAAAGATTGACCCTTCGCAGAGGGAAGCGGGGATTAACATGTGCTAGAGCTTTTCATTTTTCTAAAGACAGAAGTAAAATTGTTTTGAGAGGTGTTTGTTGTTGTCAACGAATGATAGCGGGTACTCTAACTACCTCGTCAACCAGACTTTCAAGAGCGGCTCCCATGAAGGATGTTATCTCTACCAGCAAGGTAAATCATCCCTGTTCTCTTTTGTTTACACATGTATTTTAGTTTCATTATGGATGACACTCCCCCAACCTTTGCTTACACAAGCCATGGCTAACCGAATCCTCGGGTGCCTTCCAACATTCACATACCATGGAGGAGTGTCTATTTGCAACTTAAGTTGCTTACTGATAAATCAGGGCAAAACATGTGAAGAGAATTATTGATGAAAGTTAATTAATTGGGGCTGGGAACCCCGTTGCCAGATCTTTTTGCAAAATTATTGGATAAGCGGATGTGCCACTAGTCCATTGGTGAAAGTCCGTCAGAAGTAAATGACAAGGTTGAAAGATAAAACACCACATACTTCCTCATGAGCTATAAAACATTAACACAAATTGAGAAGTACTTTGAAGGTTTAAAGGTAGCACATGAGAATTTACTTGGAATGGTTTGAAATGCCATGCATAGGTATTTATGGTGGACACTTTGGAATAACTTGGTTTTCAGGGGTTTGGAAGCACGAGCAGTATTCCCGCTCAGTACAAGTGAAGGCTAGCAATAGACTGGGAAGCGACAATCAAGAGAGCAATAACTGTCATAATCATGCTTGCGACAAAATAAAATTAACGGAGGCATAAGAGTGATACAAGAACTCTGAAGCAAGGTAAATCATCGAGGCTTAATTGACTTTTTGTTTAGTCATATGCATGCGTGAGCATGTGCCAAGTCAATTCAAACGAGTTATTCAGAGGAGGATACCACAATGTCTTACCTATCTATGAATAAAACAATGCAAGCAAATATTTATGACATGCTACTCATATTAATAAATTGGAGCTAAACATGAGAGATCATGAACTACTAGACTTTCATTAAATGACATATACCTCACATGAACCAACTAAGCATGCTCACATGGATGAGTATATGTACAAAAACGAAAACAAATAGAGTTCATACCAGCCTCTTGATACGTCTCCGACGTATCGATAATTTCTTATGTTCCATGCCACATTATTGATGATATCTACATGTTTTATGCACACTTTATGTCATATTCGTGCATTTTCTGGAACTAACCTATTAACAAGATGCCGAAGTGCCAGTTCCTCTTTTTCTGCTGTTTTTGGTTTCGAAATCCTAGTAACGAAATATTCTCGGAATTGGACGAAATCAACGCCCAGGTTCCTATTTTGCCCGGAAGCATCCAGAACACACGAGAACCGCCAGAGAGGGGGCACAGGCCCACCAAACCCTAGGCCGGCACGGCCAGGGGGGGCCCGCGCCCCCCTATAGTGTCGGTGCCCCTTCGACCTTCTGACGCCGCCTCTTCGCCTATATAAAGCCCCTGGACCTAAAACCTCAATACGGAAAAGCCACGGTACGAGAAACCTTCCAGAGCCGCCGCCATCGCGAAGCCAAGATCTGGGGGACAGGAGTCTCTGTTCCGGCACGCCGCCGGGACGGGGAAGTGCCCCCGGAAGGCTTCTCCATCGACACCGCTGCCATCTCCACCTCCATCTTCATCAACGCGGTTGTCTCCCATGAGGAGGGAGTAGTTCTCCATCGAGGCTCGGGGCTGTACCGGTAGCTATGTGGTTAATCTCTCTCCTATGTACTTCAATACAATGATCTCATGAGCTGCCTTACATGATTGAGATTCATATGAGTTTTGTATCACAATTCATCTATGTGCTACTCTAGTGATGTTATTAAAGTAGTTTATTCCTCCTCCATGATGTAATGTTGGCAGTGTGTGCATCATGAAGTACTTGGTTTATGCTATGATTGTGATCTCTTGTAGATTATGAAGTTAACTATTACTATGATGGTATTGATGCGATCTATTCCTCCTTTCATAGTGTGAAGGTTACGGTGTGCATGCTATGTTAGTACTTGGTTTGGCTGTGTTGATCTATCTTGCACTCTAAGGTTATTTAAATATGAACATTGAATATTGTGGAGCTTGTTAACTCCGGCATTGAGGGTTCGTGTAATCCTACGCAATGGTGTTCATCATCCAACAAGAGTGTAGAGTATGCATTTATCTATTCTCGTTATGTGATCAATGTTGAGAGTGTCCACTAGTGAAAGTATGATCCCTAGGCCTTGTTCCTAAATACGCTATCGCTGCTTGTTTACTCGTTTTACTCGCGTTACTACCGCTCGTGTTACTACCGCTTGTTTACTCGTCCCGGGCAAAGCACTTTTCTCGGTGCCGTTGCTACTACTTATTCATACCACCTGTATTTCACTATCTCTTCGCCGAACTAGTGCACCTATTAGGTGTGTTGGGGACACAAGAGACTTCTTGCTTTGTGGTTGCAGGGTTGCATGAGAGGGATATCTTTGACCTCTTCCTCCCCGAGTTCGATAAACCTTGGGTGATCCACTTAAGGGAAAACTTGCTGCCGTTCTACAAACCTCTGCTCTTGGAGGCCCAACACTATCTACAGGAAAAGGAGGGGGCGTAGACATCAAGCTATTTTCTACGGCGCCGTTGCCGGGGAGGAAAGGTAAAAGGCACTCATACTCCGGTTCCAGGTAACAGTACTTTTCTGGCGCCATTGTGTTTGTGCTCGAAGCTATTTTATTTAGATCCTGCAATTGCATCTTTTTGTTTCTTGTTTACACTAGTTAGGCATAATGGAAAACAACAAAAACATGAGAGATCTTTATGAACTTTATCTTGAATTAGGACATGATGTGTTTGAAGAGAGAATTAAAAAACCCATGGAACTTTATATGCATGCTAATGGGAATGTTATTAATATGAATGCTTTGAACACTATTGTTGCTAATGCCATGGAAAATTCTAAGCTTGGGGAAGCTGGCTTTGATGAGCATGATCTTTTTAGTCCCCCGGGCGTGGAGGAGAAAAATTACTTTGATGATACTTTGCCTCCTATTTATGATGATTATAATGATAGTAGTCTTATGGTGCCGCCTGTTATGGAGGATAAATTTGATTATGATTACAATATGCCTCCTATATTTGATGATGAGAATAATAATGATAGCTACTTTGTTGAATTTGCTCCCACTACAACTAATAAAATTGATTATGCTTATGTGGAGAGTAATAATTTTATGCATGAGACTCATGATAAGAATGTTTCACTTGATAGTTATATTGTTGAGTTTGCTCATGATACTACTGAAAGTTATTATGAGAGAGGAAAATATGGTTGTAGAAATTTTCATGTTACTAAAATACCTCTCTATGTGCTGAAATTTTTGAAGCTACACTTGTTTTATCTTTTTATGCTTGTTGCATTATGCTTCTTGAACTTGTTTATTTACAAGATTCCTATGCATAGGAAGCATGTTAGACTTAAATGTGTTTTGGATTTGCCTCTTGATGCTCTCTTTTGCTTCAAATGCTATTTCTTGCGAGTGCATCATTAAAACTGCTGAGCCCATCTTAATGGCTATAAAGAAAGAACTTCTTGGGAGATAACCCATGTGTTATTTTGCTACAGTACTCTGTTTTATATTTGAGTCTTGGAAGTTGTTTACTACTGTAGCAACCTCTCCTTATCTTAGTTTTGTGTTTTGTTGTGCCAAGTAAAGTCGTTGATAGTAAGGTTCATACTAGATTTGGATTACTGCGCAGAAACAGATTTCTTTGCTGTCACGAATCTGGGCCAAATTCTCTGTAGGTAACTCAGAAAATTATGCCAATTTACGTGAGTGATCCTCAGATATGTACGCAACTTTCATTCAATTTGAGCATTTTCATTTGAGCAAGTCTGGTGCCTCAATAAAATTCGTCTTTACGGACTGTTCTGTTTTGACAGATTCTGCCTTTTATTTCGCATTGCCTCTTTTGCTATGTTGGATGGATTTCTTTGTTCCATTAACTTCCAGTAGCTTTGAGCAATGTCCAGAAGTGTTAAGAATGATTGTGTCACCTCTGAACATGTGAATTTTTGATTATGCACTAACCCTCTAATGAGTTTGTTTCGAGTTTGGTGTGGAGGAAGTTTTCAAGGGTCAAGAGAGGAGGATGATATACTACGATCAAGAAGAGTGAAAAGTCTAAGCTTGGGGATGCCCCGGTGGTTCATCCCTTCATATTTCAAGAAGACTCAAGCATCTAAGCTTGGGGATGCCCAAGGCATCCCCTTCTTCATCGACAAAATTATCAGGTTCCTTCTCTTGAAACTATATTTTTATTCGGTCACATCTTATGTACTTTACTTGGAGCGTCTGTTTGCTTTTGTTTTTTGTTTTTGTTTGAATAAATGCTTGTGTGGGAGAGAGACACGCTCCGCTGATTCGTAGGAACACATGTGTTCTTAGCTTTTAATGTTCATGGCGAAGGTTGAAATTGCTTCGTTAATTGTTATATGGTTGGAATTGGAAAATGATACATGTAGTAATTGCTAAAATGTATTGGATAATGTGATACTTGGCAATTGTTGTGCTCATGTTTAAGCTCTTGCATCATATGCTTTGCACCTATTAATGAAGAAATACATAGAGCATGCTAAAATCTGGTTTGCATATTTGGTCTCTCTAAGGTCTAGATAATTTCTAGTATTGAGTTTGAGCAACAAGGAAGACGGTGTAGAGTCTTATAATGTTTTCAATATGTCTTTTATGTGAGTTTTGCTGCACCGGTTCATCCTTGTGTTTGTTTCAAATAGCCTTGCTAGCCTAAACCTTGTATCGAGAGGGAATACTTCTCATGCATCCAAAATACTTGAGCCAACCACTATGCCATTTGTGTCCACCATACCTACCTACTACATGGTATTTCTCCGCCATTCCAAAGTAAATTGCTTGAGTGCTACCTTTAAACAATTCAAAATTTATCACCTCTGATTTGTGTCAATGTTTTATAGCTCATGAGGAAGTATGTGGTGTTTATCTTTCAATCTTGTTGGGCAACTTTCACCAATGGACTAGTGGCTTCATCCGCTTATCCAATAATTTTGCAAAAAGAGCTGGCAATGGGATTCCCAGTCCCAAATTAATTAATAAAAATAGACACTCCTCCATGGTATGTGATTGTTGGACGGCACCCGAAGGATTCGGTTAGCCATGGCTTGAGAAAGCAAAGGTGGGGAGGAGTGTCATCATAATAAAACTAAAATAAAAAGGCACTCCTTCATGGTATGAGATTGTTGGCGAGGCACCCGAGGATTCGGTTAGCCATGGTTTGTGAAAGAAAGGTTGGAAGGAGTGCCACACAAAAATAAAATAAAATGGGAGCCGCTCTTTGAAGGTTTGTCTGGCAAGGGGGTTAGAGTGCCCACTACCATTCGTTGACAACAACAAACACCTCTCAAAATTCTACTTTTATGATCTCTATATGTTTTCAAAATCAAAGCTCTAGCACAAATATAGCAATCGATGCTTTCCTCTTTGAAGGACCATTCTTTTACTTTTATTGTTGAGTCACTTCACCTATTTCTCTCCACCTCAAGAAGCAAACACTTGTGTGAACTGTGCATTGATTCCTACATACTTGCATATTGCATTTGTTATATTACTCTATGTTGACAATATCCATGAGATATACATGTTATAAGTTGAAAGCAACCGCTGAAACTTCATCTTCCTATGTGTTGCTTCAATGCCTTTACTTTGAATTATTGCTTTATGAGTTAACTTTTATGCAAGACTTATTGATGCTTGTCTTTAAGTACTATTCATGAAAAGTCTTTGCTATATGATTCACTTGTTTACTCATGTCATATACATTGTTTTGATCGCTGCATTCACTACATATGCTTTACAAATAGTATGATCAAGGTTATGATGGCATGTCACTCCGAAATTATCTTTGTTTATCGTTTACCTGCTCGGGACGAGCAGGAACTAAGCTTGGGGATGCTGATACGTCTCCGACGTATCGATAATTTCTTATGTTCCATGCCACATTATTGATGATATCTACATGTTTTATGCACACTTTATGTCATATTCGTGCATTTTCTGGAACTAACCTATTAACAAGATGCCAAAGTGCCAGTTCTTGTTTTCTGCTGTTTTTGGTTTCAGAAATCCTAGTAACGAAATATTCTCGGAATTGGACGAAATCAACGCCCAGGTTCCTATTTTGCCCGGAAGCATCCAGAACTCACGAGAACCGCCAGAGAGGGGGCACAGGCCCACCAAACCCTAGGCCGGCGCGGCCAGGGGGGCCCGCGCCCCCCTATAGTGTCGGCGCCCCTTCGACCTTCTGACGCCGCCTCTTCGCCTATATAAAGCCCCTGGACCTAAAACCTTGATACGGAAAAGCCACGGTACGAGAAACCTTCCAGAGCCGCCGCCATCGCGAAGCCAAGATCTGGGGGACAGGAGTCTCTGTTCCGGCACGCCGCCGGGACGGGGAAGTGCCCCCGGAAGGCTTCTCCATCGACACCGCTGCCATCTCCACCTCCATCTTCATCAACGCTGCTGTCTCCCATGAGGAGGGAGTAGTTCTCCATCGAGGCTCGGGGCTGTACCGGTAGCTATGTGGTTAATCTCTCTCCTATGTACTTCAATACAATGATCTCATGAGCTGCCTTACATGATTGAGATTCATATGAGTTTTGTATCACAATTCATCTATGTGCTACTCTAGTGATGTTATTAAAGTAGTTTATTCCTCCTCCATGATGTAATGTTGGCAGTGTGTGCATCATGAAGTACTTGGTTTATGCTATGATTGTGATCTCTTGTAGATTATGAAGTTAACTATTACTATGATGGTATTGATGCGATCTATTCCTCCTTTCATAGTGTGAAGGTTACGGTGTGCATGCTATGTTAGTACTTGGTTTGGCTGTGTTGATCTATCTTGCACTCTAAGGTTATTTAAATATGAACATTGAATATTGTGGAGCTTGTTAACTTCGGCATTGAGGGTTCGTGTAATCCTACGCAATGGTGTTCATCATCCAACAAGAGTGTAGAGTATGCATTTATCTATTCTGTTATGTGATCAATGTTGAGAGTGTCCACTAGTGAAAGTATGATCCCTAGGCCTTGTTCCTAAATATCGCTATCGCTGCTTGTTTACTTGTTTTCTTCGCGTTACTACTTGCGTGTTACTACTGCTTGTTTATCGTCTCGGGCAAAGCACTTTTCTCGGTGCCGTTGCTACTACTTATTCATACCACCCGTATTTCACTATCTCTTCGCCAAACTAGTGCACCTATTAGGTGTGTTGGGGACACAAGAGACTTCTTGCTTTATGGTTGCGGGGTTGCATGAGAGGGATATCTTTGACCTCTTCCTCCCTGAGTTCGATAAACCTTGGGTGATCCACTTAAGGGAAAACTTGCTGCTGTTCTACAAACCTCTGCTCTTTGAGGCCCAACACTGTCTACAGGAAAAGGAGGGGGGGCGTAGACATCACCTCTCACCACAGTCAAGTTGTCGTAGATCGTCATTATTGCCTTTCACTTGTGTAGCTTGAATAATATGAAATGAAAACCAAGCTCCAACCACCGGAGACCGCCGAACTCCATAATGAACTTTACAAAAACCAAAGAAGAACAACAAATATTTTTGGTGTTTTCGAATTGGAAACAAGAACAAAAGGAAACAAGCAAACAAAGCAAAAAAAAATTTGGGTTTTCTCATAGCAAACCAACGATAGTAGATAAAGCAAAATAGGAACAAGAAACCAAATAAACAAATGATGAAGAGAAACAACAGAAATATTTTTGGTCTTTTTGTGTTTTAGAAAAGAAACAAAGCAAAAACAAGAGAATAAAAACTAAAAGAATCACAGAAAAGCAAAGTAGCAGAAATCTGCCAAAACTTGACAGCAGTACAGTAATCAATTTTTTCGAAAATCTTCTGCTGTTCAACTAGAAAAGTGCTCAACTAATGAAAGTTAGATAATAACCTGGGGAACATGCACAAAAATTTGCAGCTCAAAATAACGTTCTGGCTACGCACAGGAATTTTTTTAGTATCAGTCCAGAATCTGTTTTTTAGACAGCACTTCCCCAAATATCATCTTCCTCATATTAGAGGCAACCATAAGAAGCGAAACAAGTATGTACACATATCCGGCAATTGTAATATGCAATGAATGAGTGATGCCGGCATACCTCCCCCAAGCTTAGGCTTTTGGCCTAAGTGGAGATCAACCCCAGCGAGGGTCAGGGTTCCACGCTGGTGGATCATACATGGCGTGGTCGTAATAAGATCCATGTGCCGAAGAAAAGGATGAAGGCTCCACATGCCCGAAATGATGATGTGAAGAACTTGCTGTGTTGGATGAAAAGTCGAGGGGTTCCTCGGCCTCCTCCATGCCGTCCGCTGCGTGATGGCCGCAACTTTCTATGTATGCATCAAGTTCATCTTCTGTGACCGACCAACCGTTCCTGGAATCAAGGTTAAACAAAGCGAGTGCGAGCAATCCAACTAGCCTTTCGGATTTAATTACTCTCCACTTTTTCTTGAAAAAGGTTATCTCATAGTACAGGTTATTAAACTTAGACCGATTAGAAACAAAGTCATGTTTTATCATGGAAACAATATCAATTTTCTCTACAGAGAGCTGAACATCAAGAGGGTGAGGTTCTACACCATGCATAGCTAGCAAACGAGAAGCAATGAGACCTCCACATATTCCTCCTTTATCACGGTTAGTAGCAAGTCTAAATGCTATCAAAGCACCCAAATTATAAGTTCTATCATGTTGCAATGCAGCAGCTAAGAAAACCAAGTCATGGATAGATAACTTACTTGCATTCTTTCTAGCCAGAACGCACTTGGTGATAAAGTAAGCAAAATAGCGAATAGATGGGAGTTGAATACTACGAATTTTACCACTCTCATCCGAGAAACTTCTCCCTTGACAAATCATCTCGTAAAGTTTCAAGAGTTTCGATGGCAGCCCCCTAATCTTCTCACGCGATCCCCACTGTGGCACTTTAATAGCTGCACAAAAATCATCAAAGGGCAAGTTGACAGTTTTATTGTAGATTTTATATTGAACCATGGGGTTAGGTTGGGACCAATGGAATTCAAAATCCTGCACCACCGACATGGTTAGTTTTCCATATTGGTAAGGTTCACCAACAACAAAATCTTCTAACCCTGCATTGGAAATTAGATTTTGAACATCCTGAAAAATTCCTGCACTCCTCATGAAATCGGTGCAGGGGTAGTAGGAGGGGAATACCCCCTCTTCACGGTGGACTCTCATAACTTCATGCACCTCCAATTCATGTTGATTGAGTTGAGGTCTGTTCCACTCCATTTTCTGAATTTTTTCAACAATCATTATAAAAGTTGATTTTGAGACATATAAATGAGGGAAACTACCATAGGAACCTGATAGAGTACTAAACATGCATCAAAACTAATTTTTACAACTTGAATCAAGCATGCAAACTCACTTAACATGTCACCTACAACAGCAAATTACTCAAGATATACTCAACTATATAAAATTCTATTTGGATAATCGGAGGAGTCACATACCAGAGAACAAATGCTCCAAATCTCAGCAGCAAAGATGGGCTGAGCAAGGAGATCGAAAAATCCTGAGCTCTCGAGCGAAAACGCGAGTGAGAACGAACTGGTACGAGTTTTTTCTGGAGAGAGAATGGAATGAGTGGAAGGGATGACTGAGTGAGGCCAGGTGGGGCCCTCACCACAGGGTGGCGCGCCCCCTCCTTGGCCGCACCGGCACATGGGGGCCAGCCCTGGGGTGCCCCACTGGTCAGCCCCAGGCACTCCCAGGTTGCATTTCGAAAATAGGACCAACGGTATAATTTTTGTAAATTTTTGAGAACTTCGAAAAACGCACATTTCTGGGTGTTAAATTACTATTTCAGGGTAGAAAATGATTTTCAAACTTCTAAACAACTTAAGCATCTTGCAAAACAAGTGGTACTACAGCAAGTAAAACAAGTGGAGAAACAAAGAAATGTTGTTTAGCTCTTTTATGCGTATAAAATATACTTGTTAACAAGGTTGATCAAGTCTTGCCACCAAATAAATTTTACATGTCATAAGAAGAAATAAACCTCAAATCAATCATGTTACCTTATATTGTATTGATATGGATCCAATCACAATAGTTTGATATTCTTCTTTAGGCTCATATATTGGACAATCAATATCTCCCACTTTGATAGATCTCAAATTAGAAATTGTATTAACTCCATATACTTTATCAGTCCTCTTGGGAAAATAAACAAGTATGTTCCTTGTCATCAACATTGAAAGTGACTTTTCCTTTATTGCAATCAATAACAGCCCTCGCAGTGTTAAGAAAATGTCTTCCAAGAATAATAGACATATTATCATCTTCGAGCATTTCCAACACAACAAAATCAGTTAATATTAAGCAATTATGAGCAACTTGAACAGGAACATCCTCACATATACCAACAGGAACAGCAGTAGATTTATCAGCCATTTGCAAAGATATATCAGTAGGTATCAACTTATCTAGATCAAGTCTCTTGTAAAGAGAAAAAGGCATAACACTAACTCCTGCTCCCAAATCACATAGAGCAGTTCTAACATAATTATTCTTGATGGAACAAGGGATAGTTGGTATACCTGGGTCTCCCAGCTTCTTTGGAACCTTGCCATTGAAAGAATAATTAGCAAGCATAGTGGAAATCTCCTCATTAGGAATTTTCCTTTTGTTAGAGACAATATCTTTCATATGCTTTGAATAAGGAGGCAATTTAATAGCATCAGTCAAAGGGATTTGCAAAAACAAAGGTTTCATCCAATCACAAAATTTATTATAGTGTTCTTCCTCCTTTGATTTTAGTTTCTTAACAGGAAAAGGCATTTGCTTTTGAACCCAAGGTTCTCTTTCATTACCATGTTTCTTAGCAATAAAATCTTATTTAGTGTACTTTTTATTTTTTGCATGCTTTTCAGGTTCATTTTCAATCTCTTCTTTATCAGAAACATCATTCTTATCATTATCTTTATCATGTTCATTACCACTTTCAGTTTCAGCATCAGAAATAGAAATACTATTAGGATCATTAACAGGTTCAGAAGATTCTACAACAGTTTTATGTTTCTTCTTCTTTTTCTTAGAAGGATCACTAATTTCTTTAGTTCGTTGAGAATCTTGTTCAACTCTTTTGGGATGCCCCTCAGGATATAGAGGATCCTGAGTGGAAACACCACCTCTAGTTGTTACTTCATAAGCATGTTCTTCTTTATGAGTATTTTTTAACAAGTCATTTTGCACTTTAGTGAGTTGATCAATTTGAGTTTGAACCATATGAAAATGTTTAACAAGCATCTTAACATCATTGGAGGTTCTCTCCACAATATCATGCAATTTACTAATAGCGTGAGAATTTTCCATTAAATGATTCTCTACTCTCATATTAAAATTATCTTGCTTAACAACATAATTATCAAATTCATCTAAACATTGATCAGGAGGTTTTGAATAAGGAATATCTCCTTTATCAAAGCATTGAAGAGAATGTACCTCAATCATGGATGAAGGGGGAGTTATCTTACATAAATCTTCTATGGGAGGTAAATTCTTCACATCTTCAGATTTAATACCTTTCTCTTTAAGAGATTTCTTGGCTTCCCTCATATCTTCATCATTTAATTCAATCATACCCCTCTTCTTCAATATTGGTGTTGGTGTTGGTTCAGGTGTAGTCCAATCATCATGATTTTGGCTTATTCTAGCCAACAATTCCTCAGCTTCGTCTGGAGTTCTTTTCCTAAAAACACAACCAGCACAACTATCCAGGTATGCTCTAGACTCAATGGTTAGTCCACTATAAAATATATCAAGTAAGTCATGCTTTTCCAAATCATGTCCAGGCCGAGCTCTGATAAGAGAGCAAAACCTTGCCCATGCTTCAGGCAATTTCTCTCCATCTTCCTGGTCAAAACTATAAATTTTCTGCAAGGCAATATGTTGAGCACTAGCAGGAAAGTATTTCCGAAATAAAACATCAAGCAAACCTTTTGGACTATCAATAGAATCAGGAGGCAAAATATTATACCAAATTTTAGCATCATCCTTTAATGAGAAAGGAAAATTATTAGCAACAAAATAAGTACGCTTCTTAATATCATCAGAAAACAAGCTACTCAAAGTAGAAAGCTCATTCATGTGCTCTACATCACTTTCTTTTTCAGTACCACAAAAAGGTGTTTTCTCAACAATAGATATATGAGATAAATCAAGAGAAAAATCATAATCCTTATCCTTAATGTTTATAGGAGATGTGGCAAATTTAGGATCAGGAGACAGTTTATATCTAACAGCACGTTGTGCAAGAAGCTTTTTAATGTTAGTTGCATCAATAGTAGCATTACATTTATCAATAAAATCATCATCAAGTTCCACATAATCTTCATCAAGATCATCACTAGAGTGTTCAACAGACTCAGGTGAATTAACAGGTGTAACAGTATTTTCAATTTGTCTAGACCTAGCAATTGTAGCATCTATAAAAGGACCTAATGAACCATTATCATCAAGCACAGTAGAAGCATCATCAAAATTATCAGAGGAATTTTCAGTTTCAGCAGAAGTACCAACACGTGAAGCTTGTGGTGGTGAAACAAGTTGACTTATCACAGATGGTGAATCAAGAGCAGCAGAGGTACTCAGAGTTATACATTTTCTTGTAGTGGATGGTAATATGGCGACTTTAGTATCGCGAGGTTTACCCATGATGGAGAATTTGCAGTGAACAATATCAATTCAGGTGAACTTGCAAATAAAGCTATGCTCCCCGGCAACGGCGCCAGAAAATAGTCTTGATGACCCACAAGTATAGGGGATCGCAACAGTCTTCGAGGGAAGTAAAATCCAATTTATTGATTCGACACAAGGGGAGCCAAAGAATATTTATAAGCCTTAACAGCGGAGTTGTCAATTCAGATGCACCTGGAAATAGACTTGCTCGCAAGAGTTTATCAGTAGCAACAGTTTTATAGTAGTAGCAGTAGTGAAATATAAGCAGCAGCGTAACAAAGACAACGAGTAGTGATTATAGTAAACAGCAGGATTAAAATACTGTAGGCACGGGGATGGATGAACGGGCGCTGCATGGATAAGAGAACTCATGTAACAATCAAGGCAGGGCATTTGCAGATAGTAATAAAACAGTATCCAAGTACTAAACAATCATAGGCATGTGTTCCGTATATAGTCGTACGTGCTCGCAATGAGAAACTTGCACAACATCTTTTGTCCTACCAGCCGGTGGCAGCCGGGCCTCTAGGAAAACTACTGGTAATTAAGGTACTCCTTTTAATAGAGTACCAGAGCAAAGCATTAACACTCCGTGAACACATGTGATCCTCATATCACAGCCTTCCCCTCCGGTTGTCCCAATTTCTGTCACTTTGGGGCATCGGGTTCCGGACAGCAATATGTGTATACAACTTGCAGGTAAGATCATAAAACAATGAATATCATCATGAATCAATAACATGTTCAGATCTGAAATCATGGCACTCGGGCCCTAGTGACAAGCATTAAGCATAACAAGTTGCAACAATATCATAAAAGTACGAACAACGGATACTAGGCACTATGCCCTAACAATCTTATGACTATTACATGATCAATCTCATCCAATCCCTACCATCCCCTTCAGCCTACAGCGGGGAATTACTCACACATGGATGGGGGAAGCATGGATGGTCGATGGAGAGGCGTCGATGGTGATGATGGCGATGATCTCCTCCAATTCCCCGTCCCGGCAGGGTGCCAGAACAGAGTTTCTGGTCCCGAGACGGAGTTTCGCGATGGCGGCTGAGTTCTGGATGTCTTCTGGAAATATGGTCGAACCCCCGTGCGTTTTTAGGTCAAAAGCCTTAAGTAGTCCAGAGGGGAGCGTCGGGGGCTGGCCTTGGCGACGCCACCATAGGGCGGCGCGCCCCCCTCCTTGGCCGCGCCGGCCTATGGTGTGGGGGCCGTGGGCCTCCCCTTGGCCTGCCCTTCTGGCTCCGTGAGTCTTCTGGGAAAATAGGCCCTTCGCAATTATTTCCGGGGATTTTCCTGAAAGTTGAGTTTCTGCACAAAAATAAGACACTAGGGCAATTCTGGTGAAAACAACGTTAGTCCGTGTTAGTTGTATCCAAAATACACAAATTAGAGGCAAAACAATAGCAAAAGTGTTCGGGAAAGTAGATACGTTTTGGACGTATCACCCCGCTCCCCATCAAACCAACCAGGTAGAAGCCATGGCTGCCATGGAACGGTGCACCAGGCAGCGGGCAACGAGGACACTAACCACTGGTTATTGCTCAACCATAATCATTCCTGTGCAGGAAAATTTTCTCCATCCCCATCCCCACTAACTGTCATGGGTCCACTTCTTTTACCATCCCCATCCCCATCGGGTAAACAAATAACCATCGGTTAACCAACCCCGCTTTAGCTAGTAACTATGAGCCCAAAATAAAATGACAACATGGTAGGATAACGGGGTTGGCTGGATCAGGAGTTTAGAAAGGAGAGGCGAGCATTTGGGAGTTGGGGTTTGGGGGCTACGGCGGTTGGGGACGGAAGGGGAAATGTGAGCACAAAAGGATTAGGGTTTTCTGGTATATATACATACCTATCTTGTACCCCAGTGCCACATGTCATGTGCCTAACGGGGATTTCACGGTTATCGAGTATGGATAGTGGTAACATAGACCCATCCCCACCTTGCCTAACGGGGAGAGTTTGCCTCCAATAAGACCCCCACGGGGATGAAGTACTAACCAAAACCATCCCCTAATAGGTAAATTAACCACCGGGATCGGGGAATGGGCCCCATTGCCAAATTGAGGCACGGGGGCAGAGATCAGGCGCGACGCGGCGACGAAATCCGGGCTCGTCGGCCGTGCGTGACAGGGGCTCGCCTGTGGCTCGTGCTCCTAACGCGCGCTCGCTGGAGAATCAGCGCGGCCCACTTGATCGACCGCCGCCGCCGCCTTCTCCCCCGTCAGCGGTGAAATCCCGGGCGAGCCGCTCCTGTCCACTCCGATTTGGCCTCCTCCAGCTTCCGATTTGGTTTGCTCCCGTATGAAGAGGCGCTTTGGCGTCCGATTCGGCCTGCTCCCGCATCCACGAAGAGGCGCTCACCTCACGCGCCAACTCATGACCGGCGGCGACTTGGCCACCGGAGCTGTTCGTGCTTGTCCGTCAGGTCGATCTTGGGAGAGCCGAATTCTACACGGCCACGGCTGGGCGTGCTGCTAGCACTGGTGTCGGCGTCGTCTGTGGGGGAGGGTGAGAACGAGGAGGAGGCCGCCTTCACGCTCTGCATCAAGGAATCTCTTCAAGATCTGCATCAGCCTCAGCTAGCTGGTACTCCTTCTGTGAGTAAATATTCAATTCGATACCCCTTCTTTGAGTTTGCTTGTGTACTGCGTTAGGAGTACTACTCCTGCTAAGTGAACCACGGAGTATTCTGTGAATATTGCAATTGCTACTGCCACTGCACTTCCTAACTGAATATAACTGAATTAAATGTCAATGACTAAATGTGCACTTATTTACAGGTTAGGAAGAAGCCCAAGCTCGTGTATCTCGATTACTGGATCAGATGATGAAATGTGAAAAAGTATGGTGAACGGCATGGTGCAGTCTTTGGCCTTTCTGGAGCAGTTAAAGGATTTAGAATTGCTAGCGTGGAGAGACGCGGGATTGAGGCGCCGCGCGATGGTGGAGTGGGGCGTCTTGGCCGTGGGAGGTTACACTCCGCGTTCTCCTTCGCCGGGCGACGCAAGGTCTGATGGCGCCCCACACGCCAAGAGCAGATCGATGCCCTACTAGTTCCCCACGCGCAGATGGCGCCTCGCCGACCGACAGTCATGGCGGACACACAGAGGAAGTCAAGGGGCGGCGCCGTCCGTCCTCAACCGGCCACCATCCTCAGCTACATATGCGCGTCTCCGTCCATCCTCCTCCACCACCGCGCGTTGCCGTTCGTCCTCCACACGCGCGCCGTCCGTCCTCGACCACCGTGCCTCGTCCGTCGACCGGAAGGCATGGCTCACGGGATCTCGTCCACCGCACCCGCTTTGGGGTTAATTCGATTTGGGATCAATTTTTTCATATGGGATTCTCTCCCGTGAATTGCTGGGATCTCGTCCTCTGCTCCGTCAGATAGTTTTTGCGGAGACCTTTTTACTTGCGTTCGGGAAGTACTAAAAGAGAGAAGAAAGAGGAAGGAGAGAGAGTGCACCGGGTCTAGAACAACAAACAAAAAGCAGATTCTGTTTGACACCGTGTGGTGCCGTCAGTTCAGAGATCGGAATGGCAGAATCTCAAAAGCGATCCAACGATAGCTGATGCGTGCTCACGTATACACGCGGTCACCAAATCCACTCTCTTTTTACCATTACCAACATTCCATCTATACCCAACCTTAGCCGATGAAGCAGCCCACATAATCCCTTTCCAAAAATGGGAGCAGTGTACAAGTTTAGCATTAAAGATATTAGGAGAGAGATTATACTTATAATCCACAATTATTTTCCAAATTTTATTGTCATCTAAATGATATCTCCTAATCCAAGATGACAACAAACAGAGATTAAAATTCCAAATGATATTTATGAGAATTCCCAACATTATTCCAAAAGGAACGAGCCATTTGTGAATTAATCGCTTTAATAGACCATATAAGAAATTTGAGGAAAGATAACAAGTACATTGGGATGCTAGCAATACATGCTTGCAAAAGGATCAGCCTGCCTTTGTAAGAAAGCAGCTTAACTCGCCAACTGGAAATTCGTTTAATGATCTTATCTAGAATGGCTCTAAGGCCATCTCCAACGGGACGACCCATTTCGCGCCCGCACGTCCGGACGGGTCAAATCGGATAAAAACACGGCCTAGCGCGCGGACCCATCCTAAAAACGGATGGCCGCGGCGTCCGGGACGACCAAAGCGGACCCAAATATGGGCCTCGTTTGCGTGGACGTGGACACCAGGGGCTGGCCTCTCGCGTCTTCTCTTGTCCTCCCCTGGCCCTCCTGTCTGCCTTCCAAAACACATACCCGTCATACACATCTCCCCCCGCTCCGCCGCCACCCCACGATCGTTGATTTGCGACCGCTGTCGACGCCGACCACCGACTTTGAGACGTAGACAAGCGGTGCGGCAGCATAGGACGTGGCCCGGCGCTTCCGCTTGTGCTTTCGTGGCCTCGGTGCAACGTCGAAGGACGCTGCCACCGACGTTGTGGTCCTCTCGCCGCCGCGAGACCTCCCACCGTCATCAGCTTCGTCGTTGCCGGCAAAAGTGATCTCTCGTGCACCGTGCTTCCAGGCCACAAGTCGGCGGGACGGCCATTGCCTCCAGGTCTCTATAGAGGCATTGGATTGCCCCCTCTCACGGGGTGTTCGATGAAATGGGTGAACTAATAATTTGTCCCATTTCATTTGTAGATCATGGTGGACAACAACGACAAGTTCTTCTACAAGAAATTCATCGACACGTCCTCAGACGATGAGTCTGAGGACGACTTTCTCACGGAGGCTATGTTGCTCATCCAGGAGCACAATGTCGCGCAAATCCCCGTGTACCGGGGGTCCTAGCCGGGGCGCGCGCCGGCCTTGGACCGTAAAAGAGAACGCGGCCACGACATGCTCTTCTATGACTACTTCCACCACAACAAGGCATTGTTCACACCGGCCTTGTTTTGTCGCTGTTTTCGGATGTCCAGACCGGTGTTCATCCAGATAATGGATGGCATCAAGGTCTACGATGACTACTTTATCGCCAAACAGGATGTAGTTGGCAAGGTAGGCCTGTCTTCGTATCAGAAATGCACGGTAGTGATTAGGATGCTAGCATATGGTGTTGCCGGTGATTACGTAGATGAGTACGTCCAGATGAGCGAGTCCAGCTGCTTGGAATCAATGTACAGGTTCTGCAGAGCAGTGATCGATGTGTTTGGTGAATAATATTTGCGCCAACCTACTGCAGAGTGCACATCCCATCTGTTGTCAATCAACGCTTCCAGGGGTTTCCTGGGATGTTTGGCAGCATAGACCGCATGCACTGGCAGTGGAAGACTGCCATTTTGGTTGGTTGGGGACGTACAATGGCCATTCTGAGGGGTGCACAATGATTCTTGAAGCCGTTGCTTCACATGACACATGGATTTGGTACTCATTCTTCGGAATGGCCGGGTCGCACAATGACATCAATGCGCTGCAACGCTCTCCGGTGTTTGATGCGCACAGTCAGTCCCCTAATGTGGATTTTGAGATCAATGACCACCACTACAACAAGGGATACTACTTTGCTGATGGTATATATTCACCTTGGGCTACACTCGTGAAGACAACCAGTAATCCCAATTCAGAGCAGGAGGCAAAGTTTGCCAAAGAGCAAGAGGCGGCCCGGAAAGATGTCGAGCGGGCGTTTGGCATGCTCCAAGCTCGTTGGGCTATCGTCAAACACCCTGCTAGAGCATGGAGTGTGCAAACTCTGTGGGAGGTGATGACCGCTTGTGTAATCATGCATAACATGATTGTTGAGATAGAGCGGGATGATTCGCTGTTTGATAATGATTGGGAAGGCCAGGGAGAGTTGGTTGCTCCTCAAGGTGGTCTGGCTTCATTCCAGGATATCCTCCATGTGCATCACGAAATTCAAGATCAAACGGTTCACAACCAGCTGCATGCTGATTTGGTTGAGCACATGTGGGAGCATGTTGGCAACAATGTTGCAAACAACAACAATGACGAAAATCCTAAAGAAAACAATGCCTAGGCCAGTTGTATCATTTTACATTTTTTTGAAATAAGTACTTTGTAATTTAATAGGTGGACAATAATTTTATGTAATAAATCTTGATCATTTAAACTTATTTATATTTTTTATTGTTTTATATGCCTTATATTGAATTTAAAGGCCAAATGCCAAATTCTATGGACGTGACCCATATCTGACCGCGTTGGGTGCAGAGCGATCCAAAATGCCGGACAGACGCCGACTACTATCTATGCGTCCACACGCCCGGCCAAACGAACGCAAACGGACGATGTGGGCGTCCATTTAGGTCGCAACATTAGAGATGGCCTAATTCTTCTTTTTCTAGGTCCATGCTGGACCCACCTGTCGGCCTCCACTTTGGGCTTACCCGGACACTCCTAGCTGGGCCTGGGCCCGTTCAGGCCCATTATAGGCTCAGAGAAGTTCCAATAAAAGCCTCTCCCACCGTCTCCGCCTTGGCGCCCTCCCCATTTCCTTCCCAAGCAAGCCTCCCTCTTCCCCCATCTCTCTCTCTCTCTCGCTCGCCGCGAGTTGGACCGATGGCGGCGACGGCGGCGCAGCAGAAGACGGCGGCGGTGGAGCAGGAGGAGGTGGAGCACGGGCCCTTCCCCATCGAGCATCTCCAGGTACTTGATTGCCTCGCCCACCCCATCGAAACCCTAGCCGAATCTCCCCCCGTCCGCTACTTCTCCCCCAGATGTCGTCCTCACGGTCGAGACCTATTGGGGTTCCCTGTCCGCACGGAGGACGATTGGTCCGGGTTCGTCTCGATTCGAGGTCGCTGCTAGGTTCTTGGGGTGCAGGGTTCTTGGATTCCTGGGGGGAAGAGCCGCAGGTTCTTGATTCGATTCTTGCCCGCCCCCCCAAATGTCGCGCATTTCTTGAGTTTCCGGTCCTCTTGTGGGCGAAATGAAATCGTTTCCGTTCCAAGTTTTGGTGCCGCGATCAGGATTTGAAGTTGTTTCTGCAGATTCTTGGTCACACAAGCCCAGGTTATTGATTCGTTCCTGAGGTGTTTCTCCCCAAATTACCGTCAGGTAAGAACGTTTCTTCGGGTTTCCTGTCCGCGGGGACGTTTGCCTCGGTTTAGGGTTTCTGTTAGGTTCTTGGGGTGCAGAGCTAGAATCTTGGGGGAAGAGCCGCAGGTTCATGATTCGGTTCTTGCCGCCCCCCACCCAAATTGCGACAATGCAGCGCATCTCTTGACTTTCCGGTCCTCCCGTGGGCGAATTGAAATGGTTTCTGTTCCGAGTTTTCGTGTCACGATTAGGGTTTAGGCGTTTCTACAGAATCTTGGTCACAAAACCCAGGTTCTTGGTTCGATTTTCTTCCTAAATGGCTTCAGGTAAAAACATTTCTTGGAATTTCCGATGCGCTTGCTGTTGAGATGACATGGTGCTTTGCCTGCGTTATATGTCTATTGCGGTTGTTTTGCGTATTCTGGGTCACAGAACGCTAAGTTCCAGTTAAGGCGGAGGATTCTTGCTTTGATCCTTTTGGGCGCATTTGTTCTTACAGATGCGGGTTCTGTTCATAGTTTCAATACATGCCAACCTCTACTTAGAGGCTGTTGTCTCGATTGTGCATCATGATTATGATCTCCAGTGGATTATTGGGTTCTTGCATCTAAAAAACGCTTGGAAAATGTACCAACAAGTCACCATCCGCTGTCTTCTATGCAAATTTATCTTAGCACGGGTTATTCCAAATCACTATGTTATTGCACACGTGAATGTACCATAGACTAAAATACTTCATATGTGCTTGACTTGTCATATACTCATATTCCTATATGAGCAGTAGTTTGAAATGAATACCTTGTTATCTGAATATTGTATCTTGTTCCAAACGGAATACACGGTTTATAATACTATAATTTCCTCAAGAAGCTGTACTAGGAATAGCTTTTTGTGATGTAATGTTTATCAAAGCTTTTTTCCGATGTTCTGTTTGTCAAGGTACCTTGTTCGGAAAATATAGCAAAAAATTGTACCATCTGCTGTCTTCCTTGTAAATTTGCTATTAGCAGGAGTTGTTTCAAATTATTATGTTACTGCACATGTGAATGTGCCAAAGACTAAAATATTTCATATGCGCCTGGCTTGTCATTCTCCTATATCAGCACTATGTCGAAATGAGTACCATGACCAAACGGTATGCATGCATTGCTTAATATTAGAAGTTTTTCAAGAATCTGTAGTAGGAATAGCTTTTTTGTGATATTCTGTTTGTCAATGTGGTTTATGAGGATGAGCCAAGGCTGTTATAACTTGTAAGATGGTTTAGGTGCTTTTGATCCTCACATCTTCATTGTTATCTAATAAGCTTTTTAGCTGTGCCTAGTACCCTTTTCTTGTCAACAAATGTTTTAATTAACACTGTCCTTTTGCTGTCAAGGCATCTGGAATAGCTGCATTAGATGTCAAAAAGCTCAAAGATGCTGGTCTCCACACAGTGGAGTCTGTGGCTTACACTCCAAGGAAAGATCTTTTGCAAATCAAAGGAATCAGTGAGGCCAAAGTTGACAAGATAATTGAAGCAGGCAAGTAATCATGAAGCCGAAGTTGTATTTTGCATGGAATCTCTGTTCTGTACAATAACATCCTTACTGTCTACAATTTTTTTGCAGCATCGAAGCTTGTTCCACTGGGATTTACAAGTGCCAGCCAACTACATGCACAGAGGCTAGAGATCATTCAAGTTACAACTGGATCAAGAGAGCTTGATAAGATATTGGAGGGTAATGTGTTGTCAGCTTTCATGCCTTTCCCCTTTTCCGCAGATTTTTTTTAGTGACTTGTGATCATTCAGTATTTGTTCTGACTTACCTTCAACAGGGGGAATAGAAACAGGATCTATCACAGAGTTATATGGTGAGTTCCGCTCAGGAAAGACTCAGTTGTGCCACACCCTATGTGTTACATGTCAGGTGAGATTTTATTTATCGACATTTTTTGCACTGCCACCTTAATCTTGTTGTTAATCTCATGATATGTTAATGTGATATATTTCAGCTTCCATTGGACCAAGGTGGTGGTGAAGGAAAGGCTCTGTACATTGATGCAGAGGGGACATTCAGACCACAGAGGCTCCTCCAGATAGCAGACAGGTCTCACCTTGGTTGCAGCGATTACTTTATGCTAACATGAAATTGATTACTAAACAAGTGAATACTGTATTTTAGGTTTGGATTAAATGGTGCTGATGTATTAGAGAATGTGGCTTATGCAAGAGCTTATAATACTGATCATCAGTCCAGACTTTTGCTGGAGGCAGCTTCCATGATGATAGAGACCAGGCAAGTTCATTTCTTTCCTTCTGATTGTATCTATGAAACTTCAGTCTGATTTTTTGTAGATCACCAATATTAACTTGTTGGTATCATTATTCTTTTAATAAGTCTAAGGGGTTGTATATTGCTGACATAATTTAGCCCCTTGGTGGATACTTTCATTCTATATAAAAGGTTTTTATGAGACTAAAATTGCAATGTAGTACTTCGAGTCTATATAAAAGTGTCACTTCAGATGAAAGAATGCGTGCAATCATGTAGATGTAATGTTAACATCGGGCCGTTGTGAGTTATCTCATATGCATAGGTTGAAAAGATCATGATTTCCCTGGGTTAAAATCAATACACACTCTGTTATGAAGGTAATAATTTGATCAAGGAGTACGGACAACAAGCTAAAATTTCTATTGGCACCTTCTATGCTTTTCAAATGTTACTTGTATTTAGTTCTGCTTACACATCATGTTTATTTGCTGCATATTATTCAGACAAATAGCCTCTGTCTATTGTATACTGAATTTGAATGTATGTTTATTTTTCAGACTAATAGCAAGCAGCAACTGATTTCTAATTTTTAAAATCTACATGTGCAGGTTTGCTCTCATGATTGTAGACAGTGCCACAGCTCTGTACAGAACTGATTTCTCAGGTAGAGGGGAGCTATCAGCAAGGCAAATGCATATGGCTAAGTTTCTGAGGAGCCTCCAGAAGTTAGCAGACGAGGTCAGGAAGCTATTCTCTTAATTGTCAACATATCCTGAATTTTGAAGTCTTTGATTATGGCTGAGCATTCATTGAGGTGGTGTTTACACTTATCAACAGCCTATCTTGATAAAGGAGCATGTTGTTTATATTTACACCAGTTGATTAAACAACCCATGTTGAATGTGTTTTGGTGTGCTGAAACTTGATTAATTGCTTGCTGCTGCAGTTTGGAGTTGCTGTGGTTATCACCAATCAAGTAGTGGCACAAGTGGATGGGTCTGCGATGTTTGCTGGGCCACAGGTCAAGCCTATCGGCGGGAACATCATGGCACATGCTTCCACAACAAGGTTCCTTTCGGAGTTATATAGTCTGATAATTCTATTGCAACTTTGTGCCCTGTAGTAGCTAATGAGCTTTCTTTTTACTGACGTGTCAATACTTTGTGGTATCAGGCTTGCTCTTCGCAAGGGAAGAGGAGAGGAGCGAATCTGTAAAGTAATAAGCTCCCCTTGCCTGGCTGAAGCCGAAGCAAGGTTTCAGTTGTCTTCGGAAGGCGTCGGGGATGTGAAGGACTGATATGGTCTCTGGGTACATCATTTTCAGATCCGTTGCTGCGTGTGCTGATTGCTTGGTCACCATCCTATTTGCTCCTCCTTTTTTGTTTCCATAGATTGGGGGATGCACACATATGTGAGGTTGTAGAGTGTGGCTGTTGTATAGAAGAGGGCTGTTTCTCGCGTTTGCATGTATGTAATGTAACGCATGCTACAAATATTGAATCAATTCTATAGTTGATTTGCATTTGTACCTGGTTTGTCTTGCAATGTTTGAGATACCATCAGAAGGCACGACATGCATTTGAATGAACGAAACCTATAGGACAATGAACAGATTACGTGAAAACCACGGCCAGAGCAGAAAGACCAGATCAATTTGAGTTCAGATTGAACCAAATGACGACGAGTTGTTGCGTATCACGACTGGGGTCTGCACCAGCGGATTCCAACCAAACATATTATGTCTAATACGAGCAAGATTACTCGTATTTATTTGATGGATTTGAGTTGAGTTGCTTTATTACAAGATCTCTTTCAATCTGTCGCCGAGTTGAGTTGCTTTACAAGATCTCTTTCAATCTGTCGCCTCGCGTGGCGGCGATAATCCCGTCTGGTGCTCATATCATGCCACCGGCCAAGAAACGAGCGAGGCGGCACCGCCGTCCATGGTCCGAACTTCCGGACGACCTGCTCAGCGTCATCCTGGACCGGCTCACTCCGGCCTTCGGCGACCGCGTCCGCTTCCGCGGCGTGTGCCAGGCATGGCGCGCCGCCGAGCTTGCTCATCCGCGTCCACCCATGCCATGGCTCGTCGCCCCAGGGCACTGCGTCAGCCTGCACGACGCCGCCATCCACCGCGTCACGCTGCCCGAAGATGCCGCTGCTGCCGTCTGCCGAGGCTCGTTCGGCGACTGGCTCGCCCTCGTGCCGCGCACAGGTCGCCCCTTCCTACTCAACGCTTTTACCATGGAGCGGATCACGCTGCCGGCGCGGAAGAAAAAGCCGATGGTTAAGTTCGCGCTGTCGTCGGCGCCGGACTCGAAGAGCTGCACAGTTGCTGCCATCCTTTACAATGACGATGACGACGGCCACTATGGAATGGCAAGCAAGATCATCGTCTGCCGTGTAGGTCTAGGACTAGGAGGGGGCTCTTGGCGGACCATCACCAGGGCGTTCGAGCTCCACGACATCATCTTCTTCGAGGGGAAACTCCATGCGGTGGACGCAAACGCCCGCGTCCACGTCTTCCAAGATGGCGACCTCCAACGTAATAAGCCGTGCTGGCCACCCAGGTATGGGTATGACAATGGACCGCAGCGCTTGTACTTTGGCAACGCCAAGCTGTACCTGGTTGTCCTCCATGGGAGGCTGCGCGTGATCGGCAGGGCCTTCGGGAGAAACCGCGTGCCCGGCTGCACACACTTCACCTCCAATGTCGGGGTGTTCGCTCTCGGCGGCAAGACGACGGCCGAGCGGCTGGAGCCGGTCAAGGACTTTGGTGGGCACGCGGTCTTCGTCGGCGACGCATGCTGTGACGCTTTCGCCGTCGACGCATCCTCCTCCTCAGGTAGCGGCAAGATCAGAGAGAACCAGATTTGCTTCGTCGACGACGAGAAGAACGTGTCGTCGCTGGCAGCCTACGGCTGCCGGCGGCCCTTCCGGCAGCTGCAATCCTACGACGTGCGCAAGGACTGCATCCGTACGTACGAGCCACCAAAACCATCATATGGGACATGGCGGTGCGTGACGGCACAACGCTTCCCGGACAAGAGCGCCATGGAACTGCCACCGCGCGAGGCGGATTCGTGGGAGGAGCGGCAGCTGCAGGACGTGGCCAGCTGCCTGGGAGCAACCAGACGGCCCTCCTACGCAACCCACAAGAGCCGCAAACCAGGCAGGTCAGGCGTGACCGTGCGGATCTTCATCCCTAAAAGTAAAACAAAATCAGTACTCAAATACAACCACTGGAGTTTCACGCAGCGCCGGCCATCGGCCAGGGAGGCGAGACAGGCGGCGGCGCACGAGGCCGTCACGTTCCTCCGGAGCCGGTTCCGCAGCGTCTTGGACGACAGTCCGTGGAGCTCCATCCCTTACTATCATAGCTACGTTGATGAGAAGGAGGAAGAAGAAGAAGAGGCCCACTCAGGCTTAAACTCAGACTTATTTCACTACAAACATTGGTACGGCTGGTAATTAGCCAGCTGCACTTTTGGATGGGCTAAACGCTCATACAGAACCGGTATCAGGAGAGGGAGAGGAAAAGAAAGGCATCCCAAGACGGCTAGGGTTTCTGCCCCCTTCGCCAGCGCAGCCGCATTCCCCGCCTTCGATTACCTTTCAGACCTTGGAGGTGTGGTGGACTCCGCTCTTTTGTAGGCAGCTCGTTTCTTATTTTATATAATTTTTTCCTTTATTTACTTTGGGATGTATGCTGAGTCAGAGGTATAGAACATGGGTACATGTGCGCAATATAGAACATGTGTGTACATACGTCTGTACGCCCGATTACGGATGCATATACAAAAACTCACGCAAGTACCTAAAAGGTACCAACCTTAAGAAATGCATCTCAACATGGCAAGAAACTCGTAAAAGAGGGCTCTGAGACCGTTTTCAAGTTCGACCTCACCCATGTTTGTCGACTTCAATCACAACCCTATCTGACTCATAAACCCTTCCCTCTAATAGATGACACACCAACAACAACAAATAATTTAAACATCAACCTTGGCCCCTATCCAGGGTTCCCGAGGCGCATGCAGCGTGCCTAAGCCCCGACGACACCAATGCTTGTATGCCTTTGATTCAATGGTCCTCTCTACACTATCCTCGCTCTGGAGGGCACGTGAAGTTGTGTGTCCGACAAATTTTCCGATTTTTGTGTTTCTTGGTGGGGTTTCAGGTCAGGCTCTGCGTTTGTCATCTTTGACGAAAGGTTGCTACTCTGATGCGCTGATCTTTTGGGACCTTAGCACGACGATTTTCCGTCTGTGCACACCACAACGTCTACTACCAAAAGTTTTGGCTAGCTCCGGTGATGGAGGGACAAGGATGACGACGCGCCTTTGGCTCATGCCGGTGTGTTAGGCGGTCTGAAGACCTATTTGTAGTTTTTATTATTCTTCAGACCTTTTGTATTTTTGTTGATGATTATTAATACATCGGTGGATGTTTTCACAAAAAAAAACTGCATTTTTTTGGTTTGCTCTACAACATGCGCTTGATTGGAGAGATCGAGCATCTCGTGATTGTAGATCCAACATATTCTTTACCAGAAATACTTCAAATTGTTGCCACCATGATTTTGTAGAATTACAGTGTTCTCGTCAAATGCATAGAAATCTTCTTGCGATTCAGGGATTTGCTCGGCCATCTGGATTGTCCACTTCACCGGCCATGTCACCGCTCGAGAAATCGTGCGGTTTTGAGTCATCTTATCCTTGTTTGATGGGAAGTATTGGCAGAGGTTGGGGCAACTAGGAGTACAAATGGGCTACAAAAGAGGTTTGGGTCACTATTGTGTGTGTGTGTGTGTGGGGGGGGGGGGGGAGATGGACCAAATGTAGGTTATTTTAGTCAAAATTTATTAAATATGAAGTGATTTTGGGCTAAAATATTTTGGGATGGGGGGAGGGGACATCCCCTGACTTGCACATAGCTCCGCCACTGAGCGGAAGGCATAGCCAAACATCTCTAAAGAGCTCTAAGATCGCAATGTTTAAGGGCTCCTGGTTGCTCCTACCGTTATTATTTTAGTCCCTAATTGTCAACATTGTGTTTCTATTCTTTCCATCACGTGTGTGGTATATTCATGGCAGTTTTGTGCATATACCGGTGCTAAAAGCAACGTCGGTTGGGTTCAGGATCATCAGTTTGACTGTTCTTGTTAACCCCATCTTCATCAGGCGCATATCTGTGAATCAACATTATTGAGCATATCGGTGAATCAACACATCCCCGTGGTCATTTTCCAATGTTGCAAGCATGTATGTTGGATAAGTTTGTTTTTTATGTTACAGGCCGTGACACACCTTACCAACATTTTTTCCGCAACCATGTGACTTGTTGCATACACTATTTTTTTGGTACATTGGTGTGATCCAAATGTTACACAACTTTTGCTACACTTCGCTAGTTGTTACATGTTCATAGGAGAATATTGCTAAACTATGTTACATACGTTGTTGTTTTTTGCTGCAAGATATATCATTACTGTTTTTCAAAGTAAAAAAATGTTGTAACCATGAATATATTCATGTCTAGTCTCCCGTGCATGTAGACAAAGAGTGGCAACAACCATTGGAGTATGGTTGGTCAAGCATGAGACTGTCCCACTCACGTGAGATAGCATATACTACCTCCATTTCAAACCCTAAGGCTTATATTATTTTTAGGAAGTCAAACTATGTTAAGTTTGACCAAGTTTTTACAAAAAATCATTAACATGCAAAATAAAAAATCAACATCATTAGATAGATAATGAAATATATTTTATATGGTTTGTATAAAATATCATATTTGTTGATAGATTTTTCTATTTTTTATCAAACTTTATTTAATTTGACTTTTCAGGAAAAATACATCACGAGAAACAAATCCTCTTGCCAAGCAATGTGCGTCGCCGTTCGTGGAACAGCCTTCATGAACAAACTAAACCTCATGAAAATCAGTCGCTCGTTACTTGATCTCATGAACTATGTGGCTATACGAACCTTTTCCCTCACCCCCAATGCTGCGAATAGCATTCAGGCAATCGGATGCCACCCTGATCCGTTGCATCAGAAGTTTAGCCACCATCGCCAAGCCCTCTCTGCACGCCATTGCCTTGATACATGTAAAATGCATACATTAACTTTCTAATTTATTGTACTAAAATCCTTATTACATTGTTACTTTATTATATTTATTGGAATTAACCTATTAATAGTTGTAAAAGTGCACAGGTTCTCTGCACGCAGATTGAAAGATGCCACCTGAATCTTGTCGTTAATCTCATGATATGTTAATGTGATATATTTCAGCTTCCATTGGACCAAGGTGGTGGTGAACGAAAGGCTCTGTACATTGACACAGAGGAGACATTCAGACCACAGAGGCTCCTCCAGATAACACACATGTCTCACCTTGGTTGTAGCGATTACTTTGTGCTAACGTGAAATTGATTACTAAACAAGTGAATACTGTATTTTAGGTTTGAATTAAATGGTGCTGATGTATTAGAGAATTTGGCTTATGCCAGAGCTTATAATACTGATCACCAGTCCATACTTTTGCTGGAGGCAGCTTCCATGATATGATAGAGACCAGACAAGTTCATTTCTTTCCTTCTGGGTGTATCTGTGAAACTTCAGTCTGATTTTTTGTAGATCACCAATATTAACTTATTGGTATCATTATTCTTTTAATAAGTCTAAGGGGTTGTATATTGCTGACATAATTTAGCCCCTTGGTTGATACTTTCATTCTACATAAAAGGTTTTTATGAGACTAAAATATGCATGTAACCTTTGCAATATAGCACTTCGAGTCTATATAAAAGTGTCACTTCAGATGAAAGAATGCGTGCAATCATGTAGATGTAATGTTAACATCGGGCTGTTGTGAGTTATCTCATATGCATAGGTTGAAAAGATCCCAATTTTCCTGGGTTAAAAACTAAAATCGATACACACTCTATTATGAAGGTAATAATGTTTGATGTGACTAAATTTGATCAACGAGTACGGACAACAAGCTAAAATTAGGATGTTTGAGATACCATCTTCTGTTAAAAAGAAAGATACCATCTCAAGGCACGATGGGCCTCCCTGTACCTGAAGGGAGACTTAAAAAAGGAAAATTCAAAGGCACAAAAGAAAAGTTCTCAAAACATGCAAGTGATTGGTGTGAAAAATACATGTCATCTGGTGCAAAGGAGGTTCTCATCAAATCTATTCTGCAATCTATTTCTACTTATGCAATGGGGGTTTTCAAATTCCCATTTGGTCTTATTGATGACCTCTCTCAGATTATTCGGAATTTTTGGTGGGGCGATAAGAAAATAGAAAGAGACTGCACTGGATGTCCTGGGATAAACCGACAAGACCAAAATCTTTTGGTGGTATTGGTTTTAGGGACCTTCGTGTGTTTAATCAGGCCCTCCTTGCGAGGCAGGCCTGGAGGCTTATCCATTTTCCAAATAGCCTCTATGCTCGTCTGCTGAAAGCTCGCTACTATCCTTCTGGTGATCTGCTTGATACAGCGTTTATCCAAAACCAATCCCAGACTTGGTAGGGTGTGCTACATGGTTTGGAGCTTCTGAAAAAAGGTATTATCTAGAGAATTGGCTCAGGAAGTAAAGTAAGAATTTTTCGTGATAATTGGCTTCCTAGACCTGATGCAATGAAAGTAGAGGGTCGTCGGAATAACTCAAGGAAAAAGTGGGTTTCGGACCTTATAGATCATGACACTAGATCTTGGGACGAGGCAGCAGTTCGTGGTTGCTGCTACCCAAGGGATGCTGATGCTATTCTCTCCATTAAACTCCAGGCCGATCGTGTGATGATTTTGTGGCTTGGAGCGGTGAGTCTAATGGAGCATTCTCGGTTCGATCGGCCTATCGGTTGGGTGTAAACCCGACTCTCTCTAGTCTGAGTCCAGGACAATCTAGTTCGTAGGCAAATGGTTCTCGGGGTATATGGAATCTAGTTTGGAAAGCCGAGGTACCACAAAAGGTGCGGATTTTTGCTTGGAAAGCGGCGATAGTGACTTTGGCGGTTCGCTCAGGTCTGCACCGGCGCATGCCAAATTTTTATCCTACCTGTGCTATATGTGGTGTTGAGGCGGAAGATGGACATCACGCCCTTGTTCGCTGCACCCTGGCGCATGCTCTCTGCGGGAGGAACTGCGTGCTCACTGGCAATTACCTCCTGAGGATGCTTTCATATACACATGCAAGGAATGGTTGCTCCATCTCTTAGAGAGTATCCCAAAACAAATGCAAGCAAAAGTTATTTTTATGCTCTGGCGGGTCTGGCATCATAGAAACAATATAGTGCATGGCGATGGCAAGGCTTCAGTGTCCGCCTCGGTTACATATCTTGTCAGCTACCAATTATCCTTTCCAAAAACTCTGGGAATCCCTTCAAATAACATCTCTACTGCAGGTTCAATGGGCGTTAGCCCTTGGACAGCCCCTCCGGAGGGTTCTATAAAAGCGAATGTGGATGCGGGCTGGGATAGCACGTCCAAGAATGCAGGGCTTGGGATAATTGTGAGAGATCATAATGGGAACGCCATATTATCCGAGTGGAGGTTCATTATCGCATGTGCTACTGCCGAAGAAGCGGAGATGCTTGCTTTTATAGCCGGTTTGAAACATCTGATTGATTTGGGTCGATGGCCTGCGATCATCGAATCTGATTGTCTCCGTGTGATCCAGACGGTTGCTAGTAACAATTCTGATTGCTCGGGAGGTTGGGCTCTGTTTGAGGAAGCTCGGGAACTCCTTCCTGTTTATCAAGATATATCTATTAGTAAAGTAGACCGTGTTAGCAATGGTGTAGCTCATGTTCTAGCTCAACTAGGCAAGTCACGTTTCTCTGAACTTCTTCATGATTCAACTCCTTCCTGCGTGCTGGAGCTGATCACTCATGATTGTAATTTGACTATGTCTTCTTAAAAGGCGCAAGCTTCCAGACGCACACTTTTCCTTCCAGTGTACCAAAGGGGACTGGAAGGTTTTTAATGAGGCGGGCTTGCGTGCTTAATATAGTGGAGTTTGATTTTAAAAAAACGATATGCCTTGTATAGAACCCAGGACAAAAAAAAACCTAGGACAATGAAATAGGGGATACGTGAAAACCACGATAAGAGCAGAAAGACAAGATCAGTTTGAGTTGAGGATCAACCAAATGGCGATGAGTTCTTGCGTACCACGACTGGACTCTGCACCACCGGATTGCAACCAAACATATCGATCATGTCTAATAAGAGAAGATGACTCCTATTTATTTGACGGATTTGTGTCGATCGAGTTGCTTTACAAGATCTCTTTCAACCGATCTGATCTCGCCTCGGCAGCCTCGCGAGGCGGCGATAATGGCACCGCTCACGAAAGGAGCGAGCCGCCACCGCCGTCCATGGTCCAAACTTCCGCACGACCTGCTCAGCGTCATCCTCGACCGACTCGGTCCAGCCTTCGTCGATCGAGTCCGCTTCCGTGGCGTGTGCCAGGGATGGCGCGGCGCCGAGCTTGCTCATCCGCGTCCACCCATGTCATGGCTCATCTCCCCTGGGCACTTTGTCAGCTTCCACGACGCCGCCATCCACCGCGTCCTGCTGCCGGAAGATGCCGCTGGTGCCGTCTGCCGAGGCTCGTTCGGCGACTGGCTCGCCCTCGTACCGCCTACAGGCCGCCGCCGCCCCTACCTACTGAACGCTTTTACCATGGAGCGAATCAAGTTGCCGCGCTGGAAGGAACAACCGATGGTTAAGTTGGTCTTGTCGTCGGCGCCGGACTCGAAGAGCTGCACCTGCACGGTTGCTGCCATTGTTGAGCATGAAGACGACTACTACAGGATGAGAAGTAAGATCGTTGTCTGCCGTGTAGGGCGAGGGGGCTCTTGGCGGACCATGACTAGGGCGTTCGAGCTCCAAGACATCATCTTCTTCGAGGGGAAACTCCATGCGCTCGACGCAAAACACCATGTCCACGTCTTCCAAGATGAGGACTTCCGACGTGATGAGCCGTGGAGGCCACCCGAAGGCCAAGGGCTAATAATTGGCATCCACGTCGACATGCTGCATCTGGTTGTCCTCCATGGAAGTCTGCTCATGGTCGGTAGGGCCTTCGGGAGAAGCCTGCCAGGTTGCACACACTTCACCAGCGCAGTCGGGGTGTTTACGCTCGACCTCGGAGGCGAGACCGAGACGGCCAAGCGGCCAGAGCCGGTAAAGGACTTGGTCGGCCATGCGATCTTCGTCGGCGACGCCTGCTGCGATGCTTTCGCCGTCGGTGCATCCTCCTCAGGGGGCGGCGGCGGCAAGATCAGAGAGAACCAAATTTGCTTCGTGGACGACGAAAAGAACATGTCGATGTCGTCGCTGGCCGCCTACGACCGCCGGTCTTTCCGGCAGCTGCAATCCTACGACGTGCGCAACGGCTGCCTCCGTACATACGAACGCTCACCTGCAGGGTCCCCAGGGCCAGGGACCTGGCGGGTCGGGACAGTGCAGCGCTTCCCGCACACCACGGCCATGGGACCGCCGGTGCGGACGGCGCTGCTTTCGGCGGCGGAGCTGGTGCTGTGGGACCTGACCAACTGCCTGGGAGCAAGCTACGGTCCCAACTACTACACAACGATGGTTGCAGGCGGGTCAAGCGTGACTGTGTGCATCTCCCTCCCTAAGACAGCATCAACACGCAAATACGACGACTGGAGCTTCACGCAGCACCGGCCATCGGCCAGGGAGGCGAAGCAGGCGGCAGCGCATGAGGCCGCCACGTTCCTCCGGAGCCGGTTCCGAAGTGTCTTGGATGACAGCCCATGGAGCTCCATCCCTTACTATCATAGCCACGTCGAAGAGAAGGAAGACGACGACGAAGAAGAAGAAGAAGAAGAAGAAGAAGAAGAGGCTCAACCAGACCCAGAATCAAACTTGATTTTTTTTGATTTGTTTGACTATAAACGTTGGTACAGAGGGTAGTCGTGCTAAAAGCATCTTCAACAGGCGCGCCATATTTCGGCACTGCATATCAGCGGTTTATATAGCGCCCGGTCTATATGACGCGCATGTTGGAGATGCTCTAATTAGCCAGCTGCTCTTGTCGCTTCAGATGAGTACCATTGTTCTACAACATGCACTTGATTGGAGTGATCGAGTAACTCCTGATTGCAAACCAACATATACGAGACACAAGCCACGCGTTTTTACCACGAAAACTTTCGAACACTAGTTGCGATATTTGTAGAGTAATTTTCAGTAGACACATTTTGGCTTTGTAAACCTGATGATGAATTAGGGTGTTTTCCTAAAATGTACAGAAATAATGCTCTTGCAATTCAGGGATTTTGCTGGCCCAGATCGTCCACATTACCGGCCATGTCACAGCTAGAGTAGCAATGCTATTTTGGCCATTTTATCGTAAGTCCTGGTTTACGCCTAGTTTGGTTAAATCCTGCCCCGACAGGGATTAACACCCAATCCCGTAGGTCCGCGCCAGGATCAGGCTGGCCAGGAATCAATCCCGGACAACGCTAAAAAATGGCGTTCAGTTAAACCCAGTCAAGATCTAGCCGCGGCCTAAACCACCCCAATCTCGGTACAATCATGGGGACAAAAAAACATCTAGTCCCACCATGTGGAAACTATTCCCTGTGTGGTCATCCCGAATTGCTGCAAAAAAAAAGCATACCGCTCCTTTCTTGTGTTCCGATTTTGAGGCGGCGCTGGCGGGGTAGAGGGATTTCGGTGAGGATTGTGTGGACGTCAGCTGCACAATTAGCCAGAGGAGACGGGCGTTCCCCCTATCCTCACAAATGCCTCTATGAAGCCCACCCTAGCATATGCGAGGTCTCGTCTCCCCTCGCCGCTCCACTCCGGAGAAGATGAAGCAGCGCTCCGTCGCATTTATCTCTCTACAGTGAAGTTCCTTGGGTATATTCTCGGTGATCTTGCGATTGGTCGCTGCCAGCGGTTGTTAGGATTTCGCTAGCTACTCTCGGATCATTGAGGAATATTCATGAGTACACGGGGAATTATCGTCTCCACTAGAGGAATTGTTTCGAGCGAAATCCTGTAATAGCGGTCATTTGCTAGTACAAGTTAAAAGGCAGTTGTAGGTTCCTGGAGATCTGGGTTAGACAAATCCAAAACTTCGTCTAACATAAGCCGAACCTAACTCCATCCATTGATGATTCCGATAACCCGCACGTATACGCAAGCCATGTGTGGCCATTTGCAGTCCAAGTCACCCGCGTCAATCACCTATCAATGTTCTTTCTTCTATCCAAGTTTCTTAAAGCGGTGAATATCATCATTTTTTTTGCTAAAGACTATCATCATATTAACCCTACATGCTTATTATATTAACCCTACCCATCACCCTGACAAAGTTGTGGCGTGGAACGTACCTTGGACTCGGTACGGTTTCATGTTAATATAGGGATAGAGATGTACAGGGGTATCGTATCCGTACACAAGCCATACGGTATACAGAAGGGTATAAGGCAGAACCTATACATATATCTAACAGCCTCCCTTAATCTAAACCTATTGACAGGTTGAGATTACGTTTGAACTCAGCAAGTTTCTTGACAGGAAGAGCCTTAGTAAATCCATCTGCAACTTGATTATTTGTAGAAATAAACTGAATAGCCAACTGATTGTTTGCAACTCTTTCTCTGACAAAATGAAAGTCAATTTCAATATGCTTGGTACGAGCATGAAATACTGGATTCTGAGATAAATATGTTGCTCCTATGTTGTCACACCAAATACGCGGTTTTTGTCTCAATTTTACTCCAAGTTCAACAAGGAGAGCCTCAATCCAAATCATCTCAGCTGTAGCATTAGCTAAGGCTTTATACTCAGCTTCAGTGCTAGATCTAGACATAGTAGCCTGTTTCCTGGCACTCCATGACACCAGGTTTGGTCCAACAAAGATAGCAAAGCCACCTGTTGACCGTCTGTCATCAACATCACCTGCCCAATCTGCATCAGAAAATCCACTAAGGAGAGTGGAAGATGACGGTTTAAACGTAATACCAAGTTTTGTAGTCTCCTTGACATATCTAAGAATACGTTTTGCAGCTGTCCAATGATCTGTAGTTGGAGCATGAAGGTACTGACAAATCTTGTTGACTGAGAAAGCCAAATTAGGGCGTGTGAGTGTCAAGTACTGTAGGGCTCCAACTATACTTCTAAACTGTGTGCAGTCTTCAGAGCCAAGAGGTGTGCCACTCTCAAGAGACAGTTGTTCAGAAGTAGACAAAGGTGTGGGAGCCGACTTACATTTACTCATGCCGACTTTTGCAAGCAATTCCAAAGCATATTTCTCTTGTGTCAAAAGCAAAAAATTGTTCACTCTTTTTACCTCAATACCAAGAAAGAAGTGTAGATCACCTAGATCCTTTATTGCAAAGTTCACATTCAAATCTCTAAGAAGAGCGAGATATAGCATAACTGGAAGAGCTTGTCACTATGATGTCATCAACATATACTAAGACAAGTATAGTGATACCTGATTTCTGAAACAGAAACAACGAGGAGTCAGCCTTGGATGGTGTAAAACCAAGAGCACATAATTTTGAGCTCAATCTGGAGTACCAAGCTCTAGGTGCTTGTTTCAGTCCATACACAGCCTTGTCAAGTCTGCAGAGATGATGTGGTGCATGTGGATCCTCAAAACCAGGGGGTTGTTTCATATAGACCTCTTCTTCCAGAACACCATGAAGAAACGCGTTCTTGACATCTAGCTGTCGAAGACTCCAACCTCGAGACACAGCAATAGACAGAACAGTTCTGATAGTGGCAATTTTAACTACTGGACTGAAAGTATCCTCATAATCAATTCCATATCTCTGCTTGAATCCCTTAGCAACCAACCTTGCCTTGTACCTGTCAATAGATCCATATGCTCTTTTCTTGATGCGGTAGACCCACTTGCAATCAATCAAATTTCTATTTTTGTTTGGAGGTACAAGATGCCAGGTCTTATTTTGCATGAGTGCATTATATTCTTCCTGTTGGAGATATGCCCAAGAGGCAATAATAAAAGTGGTTATTATATATCTTTATGTTTATGATAAATGTTTATATACCATGCTATAATTGTATTAACCGAAACATTGATACATGTGTG